>NC_050450.1:79234614-79550864 GCF_903995425.1 Onychomys torridus | reverse complement strand
TTATTTTATTATATTTTTGAGTGAGTTCTGGAAATTGAACTCAGGTGGTCATGTTTGCTCAAGTAGTTTACGGCTTGCATTATGACTCAGCTTCCATGTCATGTCTTCCTGTTCCAGATATCAACACATTCATTGAGCTCAAAGAGCTTCACATTTCCTTGGGGGACAAGCAAAGAATGCATATATGTTAAGTATCTGTTCCACTTGTGGGTTTCCAGCCTTGTGAGAAAGACAACAAACGCTGGGCAAAATCTCAAGTTCGCATGTTGAAATTTCATTGTTTGTAGAGTGGAGATGCTTTGGTTTAAAATGAATATCAAGTTAATAATTCAGCTTTAACAGGTTGATTTATTACTCTCATTTCTGTAAGTAAGACATAACAGTTATGTGTATCCTTTTTCTCTGCTCTTCTCATCCCACATCTCTCCATTAAACAACACAGGCTCCTTCCACAAGCATGAAATTACCAGATGGCTTCGGTCTGACATAACAAAATTATCAAAAGTGTGCACACTATAAATTCTCAAAGAGCCTCTGTTGCTGGTTTTACTTCAGCTCCAGGTGACTCTGCCATCTCAGCATCCTGAGCTCTAACCCAATGCTCTAGTTTCTCCCTAGACAGGACAAATGAGAGCTTTGGACAGTGTTGTCTCATAGGAAAAAGGTTGGACCATCACTTTCACTGAAATCTGCATCTACCCTAAAGAACATGTTTGCAACCTGGAGTTGGGCCTTGAAACCGTAGTTTCTCACTCAACAACCTGGATCACGAGGCAGCCTCACTTGTCATTCATTCATCATGCCCAGTGAAAGCATCTTAATGTGCCTCTGTCTTCCCATGGGCAGCATATACAGTGTTCTACATATACAGTTGCTCAAATAATGTTTATTGAATTGAAATGCCTGCTCTAGCCTTCTTGTAAAGAACTTCGTCCATGATAGAAACTACATCAATGTCCTGTTGCCCTCTACATTTCCCATTTGTCTTTGTTTGGTTTTTATTGCTGTGAAGAGATACCATGACCAGGGCAATTCCTATCAAGGAAACATTTCATTGAGATGGCTTGCTTACAGTTGCAGAGGTTCAGTCCATTATCATCATGACAGGGAGCATGGCAGTGTGTAGACAGATGTGGTACTAGAACTTAGAGTGGTACATCTTAACAGGAAGCCCACTAAAAGTCACAATGAGAGAAGCTTGAACAAAAAAGACCTCAAAGCCTGCCTCCACAGTGACATACTTCCTCCAACAAGGCCACACCTCCTGGTAATGCCACTCCCTTTGGGGGCCATTTTCTTTCAAACCACTGTACCATTTTTATCAGAAATCCACTCCTATCAATTCTGCAAGACTGGAGCTTCCAAAAGCCACATTCTCTAAACAAGAGCCACAAGGGAAGTAAGTTAGAAGGAAAGACATTAATTTTTAAAATCCCATTGGTTCTCTAGGATTATATGATGACAGCCATATAACATTAATTGTAAGAAACCCAAGTGGATACTTTCTTTCCTTTAACGTCTGAGACACAAAACTATCCCAGCCATAAAATGTTTCCCAGTAACTTGAAACGATGGGACAGAGCTCTTGCTACATGAAAATAATCCATTGGGATCTGCCTGAAAATTGGCACTTTGGAAAATATGGTATGGAATAAACCCCCAAAATTCTGCTGAGAGAACACTGAAGATGGAAAAGGAACTTGTTGTGGTTATTCTTGGTTGTCAATTTTACTTTATCTGGAATTAAAACCCCAAAATGGCTGGGCACACCTGTGAGGGATTTGTTGTTGTTGTTGTTGTTGTTGTTTATTTAAATCATTTGAAGTGGGAAGATGGACTTCTAATCTGGATCTTTGAGGTGGGAAGACACACTTTTAATCCAGATCTTTTGAGGTAGGAAAACTGACCTCTAATCTGGGCCACACCTTCTCATGGAAGCCTGTATAAAAAAAAAAGGAAGCCTTTCTCTCTTTGCCTGCTTGCTCTCACCCTCACTAGCAAAGTCCATTTCTTCACCAGCATTAAAGCATACTTCTTCAGGACTCTAATGTATACTGAAGACCAGCTGAGACATTCAGCTTTGTGGACTGAAATACTCCTGGATTCTTGGACCTTTCATTCATAGGCAGCATTTGTTGGATTAGCTGAACCAAGGCCTGTAAGTCATTCAAATAAATCTGCTTTCTATATATAGAGATTTCGTCTATAAATTCTGTTTCTGTAGAGTAATACAGAGTAACATTAATTAGTCTGTACATTCTGTTACTCTGAGTACTCCTGACTAATACAGAGGTGTTTGTTCTCTAAAATGAGGGAGATGAAGAAAAATAGCAATATATCAAAGTTCTTATAGCGTGAAAGTTGATGTGCATGGACCAGAAATGAAGGCATATCATAGAGACATACTATTTTCTGTTCAGCTGAGTATTCATTCATTCAACAAATATGTGCTGAGTACAAACTACAGAGTATGTGGAAGGTGTTGAATTTGCCAATATGTGGTCAAACATAAAACTTTTTTAAAGGTCTACTTGTTTATGTAAATTTTTTCATTTCACATACTACCCACTGTTCCCCCTCTCTCCCCTGCTCCTGCTCTCCCCCACCTTCCTCTCCCCACCTACCCCCCTTCCTACCCCCACCCACTCTTCATATACTTACCTGGCAGAGGAGTCACTATGGTCAAACATAAGACTTTATAAGGGAAGGGAAGACATATGGAGAAACCCTCCAAAGGAAAAAATACTCAATATTCAATTGAGTCCCCAGAGTAAAATTAATTAACTGAAACTGAGACTTGGCTTCATACACTATTTTTAGAAATGGCTGGTTCTCTTTGCAGCTTCATTAATGTATAAGTAGACTAGCAAACAGAATATATTTAAGGATTACAATTGAGAAGTTTTGACGCATGTCTTCCTCTGTGAAACCCACACTGCAATCAAGATAACGAGTGCATTCTTCACCTCCCAAGTTTCCTTGTACCCTTTGATAATCCTTCCCTCTCTGTCTCCCAGGTTTTCTCCTCAGGCAGTAATTGATCTGCATTCTACCACAATAGATCACTGTACATTTCAAGAATTTAACAAAAATGAACCAAAGTCTAACTATACTATTTCATCTATCTTTTTTCATTCACAAAAAATATTTTAAGCTGAATCCATGTTCTTGTATTTATCAACCATCCATTCTATTTTTATTACTGAGAAGGATTTCACAATACAATTTGTTTCTATTTTGAACATTTGATGAGCATTTGTATTCTTCTAAGTTAGGGGTATTAAAATGCAGATTCCATAAACATTCATGTTCAACTCTTTTAATAGACATGGGATTTCATTTTTCTTGACATTTACCTAAGACTATAAAGGCTTGTTATAATGGCAGATGAATATTTAATTTTAAAATAAAGTTCTAAATGGATTTTGAAAGTGGTTGTACCATTTCACATTCCCATTATTAATATCTCAGAGCTTCAGTTCTTCTAGTTCTGGATAGCCCTTTGATGGTCAATATTGATAAATATAGTCATCCTGATTAGCAAATAGAAATATGACATTTGGGGTTAAATTTTTCTTTCCTGATGGCTAAGGGTATTGAAGCTATCTGTTGACATTTATTTGCAATTTCTATATATGGCACACATGCACAATAAGGTGTCTGCTCAAATAATTTGTATTTTTAATTGCGTTATGGGCTAATTATTGTCATTTAAATGTTCTTAATATATACAGGAATATATTATATATTGGCTAATAATCTTTTCTGAAGTTAGGTGTTCCCTACATTGACTTTTGAAAAAAAAGTTTTATATTTTGCTGAAGTCAGATATTTTTATAATTTGAAATTTTAATAAATCTTTGACAATTCCAAGATTTTCTTTCTTGTTTTCATCTATAAAATCTTATAGTTTGTACTTGTATACTTATGGTAAATAATCTAATAATTTCTTTTCAGTGCTTGGATATATCTATTCCAGGATGGATGTGAATTCACCATGTAGCCTAGTCAGGATGAGAGAATTGACCATATTCCTGCCTCAGCCTCCCTGGTACTAGAAATAGAGGTATGGGTTGACATTCCCAAATTATATAGGTTAATTTTAATGGGAACAGAAAATGTAAAATTATTGAGTTCTCTAAATTACATATTGTTTAATACTTCAATTTTTCTCCATAATGCTTTACAATTTAAATATAGAGGCCACATCTTTTTTAAAATCATATTTACTCACAAGTATTCAATATTTTCTATGCTACTGAATGTTTCTCAAGGCCTGTGCATATACTCATAAAATGGATGGTAGTGCTTCTATAGATAACAGTATTTTAGAGATCCTGTAAGGTCAATCACACATTTGTTTTATAATAGACACAGTTTAAACTTCATTAATTACCATATAACTGCATACCATTGCTTTTCTTGCCTTATTGGCCAACTGTGTTAGACATAACTGGTGCGAACTGGCATCCTTGCTTTACTTCTGGTGCAAGGAGAAATGATTTACTCTCCTAACACCATGGATGGTGCCACCTGTGGATCTTTATTTAACATTCAGCACAGGCAGGAATCTCCTATCTACTCATGTTCTTTTAAGAGATTTTATCCAGAATTCATCTAGAATCAGTGTTAAGTATTACAAAATGCTTACTATGTTTTGAATTTAGAATGCGGATTTCTTTTTTAAATGAAATCTTATTTTTATTTTTTTAAAATGCTACCCCATTTCTGAGAAAGAGAGCACTTGGTCATAAAGTATTGTACTTTAATTATATTGTTGGGTTCTGTTTTCAAAATTATTTACCTTTCCCCTAGTTGTTTTTATTCTTTTCTTTTATAATTCTACTCTCAGTATGACTGTGAGGTTGTGCTCATAAAAGTGATTATAAATACTCACTTTTCTCAAATTTAGTAAGGCATTGGGCTTATCTCTTTCTCAAGGTTTGGAAGAATTCTCTAATGAAACCTCAGCATTTAGGAATTTTATCTTGTGTGTTAATTTTAAACATGTATTTTCAAACTGCTAATTCTTTCTCATTAATCTCTAAGGATTTGTATTTCTTTAAGGAACTTTTGTATTTCATATAAGTTCTCAATGTATTAACAAAACTCGTCATATCGGCATGAATTTCTTGATCTAGGGCCTTGAGTGAAATAACACCACCCATTGCTGGTATTTGATTGCCTGCGTTTTCTTTCATTTTTCTTGGTATATTTGACTACTTATATACTTTATCAAACACGAACACGTCCGTATTACTTTCACTCCTTTTCATTGCTATTATTTCTCCATTTTGATTGCCTTAATTTGTGCTTAAATATTTATCTTTTTACTTTGTCACTCGGTTTCTGGTTTCTTTAAATGGAAGCCCAGTCCATGTTAATGACTCCACTTTCTTCTTTGTTTTGGGATACCCGGATTTAGTGTAACGCATTTTGCTCTATACCATACATTTTCCGCATTGTACACATTTAGCCAAGCTTTGTCCTAATTTTCATTTGCTTCAGCGTGGTCAGCAATTTCTCTGTATTTCACTTTTGTCTCATGGGTTATTTATAAATATGTTATTTAGTTCCTAAACAGTTAACTATTTTCAGGTATTTTGTCCACCAATTTTATGTTTATAGCACATGTATGCTACAATTCAAATATCTTAAAGTGCCAGTTATTTTACCACAGAAATGTTTGTTTTGGATACTGTTTCATAGGGGTGTGGTGATACTGTGTGTATGATCTAACAATGAAAGCTTAACTGAAGGTCAGAGGGTAAAGCCAGCCAAAGTTAGCCATAGAGGCCAGGCAGTGGGGGCACACACCTTTAATACCAGCACGTGGGTTCTCACGTCTTTGCTCCCAGTACTTGGGAGGCACACAAGCCTTTAATCCCACCACTAGGGAGGATGAGACAGGAAGTGATATATGGATGGGCAGAGAAAGGAATATAAGGCAGGAGGAAAAAGGAGCTCAGCTCCTTTTTAGGCTGAGGATTTTTTTTTCCATAGAGGTAAGAACTAGTGGCTGGTTGCTCTGCTTCTCTGATCTTTCAGCCTTCACCCTGATGTCTGACTTTAGGTTTTTATTAATAAGACCAAGTAGGATTTGTGCTACATAGGGGGTAGTTATTACATTATCTAGAAATTCTTTACTGTATATGGTATCTGCCATTTCCAGTGCATTTTCTCCTTTAGTTGATAAAGTTTTTGTTTATTATAGTTTAATTTGGTATTTTGTGATTAAATTTTAGTTTTTGTGTATTCGTTTTTGCCTGAACCTGTGTGTATGCTTGGTGCCCATAGAAGCCAAAAGCATGTGTTGGATGTCTTGGAACTAGAGTTATTGTTGATTATAAGCATCCATGTAAGAGCTGGAAATCAAACATGAGTCCTCTGGAAAGGAGCAAGTGCTCTTAATCATTGAACAATATCTCCAACCCCTAACTTTGATTAATAAAAAACCAGAATATATCTCTGTTTAGCAAACACAATTTTTTTCACCTTTTTCAGCACTCAGTTTAAATTATAACTATTGTAAAGTCTCCTGTTGATTCTGCAATCCCCTTCATTTCTCTGATTTTTTGCTGTTGATTGAATTTTCATCATATGTGACATATTTTCTTGGTTCTTTGTATGCCTTAAAGCTTGTGTCCAAATGAGAGGCACTATACCTTTTACTTTGTATGCCAGAGAATATTTTACTCCTATAAACATTCTTAGCTTTGTTCCCATACATAGTTAAATGGCATGGAATCAATTTGATTATTTCAAAGTTTGCTCTTAAACATTTGAAGGTGATAATACAGAAAAGAAAATTAAATATAGGACTAATTTTACTTCACAATTGAGATAATATCCTTGAAAGTATTCTACTCAATGTCTCTAAATTAATAAGATTGTTTTTGCTCTGAATAATGTTAAAAAACTGCTACTGTGAGATCCCTTAGGAACTGTTCTTTGTCTTAGCCTTGGACATTTTCTTCACAGGCAAGCATTCAATAAACAATAGGATCTCTCTCTCTCTCTCTCTCTCTCTCTCTCTCTCTCTCTCTCTCTCTCTTAATTAGCATATTGGTCTTTGACTTTGCTCTTGTCAGATTCTCTTTCTCACTGAAGGTTCTAAAACATTCCATCTATGTTACTTCTCTGTGATATTACTTGGAAACTCCAGCAACTAATGGGGTGATTTTATAACTTACCTCATTTGTTTCTTCTAACCAGTTATCACTGTCTGATGATGTCCAGTGTCCCATGTTAACCAGTGTATCATATTCACTTTATTATCTGAGACTGAAAGATATTATCCTCTCAGTACATCTTGACAAAAGGTAAGTAGTGATGCTTCATTACAGGTTTGATTTACAACTTTATTTTCTTCTTTTGTGGGTGTGTGGTTTTGTTTTGTTTTGTTTTTTAATTGTTGTGTACAAATTTCAAGAAAGGAGTTGGTCTTCAAGAACAAATAGGAAAGGTCTGTATGTTATTACATAAATGTCCCACATTAATAAGACTGTTGCAATGCTTTCATTTGCATTTCAGAAAGTACAACAAGGAATCATTTCAATGAATATGAAACTATCTTTAGTGATTAGAAGAACAGGACATATTCAATAGGTTTAGAAAATCTGGGGAGATATAAGAGCTGGTAATAGAACTAATAAGGAACTAGATCTGGTTAAAAAGAAGGGTTGGAACAAAGTATCACTGAGAATATCTCATGTAGAAGCCAAGTATAGCAGAAAGAGATATGATACAATTAGGGGTAATGTATGGTCTTTGACTTTTAAGTATTTCACATTATTTTGAATGCTTAAACCACTGGATTGCAATTTAAGCTTACTAAAAGATTAAGTGCTCTCATTGTTTCTTAAACTTCAAGTGTTTATATTCAAGTGTTATAATTCAAGATTAAAAAAAAAAAAACAGCACAGGAAATCTTGGTCACTTATCATTCCTTATGAACTTCTCAGAGTTAATAGTTTACTGTGACCAGAATGGAGCATGATGTAAATCAAATGTTTTGCAAAGAGCAAAAATTATCTCTCAGTTGTCCTCACATTTAAAAATGAAAAGTAGATGTTTTGCCTGTACTGACAGCTTTTCTCACAACAAGAAGGATTTTCAGAAAAGCATCTGATACTTGTCTTCTAGTGGCTCTTGTCCAACCTTGCTTCTCTTGAGGTCACCATGCTTTTCATCAATGACCTTTCCTTTCCACTCTTTTCATTTCCACCCAGTTAACATCTACCTTCACCAAATGTCTGAAATGGTAGATAAGGGAGAAAGGTCTCAAAATGCAGCAGCAGCATCTTGAATTCACAGAACTGAGATCTGGGAGATTAGTCTTCAACCGAGTCTTTAGATCTCGAAGACTATTGACATGGGTGCAAATTATAACACATTTATATCAAAACATCTCGCTGACCCTATCAAACTTCAAGCTTTTGAAGTGTAAGTTTGCCACTTAAAATTTGTCTAATAGCAAGAGGTAGCAAAATTGCAAAGAAACTATACAGAAAAAAAATTTAAATAGTCTAAAAGGATACATTTTTAATTTTTATGGAGCAAATATTTATAAAACAATCCTATTGTGCTGAATTACTAAAATGGAAAAAAGTGAGTCTACATAGATGTGGCATACCCATTTAGGAAAAGGATAAATATAATTCCCAAGCAATAGCAATCATTAAACTAAAATGAAATTTTAGAGCTAACTACCCAAAGGCTGATGATGCAGTGGAATCCTGTGCCAAATCTAGTCTATTGTCCATAGTAGAGAATATGTAATATTTGATTTTGTTTATTTTTCTACTATCTTTAATTATTAGATAGAGGATCATGTATTTATTTCAGAGTTGATTTGATGAATATAATTTTAAGTTTTATTGGTTTAAAAATATCTAGCAATTTAATCATTTCTTGCTGAGTAACTTAAGACTGAGAGCTTTGCATATAAGCATGATTTGTGTTGATATGAAGAAAGTCTTAATTTTTGAAGGATTTTTCTCTGTGGGAGTGGGAAATGTCTTAGACCAATGCATTTCTTTGCTTAAATATATAGCCATATAATTACCTTCTTTCTACATGTCTTAACATTCTTGGAGGATGCACCATTAAGTAAAATTGAATAGAATAAGCAGGTGGTAGTACTGGTAAATGTTCAACAATAACTTTGAAATGTTGTTCAAATATATACACTATAAATTAATAACTGTTATTTTTTAAAATGAGAGTCATGCATTGCTTGGTACAGATTGGACTATTTTCTTCAGAGCTCTAACTATTGATTCCTCTCCTTCTTCCCCTTAAGTGTAAACACCTACAACTGCCATTACCATCCAAGCATAACAAAAGGTGCTCTTCACTGTCACTCACAGCTATTGATTTTCTTCACCGCTAATAAAGGTAGTGACCAGCAGAGTGAGTGCTACTTTTGATAAAAAAAATATATATAAAATGAACACATGTCAAGAAACACATTATATTTAGTAATTACTAAAACAATATTAAAAGTGGTTTAAATCAGAAGTGAAAGATATTGTTCCTTAATAAGGGGATGTTTAAACACAATTGCCAAGTAATATACAAAACTAGACAATAGCCCAAGGTTAACCAACCATAACATTTGTGTTTTACCTATTCAACAAGAAAAAGATCATTTATGTCTACACTAGATGTAAATCCACAGGTTAATGTCTGCCCTTTCCAAACTGAAAAGTAGGCTAGTCAAGGAAAAGTCAATTCAAAGGGCAAACCTAGATCTGCATTCAAAGGACATCTGGTAAGCTCTTGTGTAGATTCTAAGTTTTCATAATATTTTGACAGTGCCTTGAGCACATCTGACATTTACTAGATATGTGTGGAATTGGATGAATGGATAGCAGGTGGATCTGAGGTTTTCATGGCATGTTGTGGGTTATCACTGGTTAAAAACAGTTCTGATTAAAGGCCATATGAGCAATGTCAAACAGGCTTCACTGGACAAATAGCAAGATCAAGGAGGCCAGGAAATGCAGACCAGATGTTTATCTGCTTTACTGAGCGAAGCTGAGAAAATAGTCCTAAGCAAAACACAAATATCATTGCCCTTGTGATATCTTAAAAACTTGCAAGGCATGAAGGTATTATTCAAACTTGTGGTCTTACACAGTTGCCTTACTCATATCCCAAAGATGACATAGCTATCTGTAGAACCCACTTAATGAGCTTCACTTTAAGTCATATATTATAAAAGATAACTGATCAAAAGTTGACATTACCACATGGATCGTCCCAAAAATTGTACATCAATTTGTTTCCTGCACCACCATAAGTCCTTTATCAATTTAGAGTGAATGTCTAAGACTGCACCCTGAAAGTTCAATTTATCCACTTTATTTATGCATCTGCATGTAATTTGGGGGTCAGAGATCAGTCTCAGATGTTGTTTCCCCCAGAGCCATTCACCATGTGTTTTTGTGACAGGATCATCTCTTACCAACCTGGGGTACACTGACTAGTGTGTGCTGGCTGGTCAGTGAGTCCCAGTGATCTCCCCATTACCACATTCTCAGTTCTGGGATTGCAAAATTGTTGCAACATTCCTAGCTTTTTCGATATAAGTGCTGAGGGTCAATTTGGTTCTCATGTTTGTATAGCAAGCTCTTCACCTGACTAAGCTATATTCCTGCCTCTCCAGGCAATTTTTCTCCATTGCCCTTCCTCCTGGTTGCCATGTGTTAGATATATCCCTCTGGGTGGAGTCCATATGCGTACTTTCTAGCTTCAGTGCAGTCTTTCACCAAGGCTGTAATTATTCATTGCTAGCCATTGCTTCTTATCTATAGATTTATCCTCAGAAGTTACCTTATTGTGCAAGCTATTTCTTTATCTCCACGGACAGCCTATAGGCAATGGCTGACATAGAAGATGGAAACATTTACCACTTCCCCACTTCTGAAATCAGCTGCATGGGGGAACTTAGGACTGCAAAGTCCCCCATGGGATCACACAGAAAATACTACCCACTTGAGGACACACTACTTCTCAGTTTTGTTCCTTCTTGTTCTCTTCTTTTCACCCAGTTTGTCAATGAGTTTGCTTTCAGAAAATGAATCACACCAGGATCCCTGCCTCAAGCTCTGCTTCTAAAAACTTTGCATAATAGACTTGGATCCATAGCTGATTTTAATGAAAAGATACTTAGAAACTTGAAAGGTAAATTCAGACTCTGTAGTATGAACTTCCTCGCTAGTTACAGGTGAGGAGAGAATGGCCCACTGCATGCAATATTGTTGTGCCTGGACAGGGGTTAGATGGATGTGGAAAGGATGGGATGTGTAGTGGGTAGCTGTTCCAGCTTTGACCTGGAAGTACTACCTTCATTGAGGCTTCGGTAACTGTTACGTCTACAAGGTGGGGCCGAGACAGGAGCTCTTACTCTGGTGCCCAACGTGGGGCATGAACCCATGTCCCTGAGATTAAGAGACTCATGCTCTACTGACTGAGCTAGCTGTGCAACAATATTGGTTACAGTATTAAAGCAACTCCATGTAGTTAAAAAAGGAGGTTTATTTTGTGGGGTAACTTACAAGTAACGGGATAGGTTACAGGGTCCAGGAAGGTGTGGCACAGTCCAACAGTGTTCTCTGGAGTACTCTGCTCAATCTACATCCAGTGTCCATGATCCAGGAACCAAGAGGGCCTTCATATCTGGTTCTTGGCTCTTAAGGTCTCCTGTCCTGGCCCTGCCTTGTAGGTGTGACAGTTACGGAAGCCTCAATGGGGGTAGTACTTCCAGGTCAAAGCCGGAACAGCTACCCACTACAGGAATGTCTAGAGAACTCTTTCACTTAAGAAGTGTGATGAAAATGGTATGTACAAAGTGCCATAAAATGGAGAGATAGCCAAAATGCATTGTAAATAGACACAAAGTATCTTAATTGTATATTATGATGAATAGCATAATTGTACTGGTAATATGTTACCAACTTGTTATTTTGCACACAGCAAAATATAAGACAATATTCTACATCTCTTTAGATGAGGCAACAGACTATGACATCTCTTCTTGGATTTCCTGCTCAAAATGTAAATGTAGATCTCATATTTAAGGGGGAAAAATTGTCTGGCAGTGGTGGCACTTGCCTTTAATACCAGCACGTGGGAGGCAGAGGTAGGTGGATCTCTGTGAGTTCAAGGCCAGCTTGGTTGACAGAGTAAATTCTAGGACAGCCAAAGCTACAAAAAGAGACCCTGTCTGGAAAAAAGAAAAAAAGAAAGTAAAGAAAAGAAAAAAAAAACTTTATTACATAAATTAAAGGACATTCTACCAAGGAACTAGTTTATACATTTTAAAACACGCAATTTATCAAAGTTTTGAATTTCAACCACAATCTTAGTCAAGGAAGACTGAAGGCTCACATTCATTAAGTTTACATGAATTGACTTGTGGGATTAAAAAAAGAAAATCATAAAGATGTTGGCAGAACAGACAGCAAAATTTAAATGAAGTCTATGATAATAGCATTTCACTCACTCCTGTTAATGTTCCCGTTGTATTATGATTAAGATAAATATATTGGCATACAGAGAGGCAAAGAGGCATTATATGAGCACAAAAGAGAAAATCAAAGAAATTTCTATCAAATGTGTGGGAAATTTGGGTGACAGGTGTATGGGAATTCTTATTTGTTGTTGTTGTTGTTTGTTTGTTGTTTTTTTTATTTACACAGGGTTTCTCTGTGTAGCTTTGCATTTTTCCTAGATCTTGCTCTGTAGACCAGGCTGGCCTCGAACTCACAGAAATCTGCCTGGCTCTGCCTCCTGAGTGCTGGGAATAAAGGCATGTGCCACCACCACTCAGCGATATATAGGAATTCTTGGCACCAGTTTTGTAACTTTTAGGTGAGCCTGGTATTACTTCATAATAAAACTTTCAAACATATAAAAAAGTTGAAATTCTTATGGCACTGGATATGTGTGAATGTAGGCATGGGATATGTGTGCCTGGGTGGTGGGTGGGGTGCACATGCAGATAAAGACATCCAGCTGTCAGCCTCTGAGTTGCTTAATGTGGGATAGTTTCTACTTGATAGCAGTACTTACACAACAATGCTTTTCTGATCTATTCTTCTTATTTCTGATGTCAAAATTATATCACAACATTCTTTCCAAGTATCTATATGGAAATTATTTAGAATGCCAAGTGGAGGGGTACAGAATATAGCAAACAAGTGTAGATTAAGTACTACACTGTCTCCTGCTGTGGATATCACTCTGTATAAATAAAATGCTGATTGGCCAGTAGCCAGGCAGGAAATATAAATGGGACAAGCAGAGAAGAGAATTGTGGGAGGTAGAAGGCTGGGGAGGAGAGACACTACCAGCCGCTGCCATAAGAAACAACATATAAAGACACCGGTAAGGCACAAGCCATGTGGCAAAGTATAGACTAACAAAAATGGGCTAAATATAAGAGTAAGAGCTAGACAATGGTAGGCCTGGGCTAATGGCCAAGCAGTTGAAATAATGTAAGTGTCTGTATGATTATTTTATATGTGAGTTGTGGGACCGCAGGGGCTTGGTGGAACCTGGAGGGAAGCTCTCCAACTACAAATGGTGCCCAATGTGTTTGCAAGAGTTTCCACCTAAACTACTACCTAATTCCCAAAATTATCAAGCTGGCTTTGGAGATGGAATTGGGTCACTCCTTCTCTAAACCCAAGCACATTGTAAAAACAAAAGGTTAAGAGATTCTTATGCCCCAAATCAGAAGAGCCCTCTGGTGTGGGACAGAGAAAAACCGATATTTTTCTTTAAATCAGGTTGATTATAAATGTGATCTCTTTCTAAAGAAGAAAAGGGGATATGATATAGATATAATAGGATAAAAGGGTAGATTAAGGAACTTACTTCTAAAGAGCAACAACTTGTTTAAAATGTTTTACATTGGTATAGACTTTAGTCTATTGATACAAACTTAAAGTTAATTTTGTTATACTGTGTGTATATTTCTACTCTTGTTTAAGGTATTATGTTTATATAGCTCATTTTAAAATGTAATGGATAATTAAAAATAGATTAGTAATTAGTCATCTATGATAATCATACTCGTAGCCATGTTACTTAAGTCTTCCAGGTATGCATAGAGATATTTCAGATAGATAGGTAATCTTCAAATACTTCAAAGACCTACAGAATATGGCATTTAAAATATTTTTAAAATTTAGACTTTCCGGACAGTGAGACATGTCTGCTCCTGGCAGCACCAATTTACTTCAGAGAGGAGGATGGGCATTAAACACACTTCCTATGGAGTTTATCTTCACCTTGGCAAAAATAGCCATTTGGACAAGAAACTGTTCTTGCCTGGACTGCTTGATCAACTGGACATGCAGGACCCATAGAAAGATGACCACAGAACTTTGCTTGGCAAAATGGACTTTCAGGTTCCTGCTTCACAGAGGAAACTGCCAGACATCCTACAGGACACTGATACAAGTGACTGAAAGATTCTAGCCCTGTGGGCTGAAGACAAATGCCCCAACTTTACAAAAGAACATTAGGTGACTGTCCAGGCTGCCAGCTGTCTCTGTCTATCCTGCAAGACTCTCGAAAGTTGCTTGCATCCTTCTCCTGGTTCTCAGGTAATATTATATCCTTCTGAGATCTTTGATGTAGTTGAAGACTAGATAGATATAATTTCCTCAGTTATGATAAAAGATAAATTAGATATAAAACCTTAGACTCACAACTATAAGATAGATAGGATAGGATATCTAATATTGTAACTGTAATTCTTGCTTGATAATTGTTTTGTTATCTGTAATTTTACTATTTGAAAGTTAACCTTCCTTTTTTTAACAAAAAAGAAAAAGGGAAGTGCTGTGGATATCACTCTGTATAAATAAAATGCCGATTGGCCAGTAGCCAGGCAGGAAATATAGATGGGACAAGCAGAGAAGAAAATTGTGGGAAGTAGAAGGCTGGGGAGGAGAGACAGTACCAGCCACTGCCACAAGAAGCAACATGTAAAGACACCGGTAAGACACAAGCCATGTGGCAAAGTATAGACTAACAGAAATGGGCTAAATATAAGAGTAAGAGCCAGACAATGGTAGGCCTGAGCTAATGGCCAAGCAGTTTAAATAATATAAGTGTCTATATGATTATTTTATATGTGAGTTGTGGGACCCCAGGGGCTTGGTGGAACCTGGAGAGAAGCTCTACAACTACAGTCTCCTGAAGCAATTATGAAACAAAAGACATCAGCCAAGGAAAGAAACCAAAACATCACCATGGTCATGAAAGTCTCTACTATCCATGCTGATTTGATTAGCAGTTTAGATCAGGCTCTTGCATCAAATCCACGGATGCTTTATACACCATCCATTAGATTTTTATGTATACATGCCTCCACATATTAATTTATCCATCAGCACTTGTTCATCATTTAACAGGTACTGAATGATACTTTTAAAGAACTGAAACAGACCGGGCATTGACATCCTCCAGCTACCCTGTAACTTTCTTTTCCCTCTATAAACATGGGAGTACAGTGCCTACCCTGAATTCTCCCACTTTGATTATCTTTAGAAGATCATCCTTAACAGGTTCCATAGAGCCTAGCTCCATCCCAGTGATCTATATCTAGAAAAGTTAGCTCAGGAGTCTGAAAAGAAATTTGGTGGAAATAAAATTGAATTAATATTTTAAATGAGATTTCCTACTTCTTACCACTTTGTCTAAAATGCTAACTTCAATAATTGTTAACAATTGGCAGTAGGCATGCATGAATGCACTAAATTGTGTTGGTAGAAAACAATTTCACGCTAAATGTGTACAACATAGCATAATATTTTAATGTATAATAAAATATATGTAATATGGTAAGAAAATACAAAACAATAAAACAATGTGCTTATTTTTAGCTTCATAATATTGGAAACTGCAGTTACATCACCATAGGTTCCCTTGGGCAATTAGGTGAAATTTTAGGTGAATTAAAGTTGAGCATATTTGATAAATCAAAGGGAATAATTTTACCTGACTTATTGATTAAGTTATGATTACCCTAGGAGAGTTTTAATTTATCCCTCTTTCTAAAAGAATATTGACCTCCTTATATTGCATATTTAATGTAGAAATTTGCCCTATTCCAATATATGTTAGTCTATTTTCCTTAAATTGAAGTGTAACAAGGTCTTGTAGATGAATTGGAGCAATAAAGTGGAAATTTAGTTTAAAATGATATAATTGCTAGAGTTGAATAATAGTAGAATTATTGATTAATTTGCCTCACTTTTATAAATCACAGTCATTTCTTTTTCCAGGAAGAATTATAAGTTAGAAAACTCTAAGTTAATGCCAAAATAATGACAACAAACTATAATATAATCAGTCCTACCTCATCACTTCTGTAGTATTTCAAAGCCTAGTGGGAGTCATGCATTATAGGAAGCAACATGCCTGGACCTTCTTTTCCTTTGCAATTTAACTGAAATGATGCCAAACCAATGAGACCACTCAACTCCAACTTATTAGCAAATTAGCATTTTTTGTTTCTTTAGTTAATTACATTTTTGTCTTTTTTAGCTTTAAGAAAAATGAAATCATGGCTTAGATTCTAGGAATTGTCTTAACATTTGGGGCATTTTACCAGTGATGATTTTGACAGTCATACCACCCTTCCTTTCATACAGAATAACTAAAACAATTTGTGTTTGTCCAACTTGTATTGAATTCACATGGCTGGAGTGGATAGAAACTCCAGCAAAGAATTTATGCATTACACTCACAGAGCTAAAGAGAAAATCAACCTACTGACTACAGGATTTGATTTAAATCTTGCATCCCCTTTCTTTTGGATTCCACTGCCCTTGCCAAGCTCTTTTTTCTGAGCCTCTTAAGTTCTTGTGACTATTGCACATACTGACTTTCTTGTATTCCAAAATTCTTGATCTCTTCACCTTGATTTGTTACACGAACCAATCACTGAACCACCTCTGTCTATGTTTATGCACTGCCTTGGGTTCTAATACAGCCTCAATAGTGTAAGACTGTTCTGTATACCCATGCTTCCAAATTTATTTCTCCACTCCTTTTCCTGAAATCTAGGTTCACTTACTGACTGCCTATTTGACATCATTGCTTGACTATCTCATGGTGGTCTGATATTTAATACAGCAGGCTTATAATCAGAACATCACTCTTAATCTTGATCTATTTGCCAACTACCATTCCTTCTCAAGATCAGAAAAATCCAAACTAGCATTTTTGTTTCATTTTTCTCAAGATACAAGTACCAGGATCATTTTGAGTCTTGTGCTATTCATACTTTCACCTAACTTCAAAATGTATCAAAGACAAACACATTTATATTTGTTGCCCATAGAATCATAAATGATGCTAAAATCTCAATGTAAAGATATATAATGTGAAACAGGACATTTGGGTGAAACCAAAATATTTCCATATATATATATGAAAATAAAAATGATTATTTTACAGGAAATCTTGTAGAAACCACTTTTAAAAGTTATCACTCATCATGTAACGTCTCAACATATGGTGCATGCTGAAAGAGTACACCAAGGGCCTATGTGTCAGTAAGAAAACTTACTGTTTTTACTTACTGTAAGAAAACTGAGCAAGCCCAAGTTGAGATATCTTTAATAGACTCCTCACACTTCAGACGTGTTATAAACCACAGAAACTGAGGGGACGCTGGGATTGCAGAAGGCATGACAATCCCATGCAGCATGGCTCCTGTGAACTGACTGAAAGTTGTCATAACTTTCTTTTTCTTCACTCAGTGCCATTGGTGTTAGTGTTTCCACATGAAAAGGGCATTTGGTCCAAGACCTGCATCTGTCTCAGAGAAATTCTATTGCAACCTAGTTAAAATAAAAGAACTGCTTTGTTACATATGTGAAAACCAATAGTACAGTAGGGAATGTTTTTGATTAAAAAAAAAATTGTGTTGGGAAAGCCAAAATGGAGAGACATGATAGTTTTATCTCTCACATTATGGAAGTTATCAGAATAAGCTGGTGTACTTCATATGGACTCTCCATAGCGCTGACCTTTGTGGGATAACAGTGAAACATTATCTTCAAGCAGAAAAGTGTTTCTTTTCATGAGATATCAATTTACACAGATGATCACATATTTAATTGAAGTCAAACAAGTCCACACCATTAAGTAATTAACTCTTTTTAATTAGCTGTTACATACATTAGCTTGTTTTGCTCCTACTTTTAGATACCATTTCACTTGAAAACTTAGTAGTCCTTTGTTTACAATTCTATTCATGCCATATAGTTCATTGCACAGGTTAACACATAGAGAAGTTCTTCTGCGGACACAACACCTGAGATTACAAATTATTCATCACGAAACTTTCCACAGCATGTGATATCTCATTTGAATCATGATATGGCATGGCTTTGTTCTGGAAGATCAAATCTTTGGATATATACCAAAGGAGCAATGCATTTTTTAAAAGAAAATAGCTTTAAAGTTATATCCAGAGCTGAGAACAATAGTACACAGGCCCAGGGACCCAGATTTAAATTAATAATATTGCTTTTATTGCACAATGAACTGTATTTTTCTGCTCAAGCTGAGACATTCAGCAGCTAACAATGTTACTGTTAAGCACACGTTGAAAAAGAATCTTGGATATTTCTTTGCGTGGAAACAGCATAATGGGCAAAACATGGCCATCATATCGAGTTTCCTAATGGCACCACAGAGAAATGAACAAAGAACAGTGTAGATAAAACCTTTAGATAAACCATAGAGCTAGCCAGTATGAAAGGAGTTTATTATAGAGACATCTTTGTGACCATCAACATTGCTTTTGAAAGACAAAACCAGAAGCTGTTGGGTTCTCTTGCCATGCATGTGTTTCTAAGTTGTCATGAAAGACTTTGCCACTGAAACCAAATGCTAACCTTGGTCTGAGGGGTGACTTCACTATGATGGAAGGTGCATGCAGGGTTCCTGACTCAGGAAAATAGTGTGGATCCAACCTTACAATTTGAGCTGAGTTTAACAACTCTATTATATTCATCCCAACCCTACTATTTTCTCCACTGTGAAATGGATAAACCACCACCTCAGCTGCTCTGGGAATTAAAAGATTATAAACTAAGTTTCTGGCTTTTTGGCTGTACTCAGTGAACTATCTCTCCCTTTCAAGTCACATCCTTAAGAAAATATTCACTCCAAACACATTGTTGTTGTTGTTTTCCTGGAAATTTCATATGCGTAATTTTGTTTCATTCCAGATCTTTTGCAGATTAAAACAGCTGGCTCAGACAGGGGTGGAAACTCAAGAGAGTTTTTGCGTTCATACCATCTAGGACTTGAGTGGTTGACTGGTCAACTGATGAGCCTTCACTACACAAATGTCTCCCTGCCTTTTCTTCCTTTTTCTCTTTCCTTCACCTCTTTTTCCTCCTATCTTCTCTTTCTCCCCCTTCTCTCTTAAATGTGTGGAATAATAGAGTTGTTTGCAACATACAGGTTCCTGTGTATGCACATGCTTAACACATCCTTGGGGCCTTTCAGTGTTGAGCATATATTTCTTTACTCTATGTTTCCTACAAAGAACATGAAGAGGATCTATCAGCTTTATATATTGGTTAATCTTTTGACAAATATGTTCTATATGGGATATATGTGTTTCTTTTTAATAGTTATAATTGATGACAAAATACTAGAACTATTTGATCCCTTACAGTCATGAAGCAGATGATTTTATCTCCACTGTTCATTCTCCCTTTACTAGCTAGAACATATCAGGAAAGAAAAAGATCTCATCTGCTTTTTTATTCTGTTTTTAAATGAATATATATAATATATTTGAATATAATAAATATTAACATATATACATATATATGTATGTATGGAGAAACAGAGAGAGAAAAGAGAGAGAAGGAGAGAGAGAGAGAGAGAGAGAGAGAGAGAGAGAGAGAGAGAGAGAGAGAATAAGAAAGAGAATCAGCAGCTAAGTGTGCTTGTTGATCTTGTAAAGGACCCAGGATCCATGTCAGACAAGTCACACCCACCTTTAACTCCAGCTCTGGAGAATCATGTAGCCCCCTCTTCTGGCCTTCCGGGTCAAATACCCTTATGCACAAATATACACAGATGTACATACACACACTCATGATTAAAAACAAAATAAATTTGTCTAAAATGTAGGAAAAGGTTGATATTTCTATTTTGTCAATTTTTAAATAGTAAGTAAAATTATTATCAACTAACCACACCACCTTTTTTTAAATTATTTTTAACCTTATAGGTTTTAACATATGATGTTTCATCCTCTATGTTCATTCTATTTCTTTGTGCTCACTTTTATCTCATTAATGGTCACTAGAAGTATCCCTAGACCTAGTACATCCTTTTTATTGTTATTATTTGTACTCATATTTTCACTCAGGAATACAGCCTATACCCGAGGCTGGCTTCAAAGTCACAAGGTAGCTGATAATGATGTTGAACTTCTGATCCTCTTGGTTCCACCTCCCATGTCCTGGGATTACACATGTGTGCCACCATGCCCAGTTTATACAATGCCAGGGATTGATCCCTGGGCTTTACACATACTGGGAAAGCATTTTACCAATTGACCTTCATTCTCAGCTCTTTAATAATCTTTTAATTACAATTATAACAACCTATCATTGTCTATCTGCATTCTGGCCATTTTCAAAATAATCTGAGTTCTTTTATATTTCCTCTGTATTTCCAAAGATTCTGATTCCTTTTAATGGTGTAGTGTTTAGAGATCATTGTATATACACTAGGGTTGTTAACTATTATTAAGTCAATAAATATTTAAATCTTTTCAGTGCACAGAACTAAACAATAGCATTTCCCATATGTATAAAACATAGCAGAAATGCATATTTATGATACTGCATAACTTAACCTCTTTTATCAATATATATTTGCCTTTTCTAATGAGACATGCAAAAATTTTTAATATTTCTGGGAATTGAAAGATCAAGACCTATTTTATGTTTTCAAACAACCAGTAATTTACAATGTCATAACTTCTCACTGTTATTTAAGTGAAATAGAATCACAGGACTCTGTGTTCTACTATAATTGACAAAAATAGCAAGTGATGATTACCAGGCATTTGCCTTATAACTCTGTTTAAATATAATACTGAGCTCATTCAAAGGTATTAATCCTCTGTTTGCAAATAGAAAATGTGAAGCCAGAATGTGCTGGGTAATCACAATTATTGGAATAGATAATACTGAAAATGTCTTGATCATTGATTGTCCAATACTGGAATCTACAAAATGAACCAATTATTAATGACTATGTTATGGGTCCTGCTTAATTAATAATGTTCTCTTTCTGGTATAATTATGAACTAAGCTGAGCGTATTCAACAATACCCTGGTGGCAGTTAGAAAAAATAAGTGGTACATAAAGATTATGGCCCTGTGGCTTATAATTTCACACATGCTGTGTAATTATATATGCATGTGCAACCTGGGTAAGTCAATCAAAATTAGCCTATGGAATCACATGAGTTATTTGACTATAGCCTTCTGAAATAATGCTAGAAATCCCCTTCATGATCTGAATGGCTCCTTAGACAACACAGCAATGTTCTCTGAGGCTATGGTTTTAAAAGCAGTTAATTCATTGAAAAGTCCAATATTTTATATGTTTTATTAAAAGCCTAGTTTGAATTCTATTTTACCAGGAACTGTTCAAGGGCTAAAATGTTTCATGTTATATTTGTTCTAAGGTTGTGAGGATTAAAGAAATAATAATAATAAGTCATGGTATTGACTTCCAATTTTAAAGTGTTTCAGTAGCAATAATAAACATTGGTCTCCTAAAATTTAATAGTAGCCCTTTAAGATGAGTAGTTGTTACTGTCTATATAGCAATAAATAGACAGCCACCTTTGGGTGGCCATGGAGCTTTGACTTTTCCCTGTGTACATCATATAAGAAGGAGTTGAAATCTCTCAAACAGATCAGCAGGAACTAGATCCTAGATACTTTGGATTCCTAAACCATCTGTGTTTTCCTTATAATGTGCAATTCCAAAGACAGCCTAGAATGGATCTATGGAGGAAGTTCATTGTTGGCACTCTTTGTACATTTCACTGTTACAGTACACTCCACTAATCTACATTAGTATAACACTGAGTGATGACATAACAATTGAAAGAATGATAGCCAATAAGTGAAAGTCAATTAAAAAAAATAAAACAGACTCTCTCAGCAGGAAGGAAATTTTGACAAGAGAAGAATCAAGAGAAAACGTCATTATGGTTCATTATTTCCATGAGATATTCAAAAGCATTGGAGATGTCCAAAATACAGATATGTGGTTCTTTCTGAAATATTCTGATATGTGTCCAGATAGACTTTTCTGTGGACCTTGAAGAAATAGATTTCCATGCAATTAGAAAATTCCCTATATAGAACTTTATTTCACTTTTCCAAGTGACCATACATATCACTACATAATACTAAAGGCTTAACTAAATATTAAAGGTTTGTCCAACACATGTATACACTGTATTCTTGTTACAGATATGATTATACTATTTATATTGATTCTAAGAAGAATGTGGGAAGTATTGCAGAGTTCCCAACCCTAGAAAAAGAATTAGAGGCAACTAAGGAATGCTGAGATATGGAGAAAGTAGTCTTCTCCAGGTAAAAGCCCCTCTGAAATCATATACATACAATTAATATCTACAGCCAAAGGAGATTAGATAGACAGACAGACAAATAGAAAGATAGACTGATACATAGATACATAGATATAGCAATAATTTTTAAAAAGGGTACATTGGATTCATAAATAGAGAGTTATGGGGTAGGGCACATAGAACATGTTGGATGGATGGGAAGAAAAGAGAAAATTTAAATAATTATAATTTAATTTTTAAAAAGCTAAATGGAAGTTAGTCCACTCTAAGTAAGATTTTAAATTTTAATTTCTAAGTAGAAAATATTTTTGTTTGTTTGTTCATTTTTGTTTTGAGATGAGTCTCAATCTGCTAGCCTGTAACTCAGTATTAGGCAAGGATATACTCAAGTTCACTACAATTTTCCTGCCTCAACCTCTGTCCCAAGAGTTGAGATTTTCAGATGTGAGCCATCTTGTCCACCTTTATAATTGCTGACATGCTTTTTGAATAGTTGTCAGAAACTGTAGCAAGTTCACTGAGGAAAGAGGGATAGCAATATGCCCTTAACTTCTGCCCAGAGGTTGCTGTTTGATCATAAATAATCAGTCACACCCTTGTATAATTACATTTTTTCTGACTTTTCTTGGCTACCATCCATTCCCACTATATTTTCTTCTACCCATAACTAATTTATTGGTAGTAGATCTCTTTCGGTACCCCTTAGATCATGTAAAACTGCCCATTATATACGTCCTACGTCCTCAGTACCTTCCTCAGTTCATTCCAGGCTAGAGTTGCCTGTCTAGTGTCTTCAGAAACATAAGGCTTCCATCTTGTCATTCCTCCAGCTTGGTCCTTTGTTTTAATTTCCTTTTTCCAGATGTGTTAGATTAAGAGGTTCTTTCTTCCAGAAAATAAAGGCAAGAGGCTGTGTCTGTGTTGGGTAATCATATAGGAAAAGGTAAGCTGAGCCTGGCAGCAGAGGATCTCAGAGAACAGAAAGTAACATGGAGAAATTGGAGAAATCCTAGCAGAAACTGAGGCAATATCTTAACCTATACAGGACCACCTTAACATTATAAGAAGAAGGGAGATATCTAAATCCAAGACATACATTGGAAATTAGAATGCTGGGTGAAAATAAGAATGTCAGTCTATTCATCCACCCATTCCTTCACTTGTACCAGATACTATTCAAGGCACCTCAGAAGTTGTCCACTATGTCAGCCCATTAATAACATGCTGTAGACTCTCTGAACCCATTGTGTTGCTCCAGTACTAAAATCTTACACCTTCCTATCTATGCATAGTCTGACTTCTGACAAAATAATTCAACATAAAGAATAGAAAATAGAAATTGAAAAAATGGTCTTAACACAGTGGCTGGCATAAGCAGATACTCAAGAGTTGTGGCTTTTAGAGCATGCTCACATTGGTGTTTTGGCACAGGAGATGCTACAGAAAGCTCCTAGCAGGGTAGACAGCTGTAAAAGTTTTATGTCAAAGCACTTTGTAAACAAACTGCTGTTCAGGCGAAAGATATTAGCATGCAGAAACAGCCAACTTTCCTTGGTTCTGCTCTTTTTTCTTCTCTCCTCTTATTGACAGAATTATTGTTCATTCTAAAATGAAAATTTGTCACAATATGACAGGCTCTATAGGGCAGCTTGGCAAACAATACCATGCTAACAGTCATAAGTGTGAGCCTCCTTTCTGCCCCGTATGTCATTCTCTGCTCTGGATAGAATTATAGATTCAAGACCACATTTATTTCTGGTTTTGCTTTTGCTTCTAATTTTTTTTTTTAATTTTCTGATGTTAAAAGAATGTTGTTGCTTTCTTTTTCTATGAACCTTTCAATTTACTCTCCGAAGTTTAAGACTGAATTCTCACTATTGACTTCAGGGGTGTAAGTTATTCTCTATTTGACAGAGTTAACCCTGTCAACCTTTCTATCAAGTGTGAACCCAAGTGTCACAGGTTGATAGGTGAAAGGTTGAAGCAGGAGAATTCATAAAAGTAGTAATGCAGGACTCTTTCAACCCTGACGGGTGTGGGGTAAACCACCTCATGAAGTCATTTAGAGCATGTGATCAATGGCAGTGACAGTAAACAAAATATCTTCTCTGTCTTTACAATGGGGATTCCCTTTTCTTCAGCAAATACTTGCACTGGCTTTTTTCCTGAGGTTTATATAAGTCCATTCTGAATGCTAGGCAACTGATGTTTGAAATATCTTGACATTTTAATATTGGGTGAAAACTGACTGAGGTCTGCAACTTTTACATGAGTGGTCCAGGAA
Organism: Onychomys torridus; assembly: GCF_903995425.1. NCBI lineage: Eukaryota > Metazoa > Chordata > Mammalia > Rodentia > Cricetidae > Onychomys > Onychomys torridus. Next base: position 79,525,899 of record NC_050450.1, on the reverse strand, counting down.
ATCATCAATCATTCTTAAAGTTTAACACTCTCTCCATGGTTTTTAATAATCTATGATTGATTTGACAGTTTTCTTATGTATATCTTTAATATGACAAAACTCACTTGGAAATAAGAATGAAATATGTTTGAAATGAGTCCAGTCATAACTCTTCTACCTTGCCGAAAGTGTTGTGCATGATGCAAAAAGATCTAAGGAGTGTTTCTTGAAAGATAATCATATAAAGTCTAATGAATAAAAATATATCTTGACATTTTCTTTTCATTTACCTTGTGTTTCTTATGTTTGATTCTTTAACACTTCATCTTCACACATAGGTTAATTATTGTGTATTTTCTATTTTTAAATGTTTTATTTTGTTTATATTATGCATCTGTTTGTTTCCAGGGTGTAGGATAATGGACATATGAGTGCAGGTGTGTGGTAAGGTCAGAAATTGCCATCTGATCCCTAGGAGCTGGAGTGATACTTAGGTACAGGCACTAAGAACTGAACTCAGGTCTCTGTAAGAGCAGTAATTACTCTCAAGCACTGAGCTATCTCTTCAGCCACACATGTTCTACTTTGAATAAACAAAGTCATCCATAACCCTAAAAAAAAGAAAAATGTTCAAATCCTCCTCCCTCCCCCCTCCCCCACAACCATCAATGCCTGAGGTGGATGGGACAACTAGCCCTGAGGTGACAAGACGGGGAGAGCTGGCCCTGTCCCTCATCAGCTGTAGCACTCTGGAGAATGGCCCCTATGTCCCACCAGGGCAGCACAGTAGACCTGGCCCTGAAAGTGTAGGTGTGTTAGATCGGACTCTAAGAACATGAAAGCAGAACTGACCCTGCCCCTTGCTCATTGCTGCAAGGGGTGAAATCCCCAGGACAATGCAGGAGAGATCACCCTGGTGGTGAGAACAAGGATGACCTGGAGGGCTGACTAACCACTTAACAACCCTGGCCCAGAACCTGGGTTATCTGCTGGCTCACCCCAACATTTACCCCATCTGTGATCTGCTAGAGCAAGCAAAGGGATTGGTCTTGCAGACCCAAAGCTGCAGGATTTCCATAATATAAGAAAACAGCAGAAGAACAAAGTGGGAGTTCCAGTGAGGGCCCAGTATCAATAGTGTAGTAGAAACCAGAGGCCTCAAACCAAATCAATGACGCTGCAATGAACACTTGCAAGCAAAGCTATGTAGACAAAAGGGTTTACTGCATGACTCACTATGTCACACTACAGCTTCCATAACAAGATTCACTTTTTCCTTCTCTTTTCTTTTTCACTTTTTTTCTTAACTTTTATTTTATTTTATTTTGGGGTGGGAGGTTGCAAGGACAGAGGGTGGATACGAAGGGATGGGAAAATGAATGGGATGGAGATGCATGATGTGAAAGACACAAAGAATAAATAAAAAGAAAGAAAAATAAATAAATTGTTATGATGTTTAGGAAACAAATAACCAAAGTGAAAGTCTCATCATAGTTGATATTTCTAAGGAAACAAACAATTCAATGAATAAAAAAGCATAGAAATCTCATAAATACAAGTCCTTCCATTATTAGCCAGCTAATTAATTCAATGTTGACTGCTTATCTGCCCATATTTGACTGCTGTGGATATCGCTCTGTGTAAATAAAGTTCTGATTGGCCAGTGGCCAGGCAGGAAGTATAGGCGGGACAAGAGAGAAGAGAATTCTGGGAAGTAGAAGGCTGGGGAGAGACACCACCAGCCGCTGCCATAAAAAGCAGCAACATGTAAAGACACTGGTAAGCCACAAGCCATGTGGCAAAGTATAGACTAACAGAAATGGGTTGATTTAAGAGAGAAGAAGTAGATAACAAGCAGCCTGCCACGGCCATACAGTTTCTAAACAATGTAAGTCTCTGTGTGCTTTCTTGGTTGGGTCTGAGCGACTGTGGGACTGGCGGGTAAGAGATTTGTCCTGACTGGGCCAGGCAGGAAAACTCTAACTACATTTGACTTTTTTTGTCAACATAAATCTAATAGTTTAAAACTTCTAATTTTGAGAATATTGACCGAAGTACAGAAGGATTTTCCTTTTTTCTCTTATTTTATTCTTCTCTCATATCGTACATCCCAACTGTAGTCTCCCCTCCTTCCCTCCAAGTCCTCTCCCTATCTTCCATCTCCCACAGATCTGCTGTCCCTCCTTTTCCCTTCACAAAAGAGCAGACATCTCATTGACATCAACCAAATGTGACATAACAAGATGCAATAAAACTAGGCATAAACCCTCATATCAAGGCTAGACAAAGCAAGCAAGTAAGAGGAAATGGGTCCAACAAGCAGGCAAAAGAGTCAGACACCTCCACTCCCACTGTTAAGAGTCCCACAAGAACACCAAGCTACATAGCTGTAACGTATATGCAGAAGCCCTAGCTCAGACCCATACAGGGTCCATGATTGTCACTTCCGCTTCTGTAAGTACCTGTGAACCCTGCTTAGTTGATTCTGTAGGTTATGTTTTCCTGGTGTCATCAACCCTTCTGGCTCCTACAATCCTACCTCCCCATCTTCTGCAACATTCCCCAAACTCTGCCTATCCATGACCGTGGGTCTACTGGCTCAGCAGTTAAAGGCTAGGCTCACAGACAAAGCTTTTCATTTAGAAAAACTCTGTTGAGGAAATTAATTCCTGATTATTCTTCTAGCTATTTTCTGATCTATGAATTGTCATTAAGCTTATAACATCATTCTCTGGTTCCATGTTCTTAGCATCTCTTCCCCAACTATCAAAGCAAAGAGCTTATCCTGTTTCACCACCCATCCTTCGTAATTGTCCTGTGATAGTTAAAACTGCAGATAATTCACCTATGAAACATGACTATCTTTAATGTGTTCCACTTCTTCAAAACTTCTGCCTCCTATGAAATCTGAAGTCTAATTTAAAGTTCAAAATAAAATTTCTCCAGCACTCATTCAGTATTACCACTATGAAAATTTTTGGCGTCCTACATGCCTAGATATTTTTAACAGGAATGAAAAGAGTAAACATCAGAAAGAGGAATTCAACTTTGAAGGGGAAAAGCTAAGAATAAGTAAGAATTCATCTGCTAGCTTTAAATGAGTCCATGCATTCCAGCCTTGATAGACTGTATTTAAAGTGATGACAAAATTCAGCAGCATTATTTCATGGCCATAGTCACAGGTACTGGAAATCTTGTAATATATGTACAAGATCTGAATATTGAAAATGGGGACGGGGGAATCTCAGAAAAATAAAGAAGACTAAAAGAAAAAGAGACTGGTCCAAAGAGAGACAATGCACCCTTTGCCTTTCAGTATCTTCCCTATAAGTGATCTTTGCCATCAAGGTCAAAATTGCAGAAAATATTTCTTTTTTATGTAAATATTTAGAAAGTTAACTGTTAAGTGATGTAGAAAGGGTATTTAAGACAGAACAACCAATTTAATCATTGAAGAAAAGTTTGGAAGGATGTGATATCTGACTTTGGGATTTACTCTGAAGCTTGAGTGTGATACACCAATATTGCCCTCAAAAGAGTTATTGGATTCTATAAAAAAAGAACAGAGTCTAGAAATATCCAACAAGTGTATCGCTAATTGTTTTCCTCCACTGAATGAAGAAACATAGTTTTTTTTAACACATACTGCTCTAACTTTTAGAAAGCTACATTCTAAAAATTATCAAATTTCCACCCATTCTCTGTATAATTTACTAAAGTTAATGCATAATATATGATATGCAAAAGGAAGAACTAAAAACTACAAAGATTCTAAAAGGACCCAAGAAATATTTGATTAAGCCAGGTCATCTCAGTAAAACACCAAAAGTAAGAAGTATTTTAGATTAATGAGCCATATTTAATCCAGATTGGTCACATGCTCTTTAAAAGACAATTAAAAGTTATAAAGCATACCATATAGTTGGGGAAAATATCTGAAATTATACATATGATAAAAACTTTGAAGCTAGGATTTTTTAAAATACAAACAAAACTCTCAAAGCTCAATAATGAATGCACACAGTTCCAAATAGGAAAAGACACAAGATGTGAATAGCAATTTACCAAAGAGGATATTCCCTCAACACAAAAATTAATGAAGAGTTACTTGTCAGTATTAATCAAGAAAGTGGAAATTCAATCTGCAATGCAATACCATCAATTATCTATTAAGTTAAGTACAATAAAAAAACAAACATGTTATAGGCTGGGAAAGACAATGAAAACAATTGACTCTGCCTTCTGCTGAAGGGGCTCTGACATGGTACAGCCAAATTTAAAATGTTTGACATATTCTTTAAAGATCACGCATACAACCACTCTCAAAGCTATTCTACTCACATTATGTTTGTAATGATTAATTCTGATTGCACAATTGATGAAAGATTATCTGGATTAGGTTAACTAAAGTGGGAAGAAGTAATCCAAATGTGAACAGTAACATTCCACTGGCTGGGACTCAAAACCAAACAAAAGAGAAAGGAAGCTGAGCGTAAGCATTCATCTCTGTTTCTTGACTATGGGTACATTGACCCCAGCAGCATCACATTCTGGTTGCCATGACTTCCCCACCATGACCTAAACACCAAATAACTGTGAGACAAAATAAGCCCTTCCTTCCTCATGTTGCTGCTCTCCGTTATTTTATCGCAGCCACAAGCCAAGTAACTGATGAGAGAAGAAAGCAAATGTACGCACACACTCAGTGTGTCTAGAGATGTTTATAACAGCTATATTTTTAATGTCCAAAGAGAGAAATGATCCATATACCTGCCAAGAATTAACTCATAAGTAAATTGTAGTCTATTCAAAAGATCACAGTCATAAATTAAAAAAGAAAAGGCTGAAGTCTGATACAACCATTAGTATGCATGCTTTTATTATTTTATGCTTATGTGTACAGGTGTCTTACCTGTATGTATGTCTGTGCACTATGTATGTGCCTGGTGCCAGCAAAAACCAGAAGATGATGGATTCCCAGGAACTAGAGTTACAGATAGTTGTGAGCTGCCATGTGAATGCCAGAAAATGAACTCCAGTCCTCTGGGAGAGCAGTTAGTTTCCTTCAAGCCTGAGCCATCTTTCCAGTTCCCTGTATGAATGATCTGAAAATGATTGTGGCACACAGGAGATGTCAAATAAATAATGCTTTGTGTGTTGTTCTGTTAATTAAAAAAATAGTAAAAGTTAACCTATAATTGCAGAAAGGAGATTAAGGGCTGCCTGCTTGTGGGAGGGTGTATAGAGAAGCAGCCAAGAGAAGAGTACAAAGCTTCCTAAGAAAGGCTTTGATCGTGAGTCTCATAGTGATTGTGCTGAGTAGCGATAGGTCCTTAGGTATGTGCATATGTCAGCATTTGTTAAATTATGTGTGTTATTCTATGCCGATTAACCTTAACAAAGTTTTTCTTATTATTCAAAATGAATGTATTAAATATTCTAACTATAGAAATTAGAACTGATATACCTAGGGCATGGGGGTTGGGGAAGACAGATTTTTACTCTGAGCCTAGTCTAAGCTACTGAGTGTAAGCCATGCAAATGTTCCTTTTTACCTGCTCAAAGGATAACTATTGAAAACTTTCTATTCAAATGACTCCACATTAAAAACAACTAAATCTGGTTATGTCATCATTCATGAATCTCTCTTCTTTTCATTCATCTTTTGTGCACCAATCAGGATTCTGTCAGTTCTGTCAGAGAAACTTGCACTGAAACTACCTCTTCCTTGTTGCCACAGCTCTCACTCCATTTAGTTCATTAACTTCTAAATGTCGCGTTATTGGGGAAATTAACTTGCTGGTTTTCTCAGCAGATGACTGTCTTGGTATTTAGTCTTTGTATTTAGGCAATGTGCTGTATAGTTTTATGTCAACTTGACACAAGGTAAAGCCGCTTGAGAGGAAATCTCAGTCAAGAAAATACTTCTCCCCTAGGTCTCTGAGCCATCACCAAAGGGGAAAAAATTAATGAAATGATTCCTAATGACATTCTGCCATACCCATAGATTGGTGCCTAGCCCAATCACCTTCAGAGGCTTCCTCCAGCAGCTGATGAGAACAAATGCACAGACAAACATTAGGTGGAGCTGAGGAACACCAAGGGAGATGGAAAGGAAGGATTGTAGGGGCCAGAGGGGTCAAGGACATCATAAGAACATAGCCCCAGAGTCAATTAAGCAGGGCTGGTAGGAGCTCACAGAGACTGGAACAACCACCACTAGAGCTGCATGGGTCTACAGCAAGCCCTCTCCATGCATGCTGTGATTCTTCAGCTTGAGGTTTTTATTGGGCTCCTAACAATAAAAGTGGAGGTGTCTCTGACTCTTTTGTCACCTCATGGGATCTTTTTCCTCCTTTGAGTTACCTCTTCCAGCCCTGATATGTGGGTATATATTCCTAGCCTTATTGCCTCTTGTTATGCAGAGTTCTGTTGATATCACTGAGAGGTCTGTGCTTTTCTCAAGGGAAAAGGAGGAAGAGTGGATCTTGGGGAGAGCAAAAGTGGTGGGAGGACTGGGAGGAGAGAAGGGAGGGGAGGCTGTGGTTGGGGTGCATTGTATAAAAGGAGAATAAATTAACAAAATTAAATTTAAAAAGAACCCAGTCACAGTTTTGTGCATTTAAACTATATTATCACAGAAGATGGCAAGTTCACTCTGTATATTTCTTATTCAAGACTCTTAAGATTAATTTCTTGTTTTAATGATGAGGAATTTGAATTATAGTCTGTTTCATTGGTATTTTGAAGTAAATGATACACAAGTTCCTTTGTTTATTGACTGTAAATAAACTCATTAGCCACCCCCCCAAAAAAAATGAAAAGAAAAAGAAAAAAGTAAACAATGCTTGTATAAGATCGGGCTGTAAACAAGCCTGTAAATCATTTTCTTAACTAATGATTGATAGGAGAGAGCCCAGTCATTGTAGGTGGTGCTACCCTTTGACTGGTAGTTCTTAGTTCTGTAAGAAAGCAGCCTGAGCAACTCAACATGAGCAAGGCAGTAAGCAGCACCCCTTCATGGCCTTTGCACCAGCTCCTGCCTCCAGGGTCCTGCCCTGTTTAAGTTCCTGTCCTGGATGGAAATCAGTGATGGACTACAATGTGGAAGTGTAATCTAAATTAACCCTTTCCTCTCCAAATTCCTTTTTTGTGATGGTGTACCTGCACATATATACACTTACCCTCATGTTATTATTCTTCAGTTGGAATGACTCTCTAGAATCCAAATTCTCAGGGCTCCAGATCTTGCTTACATAGAACAAACATGAATTCCTGTTTTCATCTTTCTTTAAGGAATATTTTATTCATTTTGCATACCAACCAGAGATCCCCCCCTCTTCCCTCATCCCACTCCCCGGACTTTCGCCCAACCCACCCCCCATTCCCTTCTCCAACAAGGTAAGGCCTCCCATGGGGAGTCAGAAGAACCTGATACATTCAGTACAGGCAGGTCCAAACCCCTCCCTCTATATCAAAGCTGTGCAAAATGTCCCCCCATAGGTAATGGACTCCAAAAAGCCTGTTCATGCACCAGGGGTCCCCTTAAGCAGATCAAGCTACATAACTGTCTTGCTTATGCAGAGGGCCTAGTCCAGGCCCATGGAGGATCCACAGCCGTTGGTCTAAAGTTCATGAGTTCCCACTAGCTTGGTTCTGTTGTCTCTGTAGGTTTCCCCATCATGATCTTGATGCCCCTTGCTCATAGAATCCTTCTTTTCTCTCTTCAGCTGGACTACTGGAGCTCCGCCTGGTGCTTGGCTGTTGATCTCTGCATCTGCTTTCCATCAGTTGCTGGATGAAGATTCTATGATGAAAGTTAGGGTTGAATTCCTATTTTCAAGCAATACTTTTTTTGTCCTTCCACACTCCCAGATCTCAGAATTCCTTAATACTAATTACTAGCAGCCACGTTTATAATATCACAAGTAACTTATTGATGAGAAAAGTTATTAACTCTAATTGCTACTTGCTAAGAATGAGTGTTCCCACATGCTTTAAGGGAACCTAGTTGTTCTCTGTAACCAGTTTTATCAAAAAACAAATAATCATTCCTCATTTCATATGTGATTGTGTGGGTTTTTTTCCTGATTTTTGACCCTAATGTCTATAAAGTTGTTCTGTCCTCTCTGAATGCAGAGCTATTTAAAAATATCACAGTCACAGAGTGGGTGCAGAAATAATGTGAGTGTCTTGGAATGCTACCAAAATGTGAATAACCTTGGAATATATAGCAGCATCCTTTCTGCCCAAAATAGAATAAAGTTATGTAGTATATTTTAGAAAAGGAAACTTTCCCCAACTCCTTCCTCTTTAAGATACAAAACAGTAAGACAGAGAACTTGGTTTTGGCCTCAAAAGGACTGTGATAGATTTTTCACAGGTGCATTTTAGCGTTGTTTGTTATGGGCACCTTGAGAACACCTGATAGATTTAGAGTGCAGGAGGAAAATTACTGCCACCATAGTCTGATATGAGTAAGGGGTGTAATTAAAGTGCACCTTGGATACCACTGTAAATGTGCATGTTATCCCTTACTCCTGGCATCCTAATTAGAGTTTAATTTAGATTAGTGCACTCCCATTCATTATACTTGTCCAATTTTTTTAAAAAAATTAACACTGTATTTGTATACCAACAATTAAGCCTGATCCAGAGATTTTGATACAAATTAAAACAACATAGTTGATGCACTTTGAGTTATTCTGTAAAACGTTCTAAAAAGCAGACCTTTGTAAATTGATCCAATAGATCTTTAAATTCAATAAATTAACAATTTAATAAAATGGGAGATTGTATTTATGTGTTCATGTATTGATACTTTCTATGCTTTTATAAAGTATTCTGTTTCCACTGCTTAAAGATTGCTAATGATGAGTCAATAACTTCATCGACTGAATTCCAATTTCTGTCAGAACACTAGTGATCTTCCCAGGGCTTGCTTGGAACTACAATTGTGGGACAACTCAACCCTAACAGGCCTGAGGGCCAGCCCAAACCAGTAATGAGAGCATGTGCATAAGACACTTCCTGAGAGTCAATTTGGGTCTGGCTAAGGGCCTTAGCAACAGCAGCTGAGCCATGTTCTGAGATGACCTGGGCCAGTGAGAGGTAGCCATGTCACACTAGCAAATGCATATTCATCAGAGTAGTTGGGGTGGGTAAAAGGATATATAAGGCTTGCCTCTTCCTGAATAAGTTGAGTTTGTTCTTTCAACATCCTCCTATAATCTGTGTTGTTGACACTGCATCTACTTCCCCCCTCCCCCCAAAGGGAACAGCGCAGGCCCCTGCCACATACAATGACTTGGAATAGTTGGTACCATCACTATTTCCTGAACATAATTCATGACTCCTGCAATTTGTGGTTTTTGACAACAAAATAACCAAAATTAAATTCTAAGTGCCATGCAGTGTGCCCGGGACTAGAGATGGTGTACAGAAATGAGTAGCCATAATTCTTACCTTAAGAAAGTCTCTACAGGGAAACATGACTACGCCTAACAGTGACTTTGAAATCTTCAAAAAGATGACAGGATCCCACAACTATGATTCCACATGGACTATGATAAAACCATTAGCTGATTAACACCATGGAAAGATCAGCTTTGGATTACAAACTGCTCAGGACAATTTTGAGATGACTAGCTGAGATGATCCAGCCTGACAGACTACTTGAACAAGGACTTGTGACAAGCCCTGCACTTTCTCATTATGCAGCGGCTGGACAAATGGACAATTAACACAAAAGTACAGTTTTTGTTTAAAAAAGGAAAAGGAGAATATAGATATGAGGTAGATCACTGAATCTACCCTGAGGAAAAAAAAAGATAAAGAAATAATAGGATAAATGGGTAGATCATTGAATCTACACTAAAAAGAAAAAGGGAAAAAATATAAAAACAACAAAAGGTAGATTATTGAATCTATTATGAAAAGAGAGAATATGGATATGATAAGATAAAAAGGGAGATTATGGAAACTACTTTTAAAAAGAAACTATTTGTCTTACATAAGATAGGTAACAAAAATTTTTTGTCTGAGTTTATCAAATGTTACTGGACTGGACATTGTTAATATATATAATAGAGTTTTTGTCTGAATCTGTCAAAAGTTAATGGACTAGACATCGTTAATGTAATCTTGACTATGTATATTGTATATACTTATTGGATATGATTTTTTGTATTAGTTATAAGCTTTTTAAATTTTAGACAAAAACAGGGGAAATGTGGTGGTATTGTGTTCCCCTAAATATTGTGTGTTCCCTGAAATAAACTTATCTGGGGTCAAAGAACAGGACAGCCACAATATTAAACATGAGGATAGGTACTGGCAGCACATGCCTTTAATCCCAGCACTCGGGAGGCAGAACCAGGTGGATCTCTGTGAGTTCTAGGCCACATTGGAAACAGCTAGGCTTGGTGACACATGCCTTTAATCCCAGAAATCCAGCCTTTAATCCCAGGGAGTGACGGGGGAAAGTAGAAATATATATAAGGCGTGAAGACCAGACAGAAACTAGAAGCATTTGGCTAGTTAAGCATTTGCCTGGTTCATCATTTGGCTGGTTAGCTTTTAGGCTTTGAGCAGCACAGATCAGCTGAGATTCATTCTGGATGAGGACTCAGCAGCTTGCAGTCTGAGGAAACAAGACCAGCTGAGGAACTGGCGAGGTGAGGAAACTGTGGCTTGTTCTGCTTCTCTGATCTTCCAGCATTCACCCCAATAACTGGCCTTAGGTTTGATGTTATTAATAAGTACCTTTAAGGTTCCTGCTACAGAAGTCAACAGATGTAAGAACTTACTATATCAGGATATAGACTATATATTATGAACATGTGCCACCATAGAGTTATGTAGAAAGTATAATAAGTATGAATGAGGATAATAACCTCTTAGATTTTCTACCTGAAATATTTGTGTGTCATTTATCATGTGGATATTTCTGGTCCATCAAAAACTCAGAAATGTCTTCATTTCTGGAAAGAACATGCCTTTCTCATTATTATCTTCTTGGACTATTACCTAAATGTCTCAATTACAATGTTTATCTCCTTGCATCCTAATTATATATGGCTTGGAATCTGTTTCCCTGAATAATATGTTATAGAACCTGTAACTCCCCAGTTCAGCTAGTATGGGTGGCTTGCTTGTTCCTTGGACTTCCTGTCTGCCTTTTGAGTTCTAGATTACAGTCAGCCACCATACTCACTCAACATTTTCATGGGTTCTGGGGAGTCAAACTCCACTCCTCATTCTTGCACATCAAGCACTTAATCCACTGAGCCACCTCTCTAGCTCCATGATTGCATTCCTTTAGATTAAAGATAGAATCATTTGTCTTATTCATAGACAATGAGAACAGTCTTTCTGTCACTTCCGCCCTAATCCTCCATCCTTGAGCCTCTCCAAAGTTCCAATCTGGGATTGTACTTCATCAACTTAGGTTAAACATCTTTCACAGGTACCATCATTGATTTTGTCCTCCAAGGACCAGCTGTGAGAGTCAGAGGGCAGTGAGCAAAAGGTCCCATGCCCATAGAGTCAAAATTTTATCCCAAAGGCTGAAGATGTTCAACCCAGAAGAATCTTTCAGCCCTAAGACTCAAGTCTAATTTAACTCCTTTTGCTTCTTTGCCTCCAGAAGAGTAAGAAAGATTATCAGACTTAGTCACAGAAAGGGGTAACATCTCCTTCCTTTTTGTTTTCCTTCTCTATACCAAGAAGCAGCAAAAGTTAATGCCTCAATAAAGAGTATTCAGTGAGAGAGGAAATTGTTAGTGTGAAGAACAACAAAATGTAAATTATTCCCTTACATATAGTATTAGTTTGTAGTTGGAGAGCTTCTCTCCAGGTTCCACCAAGCCCCTGCAGTCCCATAACCCACATATAAAATAATCATACAGACACTTATATTATTTAAACTGCTTGGCCATTAGCTCAGGCCTACCATTGTCTAGCTCTTACTCTTATATTTAGCTCATTTCTGTTAGTCTATACTTTGCCACATGGCTTGTGTCTTACCAGTGTCTTTACATGTTGCTTCTCGTGGCAGTGGCTGGTAGTGTCTCTCCTCCCCAGCCTTCTACCTCCCACAATTCTCTTCTCTGCTTGTCCTGCCTATATTTCCTGCCTGGCTACTGGCCAATCAGCATTTTATTTATACAGAGTGATATCCACAGCATTAGTTCCACATAGAAAAAGTGGCTTTAATTCAACATGGACTAAGAGCTCTAGGATATTTCCTAAGAAAATACGCTACTGGCTGAAAACATACAGTATTACCCTGAGTTAACAATACAGTCCTTCCATGTAAAAGAACATTTGATCTGAGGAGCTTGTGACATTTGAAGAAGCAGAACACATAGGATTAACTGGATAGGCACGTTTTGATCATTTTGATATAAAACACAGAATTCAATTATCTCTTCTGGGTAAATCTAATGCTGGGGGCAATACACTATGAAAAAGAGTCACAAAAGATCTAAAATATTGACTATGAATAGTCTGAAGACACATGACATAACTTTTAATTGAGGCTGAGGTCATTGGTCATGTGCTGAATTACACACTGAATTGCTCTTATCAACAAGAATAGTGTGCATGACCCAATTTAAACCTTAGTAAATATAAGTAGAATATTGATAAGATGTTTAAAGATACATAAAGGGGCATATGTATGTTTCCCTGCCCTTTCTAATATTTTATAGATTCTAATTATTCCATGACAGAAAAATCTTAATCCAAAATTCTCTTGGATCTAATGTCAAATATGTTCCAAAGCACATTTACTTTGGTATGTCAATCTTAAACTTTCTGATTAAAATTACTTTAAAAAAGTAAAAAAGGCTGGAGAGATGGTTTACTCAGTGACATGCCTATATTGCAAGCAGGAGGATCTGAGTTTAATTCCCAGGACCAGTGTAAGACTCCAGGTGTTGTGGCTAGGCTTTTTAATCTCCCCTGTGCTGGGGAAATAGGAGAAGCACATCCCTGTGGCTTCCTGGGCAGCCAGAAGAGCCTGGTCTGTGAGCTCCAAGCCAGCAAGGGACCCTGTCTCAAAAACCTCAAATTTTTAACAGTGTTCCTGTTCTGATATAACACTAGCCAAGAAAGAAAGAAAGAAAGAAAGAAAGAAAGAAAGAAAGAAAGAAAGAAAGAAAGAAAGAAAGAAAGAAAGAAAGGCTCTATCAGTTTGTCTTTCCTCCTGGGAAATTGATGTGTTAATAGTTGACACCAGTGCTAGTGTTCTTAAGTAGCTCTATGATTACCAGAAATGGCTGAGAAAAAGAGAGGAAGACTGAAAAGATAGAGGGAGGCATGGGGAAGGCTGGAAGGCAGGAAGGCAGGAAGGCAGGAAGGCAGGAAGGCAGGAAGGAAGGAAGGAAAGAAGGAAGGAAGGAAGGAAGGAAGGAAGGAAGGAAGGAAGGAAGGAAGGAAGGAAGGCAGGAAGGCAGGAAGGAAGAGAGGGAAGAAGGTTGGGAGGGAGAAAAGGAGGGAAGAAGAGGAGTAGGGAGGAGAGAGGAGGGAATAGGGAAGGGAACAGAAGGAAAGAGAATGAGGGATTCAGGCCTTTGACTGAGAACAAAAGCATGATGCAATGTTTTTCTCCAGGTTTGCAGACTTCTAAAGGACAGTAAGGTAAGGGGTCTCAGATAAAGTATGACTAAAGTGAGTCGTTTAAATTTTCTGAAAATATTCCCATCACTGGATGGAACAAATAATCCATGGTTCTCCATATTTCAAAGCTAGGTAAAACAATAGCTTGAAGGACCACGGGATTATGGTGAGGATTACGGGGATTTTAACTATAAATTGTGGAGCAGCTTGCATACCCAAGCATATTGTAGAAATGCCTCTGATCTCCCAGAGTCCTTTAGGGTGACTCATGCGGGTTCCATTTTTAGATGAAACCCCCACCTCAATAGGTTGCCCCAGGTTGTACAATGAATAATTTCTGGGCCTGAAATGAGATGTTTATCTCTGTCTCTCTGACTATCTACCCAGTACACAGCCTCTCATGGTCTAATGAAAAAACTGCCAGAATACAAGTGCATCCTATGATCTGCAGGTGTCTTTATTACAGGACTTGAAAGAGTGACAGAAAATTGTTCATCAAAGGAAAAAAAAAATGGAAAGCATTCACTCTTAGAGTTCAAATTCCCACATTTCTCTTCCAGCTTATGATTCCTAGCCAGGCCTGCAAAGCACTGGAAGAAAATTCTACTCCTTGAATAAACAGCCAGGAGGGAAACAATCCCCAGGCCATTTATTATCCCTATTTATGTAACATGGAATGTCAATTAGTCTCCCTCAAACAATCACAAAGGTAACTATTTAATTCTAATTTTGTTGAATTGTTAACAGACTTGTTTGTATAGTTTGCTTTATAAATGGAGAGACTGTATCAACACTGAAGCCATGTGGCAACTTGGCATTGGGACTGCAGTTCATTAGAATCTCAGAGGCAGGGGAACCCCCACACATTTACAGTTCTGCATTTAAATTTTTATTACTTGTGCTGACAAACCTTTAAACACAGAATCATAAATCAGTAGGCAGTACTAGGGAGCCACCTGCTGGAGTGACTGCTGGCAATGTCTCCATGAAATTAAATTCAGTAAATAGAAACTCAATAATGAAGTTGTCAACTTTGGGATACTCTGATATATATGTATATATACATATATATATATATATGTATATATATATGTATATATATCACAAATGCACACACACACACACACACACACACACTTTTAAATGCCATAGCAAAATGTCATTACAAGAGATAGCACAAGACAACATGGGATGAAGCAATCAATGAACAATGAGTAGTTAACACAGTTAACTAAAGACATCAGTCAGGTCTTTTAATTAGGTTGTTTCCTGCTTCATGACTGCTTTATCGTTCATGGGTCAGTCTAACAATTATGTTATCCAAATACTGCAGTTAAATTACAACCTATTTAAATGATACTATCTTTTATAACATGCATGGGTGTGGTCATGGATGCCTGTGTGCAAATGTTTTCATGCTTGTGGAGGCCAGAGGTCACTAAAATAGGTATCATTCTTCATCCACTAGATGCCTTCTTTCTTGAGACATGGCCTCTTAGCATCCTGGAGCCTCCAAACTAGACTATGCAGGCTATGCATTCGATTCAGGGGAGCTTTATGGCTCAAATGCCTGTGTGCTGAATCATGATCACATGCCTCCATTCCTGGGTTATTTTTCAAATGTGTCCTAGGGGTTGGATTCAGGTCCTCATGCACATGTGGCAAACACTTAACCCTCGCCAAATTTATTTATTTCTAAAAACTGACTAATATGAGAGTTGATATCGATATCTAACTTGGGATCAAGTGATACAGGTTTCTTTTTCCTATCCTCAGCTATCTGAAATCAATCTGTTGTTTAATGTATTCCCTAAAGTTCTCAGTATCATTAAATCAAAGGGTTTTTGTTTGTTTGTTTTTGCAAAAACATAATGAGTGAAATATTTGTTGCAGGCTTTGTTATTCAAATTTCTGAGCTGAAAATAGCCACCCAATTCCCTGTCTGTGCTACACTATATGCATAGTGAACACCAAAAACGTGTCCTTTAATGATGCTTTTGTGTTGCTGGAGGGTCATCATTTTAAATACAATATGTGCGTCCAGCAAGAAAACTAAGTGGAACAGACATGAGAGATTAATCAGAATGTGTGCTGTCTGGAAAGTATAGACTGGAGACATTTTGATTCCCTGTTAGCCATTTTCTTCATTCTCAAAAGAACAGTGTGCATAATGGTACTATTTAACTGGGGGTTCCATTTACCAAGGCTATGTATGTATCTGTAATCAAGTGTTTTCATGGGGGTGGGAACACTAGGTAGGACAGATGTACAAAGATCATTCTAAAATGGTTTGCTTTCCTGGTACTACTATACAAGTTCTTTACCGTTTACAGTTGTTCGTTTCAAAACCTCCACTTTAACACTTGTGGTCAGTCTCACCTTGAACCCTTTAGCATGCAGTACCTGTCTGATATCTAGTTTGACCTTAAAAGCCTGGATTCTTACTATCTACACTCCCCAGGTGAAAAATCGGATTTCAGGGGAGTTAAGTGAATTATTGCCCTCTTTATCCCAGCAAACATCCAAACATTGTGGTGTGCTCACTTACCTTACATGTACTGCTCTGTTTAACAATCTGGTTTTCCACCCAACATCCATAATCTCCACCAAATCATAAACTCCTTTTAAAATACAGTCTCAGTAAGTAACATAAAAGCTGATATTCATAGCAGATGATAGATACTGTTAGGGGAATGAAAGTTATTGAGGAGATTTTATTCTCTTTTAATAATATAATTTCATTCATATTAAGTATATTTTATCTAATATTTCATGGGAGTACCATCTTTTAGAATGAGACTAGAAAAGAAAATGGTATACATTTTACACATTAGGACCTCTGAAACTCTGTTTAATCCAGGTCTTTGATTACATAATAATGTAATATATTCATACGTGAGACAAAGAAATTGAAAGAAGTGTAGTTATAGACAAGTTACTCAATGTACTCTAGATAGAATTTTGCATCTTTTCTGATGGTCTTTCAAAGTCTTAACTATCAATCACCTCCATGCAACAGCCGTCAAGTTCACATCTAGCACACCTCAATATCCCAAACTCACAAATTGTAATTATTACTCTTAGGGTATTTTCAAGAAAGTCATTGAGTAACTCTTTTAATACATGCTTAAAAATGCCAGATGTGGCTAGCAGTGGTAGTGCATGCCTTTAAACCCAGCACTTGGGAGGCAGAGACAGGCAGATCTCTGTGAGTTCAAAGCCAGCCTGGGCTACAGAGCGAGTTCCAGCAAAGGTGCCAAAGCTACACAGAGAAACCCTGTCTCAAAAAAAACCAAACAACAACAACAAAAAAAAGCCAGATGTTGGATTAGATTCTGGATGTCCACAGGGAGCAAACAGTTCTGCTTCCCTAGACTCTCAGGTAATAGAGAAAGTAGACAAGATGTATTGTCACAAAACCCATAAACCAGATTCCTGAATAACTTCATCAGAGAAGGAGTTCTAGAAGAGACAAGAGGTTGTCACATGAAAGATGGAAACAAATATGTCACATGGCGAGAAAAGAAGTGAACTGGAGAGGCAGAAGAACACATGTGAGAGCCTCTAGACAGGGGAGAACACGAGAGCCTTGTGGAACTCGGTCTGTATGTATTCCTGAATATACTTGTAATCTACCCCTAAGTTTTTCTCTTATTAAAGAGTGATGCAATTTGTTAATAAAAGGAAATGCTGAGATAAGGCATTGCAGGAAACATTTGGTACATATATTTGGAGTCTTTCTGGAAAGCCTCCAGCACTAAGGCATTCTCTCAATTCCCACATCTGCTTTAACAAAACTAATATCTCTTGGAAATCTTCCACATACTAATAGAGGGGTCAGCAATCTACAAACCAGGCTGTGGGCCAAATTCAGCCCACCATGGGACCAAATCTGCCCACAGCCAGTCATGTTTGGTTTATACTAAAATGACAAGCTTGAGTAGTTGCAATAGAAATTTCATGAACTGAAAAGGCAAAAATATTTCACAACATGGATCTTTATAGAACACTTTCCATAAGCTTTGCATATTTTAAAAATCTTTTATTCAGGCTCTTTCTGGGAAGAGTTTGATTAAAAAAATAAACAAATAAACCTAAGTAATGTTTGATATATCAAAACTATTCCTTTTAGCTTTGTTCCATAGAATCCATAGCATGGTTTCATAGCATGGTTTTACAGTGACTGACCAAGATCAAAGATGAACAACTTGAATAGAGAATGGAAAAACACACAGATGTGGGGTGTAGGAGCTAAGAATCAGAGAAACCAGCTAAGGACTTTCACACGTGGTGCAAGCCAGAATTCAAAGAGCCTGCTAATGCAGGATACAGCAAAGGAAGAGTGGTTTGGACGTACCACTGGCTCTCCTTAGTTACAGCACAGTTATTCCAACTACTGGAAGCTTCGGCTACACTTTTACCCGTGATATACCCCCTCCTCCTCCCACTTACCTTCTCTTTCCTGGCTCAGACTTGTCACATTGTGCACTTTGACTGAGTGTGTCATTATAGCACACTGCCAACTCTGTTTCACTATGTGGATGAGACTTAGTGTTTCTTTACCATGCCCCAGTTACTAACCTGAGCCACAACTTGAATTCAGAAATGGCTCCTGGGTCTATCAGAATGAGTGACCTTTGTGATTCGGCACCACTCTGAGCACTAATACTGGTAAAATTAAAATTAAAATTTAATACAATACCCTGGATTATAAAATCAGGTAACATTAAATGGAATACACAAAGGAAGCTACTGTGTACCTACAGAAGCAGAATGAATTACTGGCCCATCAACCCAAAAGCCCAGCAGTAAAAATGCATTGTTTCTGGCTAAACAAGATATAATTGTTAGGGGACTGGAGAGATAGCTTAGCCATTAAGAGGACTGGCTGTTCTAGAGGACCAAGGTTCAATTCCCAGTACCCTCACAGCTGTCTAAAACTCCAGTTCCAGGGGATCTGACACACTCTATGGCCTGCCTGGGCACCTGTACTCTTGTGTACATACACACACACACACACACACACACACAAAGAGAGAGAGAGAGAGAATTAAAAATATATAACTTCTTTTTTTAAAATGTGATTGTTAACATTGTATGTAATAAGCCAAACTCTTTAAAATCTAAGTCAAAGCTGTGACTAAAATAATAGAGAAAAACAAACATTTTATTTTCAACATATCCTGTGGAAAGACAATTGATACTACATAGGATTGGGGATTTAGCTCAGTGGTAGAGTGCTTGCCTAGCAAGCGCAAGGCCATGAGTTCAATCCTCAGCTCCACAAAAAGAAAACAACAACAACAACAAAAAATTGATACTACATTGTACGAGTTCCTAAATCATTAATAATTTTGTTTTTTTAATCTATATATTAATAATGAAAACAAAGCTATCTAGCATAGCTGACCCAGAAAAAGGAAAACTATAACCAGATCCAAGAGTACAGCAAGAAACTATGTAGAATCATCTGCAAATACCAAAATGCCAGTATTCTCATTCCCCTCATCTCTACTTACTTTGGTTTATATTCTTTAAGTGTGTGGGGGGGAGTCGTGGGTGGCTCAGGAATTCACAGGGAGAAGGTGAAGTGCTTTAACCTTGGACAACTAAAAAATCTAAAGACAATGTTAGAACAGGGACATGATACTCATGGGGAAATCTTCAAAAATGCACTTATTCTGTTGAAATGTTATTTCTAAACCTAGCCAAAAACCAATGACCATAGGCAAGTGGCACATTCCGTCACCTTTAGCAATTGTAGGTCTGAAAGGATGCAGCTCCAAGTGCTAGCAGGACATTCATGTACTCTCAGAAGCACAAGCAGGGAAAGCTTTAGGAAGGTACATTTGGTGTGCCAACAAACAAGCCAAGTCCTCTTGCTGTTTTGTTCAGGTGAGGTAGTAGGCTGTAACAGTTTAAAGCTTCACTAACATAATACAGACTCACTGAGGACACACAAAATGTTCAATTAGTCCCAGTGCTAAAGATGCTGGCTATGCCTTCTTTGTTGTGTACAATGTGAATGCATGGGTATGTGAGACTCTCATGAACACATATCCCCTCTGCTACTGCATTCCACCTAAATGTCTAAAGTTTTATATTCCATATTAATTATATCATACCTTTTAGAGCAGTGGTTCTCAGCCTTCCTAATGCTATGGCCTTTTAAGTCAGTTCCTCTTGTTGTGGTGACCCCAACCATAAAATTATTTTCATTTCTACTTCATGACAATAATTGTGCACTGTTAGGAATTGTAATGTAAATATCTGTGTGTTCCTGTGGCTTTGGTGGTCGGTCACAAGCCACATGTTGAGAACCACTGTTCTAGTGTATTCTATCAAAATTTTATTTATATTGATAAACTGTTTCCTAAAAATATCATTTTCAGGCAGGATCCTAAATGAGAAAAGTAGAAGTTTAAGAAAACAAAAGCAAGTGTTTTGTGAAAATAATATGTTAATTAGATTAAAAATAATACAAGGACAATAAAAATATTCATGAATATAATGATTAGTTTTAAAATGATTTATGTTCACATAATGAACCCTTGTGAAACCATGAAAGTGGTTTGTGAAGAACACTTAATCACAAGATAAAATTCTCTTCTTGTAATCTCAAATGAAAAAGCAATATCAAAACTAATATGCAGGGTGATCACAATGTGTGAAATGTATTTTATATTCTAGTGTCTATAATAAAGAGCTGCAAGTAATGACATAAGAATGTTTATCTCGGTGTAGAAGGATCACTGCTAATTTCATTTTCTTTATTATTTTATATTTTTTCTAATTTTTATAATGAGCATATATTACTTTCATTACTTTAAAAGAATAATAATTATAATTAAATAAATATGAGAATCTCTATCGAGACACCCCAGGGAAAGATCTCACCTCTAGCTATTATTAGTTAACACATTAGAGAGGATTATAACAGTTAGCTGAGAATAAGGACAGAGAGGATATCTTAGCAAAAGTGAAGACATGAGAAAGTCGATTCAATTAAAAAATGATAATCTCTTACAGAATTATATTGCTTTTACAAAGGGTTTTGTCTGGTCAGACAAGGTGGCGCACACCTTTAATCCCAGTGCTAGGAAGACAGAGGCAGTTGGATCTGCATAGCAAATTCAAGGCCAGCTAAGGCAAACAGTAAGATTCCCCCCCACCATCTCAAAAAGGAACAAAAACCAGGAGTTTCACACACTTTAATCCATAAGAATAACTTCACAGGGTTGGGGATTTAGCTCAGTGGTAGAGCACTTGCCTAGCAAGCACAAGGTCCTGGGTTCGATCCTCAGCTCCACAAAAAAAAAAAAAAAAAAAGAATAACTTCAACTTGCTAAAGTACAAATATATCAACAAGCAGACACAAGAATCATCAGTCATCATAAACATTTATCATTTATTTTACAATTTCACAGGCATGGGTGTTTTGCCTGCATGTATGTCTGTGTACCCTATGTGTACCTGGTGCTTGCAAAGAGCAGACTAGAGTGCCAGATTTCCTGGGACTGGAATTGCAGATAGTTGTGAGCCACCATGTGGGTGCTGAGAATAGAAACCATGATCTTTGGAAGAGTAGCCAGTGCTAATAAACAAGGAGCCATCTCTTAAGCCCAGAATCAGTTATTTTAATTGCCTAGGAAGGGCCAATGAAATGGCTTAGCAGGTAAGAAACATTTGCCCAGCAAGCCTCAGGACCCAAGTTAGAGGTCATAAAACTCATAGTAAAAGGAAAGAATTTCCTCTCAAAAGTCGTCATCTGACCCACACAAATGCTTATGCCTCCCCGACCCCACACTTAGGAAGACATATTGTTGCATTGTAGCAACAGGAGATTTATGTAAATAAGGAAATAAGCTTAGTGTTTAGTGCAAAGAATTTTGAAAGGCACCCCAACAATGGACAGCAAATGACACACTGGTATTTTTGTCTTCTTGACTGTCTTTGATTTCTACATGTTCTCTGAATCCCTTTTAGAGACCAAACGTCTGCAAGGATTGATGACCACCAATTGCTCCTCAGGTACCAGTATCCTCATCTATCCTTGTCCCTAATATGCTTCCCAAAAGTCCTACCCATCGCTGATGTCAGCAATCATCTTTTCTTTCCATTGAATAAAAGAAAAATGATCATTTATGACAGGATTCACCAAGAAAGTACCTGCCCAGGGTTGAACTATTCCTCTCCAACACTAGAGATGCTATTCAATTGCAACAATGTAACAAATAAGAGAAGTATACAAGGATGTAGAGTTTAATAGTTCACCTCATCTACACAGCCTCAGATTCTAATTTCCTTTTCTTGGCTGCACCCTCAAGACCTGGTCCTGGGCCAAGTACAGCTATGTATCAATTACCACAGAGAGATAAAGGCCTTGAGGGGAGTCCAATGACGTATCAAGCACTCAGCTGGGACTTGTTTATCTGATATGTGTCTTAAGGCTGGATGTCAACTCCTTTTAGTTCTTTGTATTTTAAACAGTAGAATTGTGGCATTATGTTTGCTTTAAGAAAAATAAAAGGTGGGGGGATGAAATCAAGTGGTGCATCCCAAAAGAGAAGTCACAGGAAAAGACAGCTGCCAGAAAGAAAAAGGGTAGGGGACAGACCAAGCTTCCAAGTAGTTTTCCTTCCAGGAAACATTCAAGAATACTTGAAAGTCCAGACAGGTTGCAAAACTTGCACGAAAGCTTAGGGAGTTAGGCTCAAGAGGCATTCAGTGATTTTTCTCTAATCCATACAATTCAACCTGAAGAGATACAGTTACTAACTTAATAGAAGTGATAGGCTACCAAATTCTGCCTTTGATTCATTTCTGTTCAGGGAAACTGACATTTCATTTATGAAACACTCACTGTGGGCAAGCCTGGGTATTATAGGAATTAGAATAGGAGGTACAGAAGAACAAAGGGATAGGGTCTATATATATATGCATTATGCTATATGCATTAACAATGGCATACATAAAACAAAACTGAAATCATTAGTTGTGATGTGGGTA
Organism: Onychomys torridus; assembly: GCF_903995425.1. Taxonomy (NCBI): domain Eukaryota; kingdom Metazoa; phylum Chordata; class Mammalia; order Rodentia; family Cricetidae; genus Onychomys; species Onychomys torridus. The sequence continues at coordinate 79,503,288 of NC_050450.1, read as the reverse complement.
TTCATTTCTTCAAAGTGCAAATGTTGAAACCTAATCATCAACATGGTTGTGGGCAGACATGAGATCATCAGGAGATGGTTATATCATGAGGACACTGCTTTCAAGAATGGCATTATTATCCTTATTAAAAAAAAAAACCATCAGAAATCTCATTCATCCCTACCATCATGTGAGAGCCCACCAAGAAGCATTACCTGGTGATTCAGGCAAAACTGACAGAACCTGGGTGTCTATCCTCCAGAAACATAAAGCAATAAATGTGTGTCATTTAGAAATCATGGGGTTTATTGTGTTTTGTTGGAGCAGCCTGAATAGACTAGGACATCTTTACCAAATGGCATAATGTACACACGTATTCCAGCATTACAAAACATGATGTAAATCTAAACCATCAAGACTATATGTACTGTAGTAGGGACACAAGATGTCATACACAAGAGGTCTATTCTTCCAATGGGATTTCAGCATTCATTTCCCACTTCTTACCTTGTATGAGTCACATTGGTAGATCTACACTTCGACCTTGATCTTGTCTTCAGCATGTGCCTCCCTCCTACCGTCCATTAATAAAGCTTTCCTAAGGAAACCTGAGTCCAAATATTCATATTTCCTCTTTGTTCTCTGAATGCCAGCTCTGTCAATCCTGCTGGTAGGAATGACTGCCTCACAGACTGCTGACCCCATTAAATCACACCCTGCAAGTCCCATTAGCCTCTAAGTATGACTAGTAGGAACTTTGATTCCTTATTCATTGCTTATCTCTCTTTTCTTATTTCCAAGGAATATGCATCCATCTTACACCTTTTGATACTCACTTTAACATTTGTTTTTTGCTGCAGGCCTCAGGAATATATCATAAGAACTCAGCTGGTTATGGCAAAGTCACTACCTGGAGGAATCAGGGAATTCCTCCAGAGGAAGCCAAATCCCAAGGAGTTTTTGGTGTTACTTGGCTTGTTATATGTCAGCTGTATTCTGTTATGAAAATCATATGTGCCTTCATAGTTTTCCCAATTGACTTTTCCCCTAGAAGGGCTAACAGTGTGGACTGATCACTCTCTGGACATACACATTCCAGGTATTTGGAGAATAGCCTCAGGAAAGACTTTCTTTAGAATCAGATATCTCCCTTAGCCACTTTCAAGGACTACAGGAAACACCGCCCAGGTGGGCACCCAACTTCCGAGGACTAACAATAACAGCCCACATGGGAGTCTCCTGACTTAACAAATTCCAGAAGGGGACACTGCCTAGGTGAGGTGGACATTAAGTAATAGCTTTACACAATTTAGCTCGGACCCTTCCTTTTTATACCAGGTCTTCCAGGGCAGAGAAGAGAGAAGAGAATGGAAGAACTAGATGGGTAAGAACTTGAGAGGAACAAACTGAGATGGGGAAGAACTAGATTGAAGGGCTAGAAGAGAGTACGAGAGGAATGAGATGGAAGATGAGGAAGAGAGGAGAGAGAAGGAGATTGGAGAGGAGATGATATGGGAAAGAACTAGATGGATGAGAACCTAGAAGGAGCAGAACTAGATGAAGGAATTAAGATAGAACCTAGAGGGGACCACAGATAAATGTAGAGAGAAATCAGGCAAGAAAGGAGCTAAAAATGAGAGCAGAATATAAGTTTGTAACTGACAGAGAATAATAAAGTATATGGACTAAGGAGTTTCGTGTACATAGATTCATTTCATTTCATCAAAGATTAATTATCAGCTGGTTGTAGATTCTTCCCAGACCCCAATAATTTTTATTTCACAAATAAAAATCAAATCATTAGCGACGCCGTCACTTCTCTTCTTATGCCTTTGGTGAACCTGTCAGATAATCCCTTTCTCTACTGCCACCCAAAAGCTGTCACTCTTACTACCCCAAACACACCATGCCTCTTCTTAGATAAATCATGTTTTCATCACTCCCACCTCCTCATTGAATTTTAAAGAGCAGCTTCATTGAAATATAACTCAGCACACAATCAAATTCCCACAGATTTGGGTATAGTCATGTAGTTGTGCAATGCTCACACAGTTTAGAAAATGCTCACTGCCACCCCTGAAGACATACCCATCCATATCCCTCATATCTCCAACCCACATCAACCCCTATCTCCTCAGAAACCAGGCATCTTCATTTGACATCGGTAGATTTGCATTTGGGGGCCATTTCCTGTACATGGCATTATACAGTATGTAGAAACATCATTTTTACTGATTTCTTCTATGATCCCCATTTTGTGTTCTCTCTCTCTCTCTCTCTCACTCTGTGTGTGTGTGTGTGTGTGTGTGTGTGTGCGTGTGTGTGTCTGTTTCTCTCTCTCTGTGTCTCTGTCTCTCTCTCTCTATATATATACATATATATACATATATATATATGTATGTATGTATGTATGTATGTATGTATGTATGTATGTATGTATTTGTGTGTGTAAGGACAGTTATCTAAACATCATCATGAGTTTGTGGCAATCAGAAAACAATCTTGGATGTCAGTCTTGGCCTTCCACCTTGTTTGAGACAGGGTTTCTCCTTAGCCACTGTATATGTCAGGCTAGCTGGCACATTATGAGTGTCTGAGGTTTCTCCTATCTGTTACTGTTGTCTCTGGGATGACTAGGATGAGTCACCTAGCCCAGGTTTACATGGGTTCTGGGGATCTGAACTCAGGTCCTCTTGCTTGACTAGTCAGTGTCTTAGCTCCTTTCCTACTGAACCATCTCTCTGGGCTCTCCCCTTGCATTTTTAATGGCTTGTCTTTCTCTCATAAGCATTTAACTTGTACAAATGCTCTATATTTAAAAAACAAGCATCCCACCCTACTCCAGTTTCTACCTGGTTTCCTTCCAAGACAATCAATCTTTTCTCTCATTCCTTCATTCTTTTACTATTTAGCCCTGGATGGTGTGAAACTTGCTTGTAAACCAGGCTGGCCTCCAACACATAGAAATATGCCTTCCTCTGCATCCCAGATGTTGGAATTGAAGGTGGGTGCCACCACACCCACTCCAGACAAGTTTTTGAAAAGATTTCTAGCTCTTTGTATTCTCACATTTGGGGGGGGGGGGGCAGGGTTTTTCTGTGTAGCTTTGTGCCTTTTTCTGGAACTCACTTGGTAATCCAGGCCAGCCTGGAACTCACAGAGATCCGCCTGGCTCTGCCTCCTGATTGCTGGGATTAAAGGTGTGTGCCACCACCGCCCAGCATATTCTCACTTCCTATTTTGATCCATTTCTTACTCTTCTTTACCATGGCCACTACCATCTTCCGCAGTTTTATGTACTGTTATCACCTGCTCACCTGCTCTCAAATGAAGTATCACTTCCTGCATGAGGTTATCCTTCGACCCATTACATCTCTGAGAGACTTCCCTACTTTGCCACCACTGACATTTTTAAATGGTTATTTGATGGATGGGACTGGCTACTGGCCTTGTGCACACTAAAATCTGGCAGGATTCTAAGATTCTAGTGGTAATAACCCATGTTACTAAATTTCCCAGTGGATGTAAAATCAGCCCCAAGTAAGAAATATAATCTAGAAAATGTGCTCTTTTTTCATGCTTCACTTCTTTGTTCACAACACTTGACTCTATTACAATTGTCTGGGATCTCCTCTGAAACACAAAGGAGACCAAGAGTCAATAGTTATAGAATTTATCCTAGTGTTCTCAGGATTTGGGATAGTACTTGATATAATAATTAATCAATACATATTCACTCATTCATCCTTGTTGAATCAATGGATATGATGTCTTTTTTTTGTCTTTGGGGTCTTAATGAGCGATCAGTGTGTCCTGAAGAAAATTTTCTGTAAACCTTCTAAAGGTTATTTATTGATGCTTTGCTTTTGGTTGCTGTTGCTGTCAAGGTCTATGTTAGGACATTTTTAGGATGATATCTAGAAATTGTGACAGCCAAATTAAGGTTACATGTAGAAAACAGAGCTAGGAAAAAAATTGAAGATTGATTTTGCATGCAGTCCTCTATTATCCATTGTCTTCTTGGCTTAGGCCTCTAAGCACACTAGGGCCAGTTTTTCATTTTTAAGTTCCAGTATACTCCAGGGAGTGACTCTTGGTCTCATCTGGACAATCTGTCCATCTCTTACATATTCCCTCCAATGCTGATTCTACAGCCATCACAAGGAGATAGCTACTAGCACCCTGGATGCTTGAAGTGGCCAATTCTGCCACATTCCTCCAGATGAGGAATTATCCTCAAAGATGCAATGTAACACGCTAGAGGTTCAGTTATAAGGAACTATGAATGTCTGATGCTTTTTTTGAGAAGATATAGACGCCTTATTCATTGAATTCCAGCTGTGTACCAAACAAACCAAGCCTTCTGGGACCTCATATGCATGAACTGTCTTACCTTGTGCTTATAACAGCCTTATAATTGTACTTACAATTTCACAAATGCAATAAAATAAAGTCCATCTAAGAGATCCATGTCTATCCCACTCTCCTTTTGTTCCGCCAGACATTTCAGGTTTTTTTTCAACAATTCTGCCAAACAGCGCATTTGAGGTGTATATGAGGCCCTGTAGACCTAATAAATCATGGAGTAATTCGTTCAATGTGACCTTAGGTTTCCATGATGAATGTGAAAGAGAAACAATCATCTACACATAAACAGCAAAAACAGCAAGGAGAAGAGGGGAGGAACCAGCAAAGAGATAGACCAGAATCAGGAGAGAAACCCCAAGTCATTCTGGGCTGAGGTGAAGCTGAGCTGCTACTGATAGGCTCCTCTGGTTGTATGATTTGTTCTTAACTATTTTTAAGCAAGTAGGACATAGGTTTACAGGAAAATATTTTGATAGACCATTGAATCATTGAATATAAAGTTACAGTTGTGTAGTATATGTGTGAACATGAATTTATTGAGTTGAACATCCACCCAGGTATTAGTTGGCAGCACAGTGTACCCAACTGACTCTAGCATCTATAATTTAACCCATGTTGTTTTAAAAATAAATTTTATTACAATAAAAGGGCAATAAAAATTGTTAATGGGTTGGGGATTTAGCTCAGTGGTAGAGTGCTCGCCTAGCAAGCACAAGGCCCTGGGTTCCATCCTCAGCTCCAAAAAAAAATTGTTAATGTTCAACATATGCATCCCAAATCCACAAATAGTCTAGAACCAAAACTCCTCATAATTCTTTTCTTCATTTGATTTCCTAGTGTGTTCCACAAGGTTCTTGGTCTCCCATCCTCCCCTTTTGTGGCTGCTACTCTTCTGGCAGGCAGTTATGCTTTGCTTGTGTTATGCTGGTGCCTTTTTCATTTGACAATAAGCATCAACAGCTATTTCTCTGATCTGAGTTAGTCCCTCTATATCCCCTTTAGTAAAATAGAATGAAAAAGTCAAGTTCAGTCATGGAACATCAGAAGTCCCCACATTTTACATCTCAACTGCCTCTTCATAGTCAGTAGTCACCTCTCATCTGGTTTAATTCTGTGTGTAGCTACAGAAGCATTATCCAGACTCACACACACACACACACACACACACACACACACACACACACACACACACACACACACCACTGTGCAACTGGTACAGCACTCTAGCAATGACCAGTCAGTGGCCACAAAAACTGTCCTAGGGATGTCATCTTTATCTCTAGTGCATATTACCTTAACTAAAAATAGTGAAATTGAGCTAAATTCTAAGATGAACACCATGCATCACTATCTCATGTCAGGGATGAAATGAAGCCTTCAGTTTCTGAAAAAAAAAATGTGACTTTGGGACCTTCCTTCCTTCTCTTTACCCAGAGATGTTACTAATATAACTAACTGTTCTGGTCTAGAACCAATTAAATGCTCCAGGGAATAGACTAATCCACTGAAAGCAGAGACTTATTATACTCGACAAATTCCTATAAGGGGAGCTTGTAAAAAAGAGCACCTCTTTGGCTTTGTTGTGCAAAAGCAGATGGGTAGAAAGTCAAGTTGACTTCTCTATGTTTATCTGTGTACTGCTTACCAACCTCATTGCCTGAGAGTCTTGTTTTCTCAGTAATTACCTAGAAATTTTACCAAGTTTGATCATGGCTGTCATTTATTTTTATAGTTGTGAACAACTATTTCATACTAGAAGAGTCAGAGAAAGGAGTGTGCTATCAATTAATTTTGAATATCATGTAAATGTGCTTGTGTCTGCATGCATATTGTATGTGTGTGTATGTACATAGCATGACAGAAACCCCTTCTGGTCAATTACTCTAGTGATCTATCCTATGACATACTGGTAAAGAACATTGACTTGGGAGTCAGAGATAAGTGGAAACATCTTTTGGTTTTTAGGAACTATTGAATTGTGTCCTTGTGTAACTTCCCCCGCCCCTTCCCCCTTAAAGCCTGCTTGCCAAGTTTCTAAATGAAGAGTGTCAATGGTGCCTGATTTACAGGTTTCTTGTGAGGTTCAGCAAGCTGTGTACCAAGATGCTAAAAATGGTGCCTAGTGTAAGCACTTCAAAATGCGAACTATGACTCTCACCCATGGCTGTCAGCATGCCTTCCTGAGATTAGCATTAGGCTCCTATTGCAGATGAGGGGGAAAAATACCATGGAAGTTAAATGTGGAAAATCCATACCCTTTGTAGTACCTCATCAAATAAACTATGTGACAAAGATCCTTTGTGGATTGCAAACTACCATTGCTTATAAATACCAAAGAAGAGGCAAGAAATCTTTTCTGTAACAATGTCTTCCTCTACTCCTCATACCCATGCACAAAGCAGCCAGCTTAAAGAACAGTACTTATAGTGCTGTGTAGATTTCTTCAGTGTGTATTTATAAAATTCCTATTGGTTTGTTCTCTTGTCCATTCTTCCAAACTGTCTTTTTTCTAGTAACCAACTAGCATCATGTTCTGGAAACAAGATGTTTCTTAGCAACATTTTGTTTATATAGATGAAAACATGACCTTTCCTGCCACCTCCTAGGGAAGAGAAATCCTCAGCATTTCAATGATGTACAATCTTTGTTGGAGCTCTTGGCTACAGAGTCCAGTTTGTATGCTCATTCTCCTGGGAAGGGAGAATCCTTCACTGTAACAACAGTTCTTCTAAAAGGGCTACAGCTAATTATGTATCTCCTCCTGAGGCCCCACCTCTAGTATGTGTGAAAACACAAGTCCCTTTGGGTATACATGGGATTTCTGTTGGTTTAGAGCAGCCGTTCCCAGTCCACCCGACTGGCCTGCATCTCTCCAAAGCATTCACTTCTACAACTCTGATTATTTACAGTATTTATTTTCTTTCTAAAGAAAAAACTCAATGAGCTCAGAGAGCTGTTTAGAAAAGGCTGACAAAAGGATCAATAAGTTTTTATAACAGCAGGCCGTGCCTGTATCTCTATTATAGATGGACTGGTAGTGATCAAATCGTTCAAATCCTGCTCGTTGAACCAAATGAAATGTTTCACTCATCAGAACATCTGCCAGGATGGGGGCAGCCCCTGAAGAAATAGCAGACAATGTGAGGCAAGTGAAGGATGGGTCATTGAATTCAAGGCATTTAATTTTGCAAAATATTCACCATAGATTTCAACATTGCACAGAGTTCTCTAGAAAACCCAGAATCAATAGACTTGAGTGTGAGAATGTGTATTTGAGAGTGTGAGGGAAGAAAGGGGAGAGAAATTCATTTGAAAGAATTGTTTCCTGCAGTGTCTTGCTAGCAAATAAAAACTCTGCAAGATAGTTCTAGCAGAGTGGCAAACAGGAAATTTGAGTTTTTTAGTCTTGAATTCAAGGACAATCTGTAGGCAAAACTCCTTATTTTTTTTTTCAGTACATCTCAGTCTTCCATATTCTGGCTTTCTACAGATCACACAAGACCACCCCCATCAATGAAGCCAATATGCTTTACTCTAAGTTAACTGCCATAAACTTCCTGCCTGTAACTGCTGTTCTAGGATATCCAATACCCTCCTCTGACCTCTGTGGGCACCAGGCACTCCTATGTACACAGATATACATGCATGCAAGATAACCATGCTCATAAGATTTTAAGAATATATTTTTAAGAATCATCTGGATACATTTGTAGGGCTCTGTTGCTATGCTTTATGATCAGTGTGCTCAACTCTCTGTGAATACAAATCTGGATTACAATAGCAACACAATGCATGTCAATATCAGAGTTAGTCCTTCCACTTTTTTCTAATTCAAAGTTAATTTAGCTATTTAAGTCTCTTTGCATTTACAAATATATTTCCAAATCACCTTGTCTGTATATAAAAATGTCATGTATGGATTTTGCTGAAATTTCATCAAATCTGTACATAAATTTGGAAATTGTAAACCTTACTATGGTAGTCTTCATGCTCTGTTCAAACTTCAATTTCTCTCTCAATTTATATTTAGGTTTTTGATTCCTCTCATCAACATATTTTTTTCACTTTTCAAAAAATTTTATATGTGAAATTTACACTTGGCTACTGAAAGATATGTTTTATATTTTCTTAAGTATTTTTTCTGTGTATGAATGTTTTTTCTCTGTGTTTGTGCACCATATGCATGCCTGGTACCCATGGAGGCAGAGAGGCAGATACACTGGAATTGAGTGTACAAATGGTTGTAAGTTCACCCACTCTGTGGGTGCTAGGAACTGAACGTTCAGATGTCAACATTCATGTGACCAGCTGGGCATTATGTCATGCCTGTAACCTCAGGTCTGAGCAGGGCAGAGAAAAGAGGAGCACTGACGCTTGCTGGTTTCAAGCCTGTCTGAGAAACAAGAGCCCTGGGGCTCAGGGAGAGACTCTGCCTCAAAGTGATAGGGACAGAATGATAAAGGAAAGCATCCAGCACTACCTTCTGGACTTGATGCTCACACACACAGGCTCACATGCAAGCACCTTCATAAAAGACAGTTCACACACACACACACACACACACACACACACAGAGAGAGAGAGAGAGAGAGAGAGAGAGAGAGAGAGACAGACAGACAGACAGACAGACAGACAGAGATGTTGTGTGATATTTTGATTGTGTGCTAACAAATAAAGCTTGCTTAGAGTCAGGCAGAGCTAGCCACTAGCTTATCTAAATTAACCATAAAGGTTTGGAGGATTGTAGACAAGAGGAGACAAGAAGTAGTAAGGCAGGATGGAGAATGGATCTTGACCCATTTTGGATGGAGGAACAATGAAGAAGGAAGTGACTGGCAGCTGTTCCCTGCTTCTCTGATCTTCAGGTTCTTAACCCAATATTTGACTCCTGAATTTTTATTGTTAAAGATTAATTAGATTGATTCTTCAGAGAGAGAGAGAAAAGTCTTATTATTTAAGATTCCTCTTCATTTCTGTTATATCTCATCAAACAATAGCTTTAAGAGCGTTGGTTGAGTTAGAGTACGTAAACTATGCAATTTTATGAGCCCAATACTTCTGGACAAAGCCAGACCTCTACACTTTTCAAGGTTCCCTTAGGCTGACATGCATTATGATGGAAAGCAGGAGTTGGATGCTGAGGTTTTGACACCAAAAGTATACAAAGTGGTAAAAAATGAGAGTCCAGGCATTGGGACTGCTGCTGGAATTAATTTGTTGTTCACAGTGTGAACTGTCGATGTGAGACAGCCTTACAGCAGCACAGATATTTCATTAAGTCCTAGCGACCTGTAGTTAATGCCATTTGCTTCCATGTGAGTGCTGAGCACTACAAATGACTCCTTCTATCTGATGAATTACAGAACTTTGCTGTAGGTTTGGAGATTTGAGTTTTCTCCAGGTACCTCCTCTGTGGTTCTCTGTGAAGGAAGAATGCCACCTGAGACACTGAGGATAAATGTGGCTTGACTGTACACCATCAAAAGCAAGTGAGCTCCCTCATAAGTGTTGTGGCAAAATATTTCAACTTTAGGAGCCTCAGTTTACCAGATTGAGGTGTCAAAGTCCCTTGAATAACTACAGTCATTCAAAATGATCAGTGACCACTTACTGTAGTAAGAAGATAAAAATCATGTCTTTTTCTTTTTTTTTCTTTTTCTTTCTTTCTTTTTTGATCCTCATGCCTTCAATCAGTGAGATAACATGATTATGGTTCATCTATAACTTCCCCAGTTTTAACAACAAACATTTAGTATCAGAAAATCTCTTGGCCTTATTTTTAAAATCAAAAGCCTATGTCCTGTGTATTTCTACCACCTAGCAAAACCAGGATGCTTCTTACTTAACTCCAAGTTTCCTTCTCATTTTGAACTTTGGAGTTCGATTGAATTGATTACCTATTTTTAGTGTATGCCTATGTGAATTCCTGTGTGTGTGTGTGTGTGTGTGTGTGTGTGTGTGTGTGTGTATGTGTATGTATGTATGTATACAGCCTCCTGAGTCTGTTCAGTGTTGATTGAATATGTAAAGGCCTGGAGATAACAACTTGAGATTGTACAACCTATGAGGATGCTGATCCCTGGAGAAGACTGATTCTTCCTCTCTTAGCAGCTATTAACTGCCTGTAGCTCTTCATCTAGGAATTGGACCTTGTGACTGTGAATCCTCCTCCATCCATACTGGCATGCCAACTGGGGTAGCTATTGTTTAAGCCACCATGTCATTGAGATTCCATGGGTGCAGCTTCCCTGACATATAGAGACAGCATTGTCTAGCAGCAGAGGCCTTCATCCTCTTGCTATTACAGTCTTTCTTCCCCATCTTCCACAGTGTACCCTGACCCTTGGGTATAGTGGTTTGCTGTAAATCCACCAATTAGTGGCCCTATCATCAACTGTGATTTTTAATTGAAACATAACTTGTATGAATCCAGTTCCTTCTCTCTAGAATATGATACATTTTCTGTGTCTGTTCCTAGTTTATTTTTTTAAAGGCAGGTAAGTGGAGCAAGGATATCACTACACATGTGCACAGCTCATCCACTCAATGACATCATGACTGGCAGTTGCTCTGTGCTGCAATGCTGTTCTTTGCTTTCTCCACTTAAACTCCCAAGCAAAGAAACAGTCATTAAAATGATGATAAGCTTTGCTCTGAAACTTACCTCCTTTTTACTCTCTGCCATACTTAAAACAATCTATAAGCTGAGAACCAAGTATCATCTACTCCCAGTTTACTACTAAGTGTTGTGTTTACCTTCTAATTTAGTGATTCTGTTCATCTGACATCACATTATGGCTGTCTGGTAAATCACACACTTCAGGTGCATAATCATGGATGGTGGGTTGGAAGAACTATATGTTTATGTTCTGGAAGAGTGGAATATATGATGTGCAAACCTAGTTCCCTTTTCAGAGTAATATGCCATCATTGTGTGTTAAAGGAGGGGAGTTAGCTGCAGATTGCCATCAGCATTCTAATGATGGCATTTAGGAAAATCTTGACAAAGCTCCAGGTGGAGTTTTTGAGCAAGTTTCTGAAATGTAGATAGGCGAGTACAGGCTAGCAGCAGATTTGAGCACATTGAGGAGGCTTCAGAGTTAATATCTGAAACACTGTAAAGTGCCAGAGATTGTGTTTCACTCTGTTAGTAAATGTAACAGATGCTTTGCAAACACGTTTGGGATCTGAAGGCTGACTGACTGTGTCGAGCTGATAGAAATAGAAGACAGCCATTTACCACATCAGAATCTAAGAGAAGAAAACCTTCAAATTTGAGCTTAAAAAAAAAAAAAAAAACAGGGATCTTTCACTGTGTCTGACGAGCAACAGAATGTTGTGTTGAAAAGATCTGCTCCCTGATCACTAACTTCGGCTTTTTACCTTTTATTTGACATCAGTAGGGAAGGTTAGAATAAGGAAGTGCCACCTTCCAAAAACTAACCAAAAACCATACCTATCTTTTTGATACAATAGTGAAATCATCAAGACGAATAGAGCCCTGTTGCCATGGGGATGATCATGCTCTCAGAAAAATCTAGCATTGCAACTTCTCTGTAAGCCAGTAAAATAAGACAAAATTCCGTCTCTTTTTCTTCAGCCTGTGAACAAGAACACTGCTAACCTTGCAAGAAAAAAAAATGTTAATAGCAAGCCTCCTCTATCTGCCTGACTTCCACCTCTACCCTTCCCATCTCCATGATAAAGCATAATTCAGGTCAGTCGGGATCAAAGAAAGTTGTGGCTGTTACTGAGAATGCATGCAATAACACAGTTAGTTTTATTCTTGTACTGGTTTCAGAAGGAGGCAGAGGGCAATGCAGTTTCCTCAGTTTGAAGCTTTGAAAGGTAAGGATTGATGACAGGCTTGCTGGAAGTTTCCAACTGGTGTGTGCACTGCATCTCAGGTCACACCAGGAAGACTCCACAAGTGTCAGAAAGCTGTGTCACATGTAACAGCAGTGTCCACAGGTTAGAGCAGTGACCAGATTCTGTGGCATGAATTTTGAGATAAGATAGATGGAAATATTGAAGGCAGGTAAATTATCACACTGAGAAAGAAACTGAGGATGAAAACAAAGTTCCCTGTGCATATAGAGCATGTTGGAATCATCTGCAGCATCTGAGAATGGAGATAGGGGAAAAAAAAAAAAAGAGGGAGCTTAAGGTCAGCTGGAATAAATTCAAAATAACTCCCTACTAAGGTGCTTGCAAGCCTCAAATAAGTCACCATGAGCCTGTTGTGATCTGAAAAAAAAAATAATAATAATAATAACAACTCTTATTCCCCACTTTACCACAGTCTCTAACTCCAACAGGCATTCCCTGCAAACCTATAGCCAGGGGACCAGGTAGAGTGACTGCAAATTTTCACCTCTCCCTTCTGTCCTCAAAATGCAATGCCCCTGACTCACTCTCAACTCAGTAGCAGACCACTGGATGCACCCCCCCCATGTCTGCTCTCATTTCTAGTGGGTCTGCAGGATCTTCTCCTCCAACCTTCCTTCCCACTCATCCTGTTATCACAGCTCCTAACTCCAGCAGGAACTCCCTGCCAAGCCTGCCTGGGAAGCAAATGGGCTAGAGGATCAGTACAAGGAGCTGTAGATCTTCACTCTCCCTCCAAACCCAGTCTCCCAGTCTTATCCCCAGCTCCATAGCAGACTACCTGCTGTGGCCTTTCCTCACTCTCCAGCACCATTTTCCAAAGCAGACCCTGCTTTCCTCCCTCCTATGCACTCCCTCAGCCTGGCCTCCTAGCCTATCCCTCATCCTAAGAGTCAGTTTCAAATACCTATAAACACATTTTATCCAGAACTCCCATAAGCCACACATCAGAATTTCAGAAGAATTCACTACCAGGCAACACACAGCCACCACACCTTCCTAAGAATCAGAGAGGGAAACAAAAATCAAGAAACTAAACACCCACCCAACAAAGACAAGATCAGATATTAGCACCCAGAATTACAATCTTTCAAATTCCAGATGCCAGCATAAAAGCACCTGTAGTGGATAGCCATCCCAGCATTGGCCTGGAAGTTCCAACCCCCATTGAGGCTTCGGTAATGGTCACGCCCACAAGGCAGGGCGGAGGAGGAAGGGGAAGACCAAGGATCGGGAAGAGGTCTCGCTCTTGGTTCCCGGACTCTGGACGCTAGAGGCAGACCGAGCAGAGTTCTCCAGAGAACATGGCCGGACTGCACTATACCCTTGCCAGACCCTGTAACCTACCCCTTCATTTGTAAGTACCCTACAAAATAAACCTCCCTTTTAACTACGTGGAGTGGCCTTAATAATTTCACCAATAAGGACCATCAAAAAGAAACTTGACAATGTCTCCATTAGAGCCCAGCAACCCTACCACAGTAGGCACTGAGAACTGCAAAACATAAACATAAAAATATAAACATAAGAAACATTAAAAAAAAACTTAAATATCCTTTATGAAAATGATAGAGGTCCTCAAAGAGGAAATAAATAAATTCCTTGAAGAAATCTATAAAAATACAAACAGTGGAGGAAAATGAATTAAACAGTTCAAGACCTGAAAGGGGAAACAGAATCAATAAAGAAAACCCAAACTAACATAAGTCTGGAAATGAAAAATTTAGGAACTCAAATAGGAACCTCAGAGGCAAGCCTTATCAACAAATAAAAGAGATGGAAGAGTCTCAGGCATTGAAGACACAGTAGAATAAATGGATACCTTAGTAAAGAAAAAGTTAAATCTAAAAATTTTCTGGCGCAAAACAACCAGGCAATCTGGGAAATTATGAAAAGATCAAATCTAAAAATAATAGGAATAGAAGAAGAATAAACCCCGGACAAAGGCACAGAAAATATTTTCAACAAAAGCATAAAAGAAAATTTTTCTAACCTAAAGAAAGAGATATCTCTCAAGGTACAAGAAACATACAGAATACCAAATAGACTAGACCAAAAAATAAGTTCCCCTAGGCATATAATAATCAAAATACTAAACACACAGAACAAAGAAAGAATGTTAAAAGCCACAAGGAAAGACAACTAACATATAAAGGCAGACCTAACAGTATAACACCTGATTTCTCGGCCGGGCAGTGTGATGCACGCCTTTAATCCCAGCACTTGGGAGGCAGAGCCAGGTGGATCTCTGTGAGTTCGAGCCCAGCCTGGCTTATAGAGTGAGATCCAGGAAAGGCGCAAAGCTACACAGAGAAACCCTGTCTCGAAAAAACAAACAAACAAAAAATTAGTGGAGACTCTAAAAGCTAGACAGGACTAGACAAATGTTCTACAAACTCTGAGACCAGCCTAGAATACTACACATAGCAACATTTTCAATCATAATATATGGAGAAAATAAGACATTCAATTGTAAGACCAAATTTAAGCAATATTTATCTACAAATCCAGTCCTACAGAAGGTGCTAGAAGGAAAACTCCAATATAAAGATGTTAACCACATCTAAAAAAACACAAGGAATAAATAATCCCATAGTAGCCAATCAAAGAGGAAATGTGTGTGCACACACCACCACCACCACCACCACCACCACCACCACAACAACAACAACAACAAAATAACAGGAATCAATAAATGCTATTCATTAATATCTCTAAATATAATAAAGGCAGTTTACAGCAATCCCATAACCAATATCAACTTAATTGGAGAGAAACTCAAAGCAATTCCATTATAATCAGGAAGAATACAAGGTTGTCCATTCTGTCGGGACCTATCCAATACAATATTTGAAGTCATAGCTAGAGTTAAAAGAAGGAGGTAAAGGAGAAACAAATTGGAAAGGAAAAAGGAAAAAGGAAAAAGTCAAAGTATCTTTAATTGCAGATGACATGATAGTATACATAAGTGACCCTTAAAATTCCACTGGGAAACTCCTATAGCTAATAAACACTATGGAATGTAGCTGGATACAGAACTAACTCACAAAAATCAGTAGCCTTCTTATATATAAATAACAAATGGACTAAGAAAGAAATCTGGGAAATAACACCTTTCTCAATAGCCTCAATTAATGTAAAGTATTTTGTAGTAATTCTAACCAAGCAAGTGAAATATTTGTATGATAAACAATATAAGAAATTGAAGATAGAAACTGAAGAAGATATCAAAAAATGGAAAGATTTCCCCCATGTTCATGGTTCAGTAGGATTATCATTATAAAAAATGGCAATCCTACCAGAAGTAATCTATAGAGTCAATGCAATCCCCATCAAAATTTTAACACAATTCTTCACAGATCTTGAAAGGACAATTTTCAGCTTCATATGGAAATATAAAATAACCAGAAGAGCCAAAAATCCTGAATAATTAATAATTTTAATTATTAATAATAAAATGTTGGCAGTATCATCATCCCTGACCTCAATTTGTACTACAAAGCCGTAGTAATAAAAACAGCATGGGATTGGCACAAAACAGACATGTTGAGCAACAGCATCAAATTGAAGACCCAGATGTAAATTCACACTCAAATGGGTACCTTATTTTTGATAAAGAAGTCAGAAATACACACTGGGGAAAAAAGACAACAGCTTCCATAAATAGTGTTTGTCAAACTAAACAACTGCATGTAGAAAGATCCAAATAAATCCATACTTATCATGCTACACAAAACAATTCCAAACAGGTCAAAGACCTCAGCATAAAACCAAATACAGTGAACCTTATAGAAAACAAAGTAAGAGTAGCCTTGAACTCATTGGTACGTCAAAAAACTAATTTATTTCATATCTATAATGTTACAGATACTTCACAGATATGTACCATCTTATATAAGTACCTGCCTTGTGCTCAAGACTTTCAACCTAAGCAGTATGTAATACATTAAATTAATTCATATTTTCAGAAGTAAAGAAAGCCCTGAAGTGATTTAATGGTTTTCTCATTCTTTTTATCTTCTATTCACATATTTTTATTAAAAGTGTTTCCTTATCAAAGTCAGCTAATTAGGGTGGAAAAAGAAAAAAAAAAAAAGGACAGATCAATGCTACATAAGCATCACTGCATTCCTTGGAGACCTTCATTTCCAAATAACACTGTTTATATTGGAGGCACACACATATGTGTGTATGTGTGTATTTTGTTGTGGTGGTGGTAACATGAAAACTTAAGAGGAATAAGTATCAGCGAGGCTTCAGTTGATCTAACACAATGGTGATGACCTCATTCTTCAACCATGAATCTAAGATCCTGGTCCCCAAACTGCCATTTATTTACTGTGAGTAAAGCAAAGATTTACTTCCTTTCTTCATCCCCATGTCTTAGTTTATACTTTGAGGGAAATGGCCCAAATGAGGATATATCTATGAAAGGTATTACATTAGTCAAACATACTTGAATATCACTTATATCCATGCAGTTCTTGGGTTTCAAAGCATCGCCTAATCTAGCTAGTGCCAGGCAGAAAACACTAACAGATGTGATGATTATGTTACCTATAACCTAAAATGTAAAAGTAAACAAAAAAAAAATCAAGAAATGCCTTGAGAACACTGGTGAAGACAATTTTTACACTGTGAGTGATTTAGTTGCATTGCATGTAAATTTGTGTAAAGAATTATATTTTGTATTTCTACTATACTTTAGATACCAAAAGTTCTAATAATTATTAAGAAAATCTATTTTAGTTAAATAAAAGTTCCAAGACAGACCACCAAAAGTTCAGAAACTAAAGCATTACTCTAATTATTCTCTATCAATAAAAATTCAGGAGTCAGATCTTGGGGTAATGGCCTGAAAGATTAGAGAAGCCCCCAAGTCCTCCCTTCCTGTCCTGTTCCTTCCTCCAGAATCCCTCTCTGCCCTGACTTACCACTTCCTGTCCTATCTGTCCTCAGTCTTCCAAAACATCTATGGTTAATTTTGGATAGCTAGTGGCTAACTCTGCCCTCTGACTCCAAGCAAGCTTTATTTATCAGAACATGATCAAAATATCACCAAAAGACAAACCAGCAAAACTGCTCAACAGGTAAAGGTGATTGCTGCCATGCCTTAGGACCTGAGTTGACTAAGTCTGATCTCCAGTGCCCACTTGGTAGAAGGAAAGAAGAGACTCCTACAAGCTTGTCTTCTGACTTCCATTCTTGAGCTGTGGCATGTGTGTGACTACAACACACACAGACACACATACACACACACACACACACACACACACAAGTTTTGTAGTTAAAATATATTTAGCATAATTTCAGTTGCAATTCTCAAAATAAAGTTTCCAATGGTTGCTTTTATAATCTTTTCTGGGATGTTACAGCTGCTCCCCTCTTTCTTAAGTGAGAAGGCAATCATTCCTGGATTTCTGTTGTCTCATAGGTCAGGTCTGAGCTACATATATTCCTTCACTGAAGGAAAAAGCAAGACAAGAGAAGGGTTCAAAACAGCTTTGAGGTCACCACCAAATGGTATATAATGCACAGGCCCAAGGTAGAGAGTTACATGGCAGAGGTATTGAGAGACATCATCACTTAAAGCAAATGTTAACTTCTGTAGTGTTACCTGTATTGGTTTATTAGACCCCCTGATATCCCCACATACTTCTCACATCATGATCTACATTGGTTACAATGGCCCTTATCAAGGGCTATATATTAAATGATGAATACAACTCATACATAATTCACACTCATATAGGAAGGCCTTCCTGGACTGGAGATGTGGTTCAGTTGGTGGATTGCTTATCTGGCATGCACAGAGTCATGAATTTCATCTTCAGCACCACAAATCCATATAAATTAGGCATGGAGGTACACCTTTGCATTCCTAGCACTTGGAAGGTGGACACAGAAATTCAAGGTCTTCCTCACGTATATACCAAATGTGAAGCTAGTTGGGAGACGTAAGACCCTATGTCAAAAACAGAACCCTCCCCCAAAAAATCAGATAGACTATATTTTTGGATACCTCTTTTTACACAATGCTGTGAAGCAGATACTAAAAATTAGATACCATATAAAATTAGAGTGTTTCATAGACCTCTGCAAATTCAGTATGTCCCCAATATCATTTATTCTATGTACTGTGGATATTGCACTTGGAACTTGGAAAATGTGTTATTTAATAATAAAAACAGTATGCTAATACATTCATACAATAGGTTAGGCATTATTTTTCTGAATTATTTTTAAAATAGAACTACAATTTCCTTTTTATTAGCCAGTTCTCACTTAAGGATGAACTATACCCCCAGGTGTCATTGTAAATTCCATTTAGTGCAACCTCTGCTAACATATTAATTTAAAGCAGCTTCTCCTTAAATGTTTTCCCATGGCAGCAGGTGAATTGATCCCCAGAGACTCAATAACTTTATTTTAAGTAGACATGCTTTATGCATCTGTGATCCCTTGGCATCAGACATTCCATTAGAGAGTTGACATCTGTAAGGCAAATAACTGAATTCTTCCAAAGCAGTGTGTAGAATGATCACATGCACTAATTACTGTTTATTACAACCAACATACCTTCCAAGGGATGCTTTAAGCATGCAAGATGACATATTTTAACTGAGATCACTGTGCAACCGGTTAGACAACAGAAAACAAACATAAAGGCCTACCTATTCTTTTAAGCTGCCCATTAGTTTCTCAAACCAATAAACAATAACCCCTCAAAAGAGGATGCATGGCCACTCTGATAAAGACAAATGTAGCATGATCAATATATTTTAATTAAATGTGGAGCATTCATCATCATGGAGACACACATTACAGGAGCATGCTGATTGCAGCAGTTTAATTGTTGTCATTGTTTTAGGTTGGCTCTTCTTAAAATGCATGGCCATGTCAGACCTGTTAAGGAATAATGTCCAGTTCACAAATTGCAGTTTAAAAAATTATATGCCTAGGCAAATAGGTAAGTAAGCTTGTAGTAAGAACTTTAAAGACTCATTTACTCAGAAAACAAAATACAGACTCCTCCTCTATAGATGAAAGAAAAAAGCTAAGCTTTTAAAGCTACTTTCTAATAATCCTAAAAACTGCTGAGAAAGTAAAAGATGGAAGATAAAAAGATTCTATCATCATCAGTCATGATGGATGATACATGACGCATAGATTTTTGTTCCCACAATCAGGTGAATCACAGACAAATTGGGTCCTTCCTTCTATAGTAGGCACAAAGTGCTCTCTAGACATTTTTATTAAATACTATCATCTATCTATCTATCTATCTATCTATCTATCTATTATCTTTAACTATCTAACTATCATTATTTCTCTATATCTATCTATTCATATAACTATCTATCATCTATCTATACATCTATCTTTCTCCATATATATATATGCATATATATGTATATATATGCATATATATATATATATATATGTCTTCTATCCATCTATCTACGTATCTTCTTCTTAATCTATCTCCTATCTGTCCATCTACCTTTTTCCCTCAACTGGATTTTACTCTATAGCCCATATGGGCCTCAACTTTCCTTGACAGCCCAGACCAACCTTGAATTTGGGATTCTTCTGTCTCATCCTTCTGAATTCTGTGATTTCAATAATGAAATAACATACCTGATTTATTTTTCTCATCCTCAATTATTTACTTGTTATTAATCCTAGAACAAACTAACAAAATGCCTTTCATAAGAATAACAATAAATTTCTTCTAGGTTACCACAGTAATCTCAGAAATAAGAACAAGGGTTTGTGTAGGCACTCCACAATCCTCTGTGCGATAATAAATTAGATACCTAAAGAAAAACAATTCACTGCATTAAATAAATGGTGATGCACACACCTCTATATGTTTATGAGGAACAGAAACAGGAAGAAATATTATTCTTAGCATTCTCTATCCTGCTTGGAAAATGCTGATGTTTGAGGATTTTCTCTCTTCTCTTCTGGATATTTTAAAGGAGTAGCTCTCAACTGTGCTGTTACATCTCCAAAGCATTTGCAAAAATGTATGAAACTGAAGCCCTGAATTTAGTCCAACAGACAAGAGCCTGACCGACTTTGAAACCTAATGGGGAGCATTTTGACAACTCCTGTGGGTAAAGAAGCAGATTAATTCTTCCTTGATTAGTAGACCATGGTCTAAAAAGTGGACTGAAACACTCTGAAAAAGATAAACCTTAAGAAACACTATTGGTACTCAGACTAGGGAGAGATGAGTAAGAGTCCCCTGCCTTCCCCATGTTCTCAGTGCAGATACTTCTTGCCAGATGTGGAAACAATTCTTTCTCATACCTGAGCCAACTTGACAGTTTAAAAACTGCTGCTGTCTCTGATGTTAAGTTATGGAAATCCCACTGGCAAGAGTGAGCACCATATGTTAAAAATCACTCTGTCAAACAAAGAGAGGGTACTCTTTTCCTGTAGCTTAGGAAATCCCTGCTGTCTGGTGCCAAAGCAAATTTAGAAGTTGCTTTGACATTCTTTACTTCAATTTCCTTTAATTTTCAGAACTGTGAAAGTGGAAGTAATGTATTTAACACTCTTGATTTGACAGTAATTCAGCTCACAGAAATTTTCTATATTAGTTTACCTTAGCTTTGGCTTTTTAAAAAAAATCACTAGATGAAGAGACATTAATCATAATATTTTACCTTGCCACCAATGTCTAATCATGTTGGTAGTATAGAACATGGCATCTAAACTATGGCTGGAATCCCAGCTACCCAAGATCCCAGGGAAATATCCTGCCCAGAAGTCCTACTACATAGATACCATCTGGTCTATGTACTTCATAAACGTTGATAAAAGGTAGCTTAGCTGGTACTGATCATAGATCACTTTGTAAAGGGCACAGTACCAATTACCTGTGTTAGATATTAACAGCTTATGTGAATCAGTGTAGTGGACTGCAAGATGACTTGTCACCAACCAAAGAAAATCTAGACCCATGTCTTGGAATCCGTGAATGTGCCCTTATTTGGACACAGGGTCTTTGCAGGTATACATAAGTTAAACATCTTAGTGTGAGACCATCTTGGTTTCCTTAAAGGACACTAAGTCTGGTGGTAAGAGAGGTCATGGAAGGATGGAGATAGAAATTACAGTGATGCAGCCACAGCCAAAACAAAAAAACAAAACAAAACAAAACAAAAAACCTGGAACCAGCATATCTGGGTGAGATGAGGAAAGTGCTTCATCTGCAGGAGAAAGCATTGTCCTACAAACACCTTAAGTCTGGGTTTCCGCCTTCTGGCACTGAAAGAGAATACATGTCTGTTTTAAAGAGTATATTTATAATAATGTGTTACAAAAGCCAGGGGAAGTAAATGAATTCAAGTTCCAGCAGGCATCAAAGGAAACTGCATAAGAACCCTTGGAAAGCAGTACAGGCGAGAAGAGTGAATGCTAATTCACATTCAGAGTAGCACCACAGCAAGTGGGATCTTCTACCACTTCTAGATCTAAAACATAAATAAATAAAAGGAAGGGAGTCTTTCTTTAATGGAGCTACCTGACCTGAGCAGTGCAGCGATGAAGGAAGAGGAGCCAGAGGGGGCTGTATCAACAGACCCGTACACCAGCACTGCAGAGAGGCAGGACAAGGGCCAGGACAGAACGGAGCTAGAGAAGAAACAGAAAACACACTGACCTCTTTCTGGCCCTTGCCTTTCAGTCTTGTGGTGATTTCTCTCATTGTCTGAATCCAAACAGGAGAAAGCAACCAAGAGGCTAAGGTTACACTCTGTAGGAATCTGCCTTCTGCAGGACATAACAAGATAGAGTCGGGGAGAATGATGGCAGCAGCTAAGTGGAGAAGAGTTACCAAATTAGAGTTGATTTTAAAAAGTCATCTATTTGCGGAAATGAAACTTAAACCTAAGATTCTTGACAGGAGTTATTTAAATTCTGGTAACCTGTGACTCTCTGAAATTCTGTGTGGAGACATGCTTCTCTTTCCTAGAATTCAGATTCCTCTATTTTCAAAGAAATTGCCTCAGTGAAGTTTAATAAATCTTTAGCAAATTTCAAATGGTCTCTTCAACTAACCCAGTAGAAAGAAACTAGAACCTTTAGAGTCATCATGAAAATGTTTTAAAGCAAGTTGTAGGACAGTCAGGGCTACCTAGAGAAACCCTGTCACAGGAAAGGCACAACAAAACAAACAAACAAAACCAAGTCATCTTTCAAAAACACAAAACAAGAAAGAAACCCTTATTACAACTTTGCAGTGCATTTATTATTGTATCCATGCTCCACAGAACTAAACTGAGGAACAGGGATAATTATTACAAACTCTTAGCTAACAAGCACTAAGCTGAGAGATAAATGATTTCTTCCTGCTCCCAAAGCTGTTTTGTTATTCTAAACTGAGTCTATTTTTAAGATCTATTTTTATTCTATATATCTGAACGTTTGCCTGCATGAATTATGTGCATCTCAAATGTGCAGTGCCCATAGAGGCCAGAAAAGGACACACTGGAACTGGAGCTACAGATTATTTGTTACAGAGCAACCATGTAGGTGCTGGGATTTGAACCCAAATACTGCAAGAATAGCCAGTAGTCTTAAACATTGAGCCTCCCTCCTGGCCCTCTTCACAGACTTTTTTTAATTGTATCATCTGTGGATTAAGATATTGTCTCATCCTCTGAAACCCCATCTAGAAACTTGACAACATAAATTAAAATTCAAATGCAAAGTTCCAAACCCAAATGCTACAATTTCTTGGAGAAGTTCTGTAGATGTAACCAGCTTGTTAAATGTAGATGTAACCGGCTTGTTAAATAAGAAACACAGAACCGATTGCAGAGTTAAAAACCACGAGGTCAGAGCAAGAGCGGAAAACCTTACCCTTCACTGCTTCTGCTGTTCTTCCTCTCCGCAAGAGACCTACTTCTGTGCGTCCTGTCTATTTAAAGACTTTCTGTTCTGTTTTCCCATTGGTTGTAAACCCAGCCACATGACCTCCTTGTCACTGCCTGTTTGTACAGACCTCCAGGTCTTCTATGGTTGGTATTGAGATTAAAGGTGTGTGTCTGCCATGCTGGCAGTGTCCTTGAACACACAGAGATCTGCCTAGCTCTGCCTCCCAAGTGCTGGGATTAAAGGCGTGCCCCACTATTGCTTGGCTTCTGCTCTGGCTTGCTCTGACCCCAAGGCAACTTTATTGACATACAAATAAAATCACATTTCAATACAAATAAAATATCACTATAAAGTTCTACTTTTACTATCAACTTACTGCTTCCAAATCATTCCATCTGTATTTGGAATAAGAAAATTACAGTATTAATGAACTCACCATTCAATGATAGTGTTCATTAATATGATCCAATAATTATCACATACCCTTATAGTTAATAAAAAATGTATCTCTGCATGATGAATTAAAAAGAAAAAAATTACTAAACTTGAACAATTATAAAACTGGGAAAGAATATTTGGCAAGTAAATTCAGAAATAGAAGGCAAGCCATTCGCGGCTTCCATCTTTTTAAAAAAGTGGAGCAATAATAATTTGATAAGTAATATATGATGCTTTGATCAAATGTTTTACTTAGAGTTAATGCAACATTATTGAAAAGTGGAGAAAATATTAATAGGCATTACATAAAATCTGGAAATTTCCAGGTCACCACATCTGAGGCCTGAATTTGTTTTGTTTTACTTGGAGGAGAGAGAAGCCATCTTTTGCCAGGTGGTGGTGGCATAGGCCTTTAATCCCAACCCTTGGGAGGCAGAGGCAGGTGATCTCTATGAGTTCCAGGCCAGCCTGGTCTACAGAGCAAGTTGTAGGACAGTCAGGGCTACACAGATAAATCCTGTCACAGGGAAAGACAAAACAAAACAAACAAACAAAACCAAGTCATCTTTCAAACTGTGCTATTTGGGATTTGGTGAATATAGCTCTTTATGCCCCAAACATGGGCAGTGAACTCTGCCACCCAGGTATATCCATAGGTATGTCCTTTACTTCCCATACTGTTTGTACAACCTGTTCCTCATCCCGGAGTTGTAGAGCTGGGGAGCAAAAGAAGTAAGAGTAACCTTCACTGTATGTACACCTTTCTCACAAGAATGTTTCCCCTCCTCCTTTCTTCTCCTTTCCTCTCTTCCTTCTTCCCTTTGTTCTTCCTTCCTTCCCCACTTCCTTCTTTCTTTCCTTCATTTCTTCACTCTTTATCCCTTCCTTCCCTTCTTTCTTTCTTCCCTTTCTCTTTATTCATCCCCTTCTTTTCTCTCTTCTTTATTTAATTCCCCTGCCTATTCCCTCATTCAAAGAAGAAGATGCTTTTAAGGGTATTATCTAAATGTTCAAAACCCTTCACCATCTAATCCTCCCAATCCCCTGAATCCCCTGTGTCTTAACAGCAACCTCTCCTGGCTGGGGAATAGCACCATGGTTAATTTATTTATTTTCAGACATGTTTCCATGTCTGTTGCAAAGGTAACACACTTAATGTGGTCAAAGTATACTTCTTACATATTTCTTTATAAAATATTTTATGGTACATGACTGGAGACATGGCTTTGCAGTTAAAGCATGTGTCATACAAACAATAGGACTGGCACCAGACTTAAGAGCCCCAGAACCCATGAAAAATCAGGTGACCATGGCAGTTACCTGTAATTCTAACCTCAGAAGACATGGACAGGGTGTCCCCAGAGCAAACTGGCTAGCATGACTAGTTGTGTTGTTGAGGTCTGGGTTTGACTGAGAGACTCTGCCTCAAAAATATTGAAGTGGAAGAGTGTTCAAGGAAAATCTCCAACATCAACCTCAGGTTCCACACTCACTGGACTTGTGAATACACACACACACACACACACACACACACACACACACACACACGAACCCACATATACACTCACATGCACATCATCTATACACACATTAAAGAAGAAACTGTAAAACTATGATACAAACATACCATGCCTTCTAGACCATTACACATTTCTTTGTCTCCTCACCTCTACCTTTTCCTTCTGATAGAGATGCTATCATTGATAAAAAGTACTCTTGATAGAATAAGCTCATTATTAGTAGAAAAGCTCAGGTGTGAGAAATGACTAATAAACAGGCATTCACTCCAGCATCTCCCCTATCTTCTTCCCTTGAGGCTTTTTCCGTTTCTCTCTCCACTTGCCAATGCATATTGGCCTCAGGGTTTACTTCAATCCCATTAATACTTTGATTGAATCCAAGCCAAGTCTCCCTCTTGATTCCTCTTAGTACAGCTAAAGTAGGTTGGGGATTTTAAAAGAGAATTCTCCAAGCAGTAAGAGATTTACAGAAGTGAAATAAGCACTAGGACTCCAAGAACTCTAAACCATGCAGCTTGCAAATGACAGGATTCTACCCCTCTGCTCCTTAGCTATTTTCTAGGAACCAGTCCTTTAAGTTAGCTTTTACCAAGTTAATTGCCCAGCTTCCTAACTTGCTCATAACTCATGTCTATGAAGACATGTAGACACTTTCAGACATTCTCAATCAGGGGAACAAAAATTTAAAAAGATATTTCTCTTACCATCTAGCTTTTTCAACTCTCAGTTCCCAATCTGAAGTCTAAGATCTTTGTAGAATTATTTTAAGGCACAATATCCCTATTGAATTGTTTTAGTGGGCCTTCAAACATGATGCTCTAAATGGTCCACAAGGGTCTTTTTTCCCTTTCTGTACTACTTTATTTCCCCTCTTTTTGACCCGGGACAAACCACATAATTAGGAGTTTTCTTTCCTGGCTCAGAGGATGCCTTTTTTCAAAAGGCAACCATAAGACTTAAGCGATTGCTCTGTCACTGGTCTTTGGGTAAGAAGTGGCCATCAAGCAGTTAAGACTCTAGAAGGATCCTGTCCAGTATTTGGTAAGGAGAAATTACACAGATGAGCTATGGGGAAGAATCTAAGCACAGGACTCAATGGCCTTCTCCACTCCATTTATGTTGTCATTGTTGTGACTCTTTTTTATCCAATAATACTGCATTGTGCGTGTCTTTCCTTCATTGAACTTAAGACTGAAAATGGGTAACTTACTGTGAGCCTTTGAGTCTGTGGACTGAAGGTCCTTGTGCCATGTAAAACTATGATCTAATAAATTCATTCCCTTCTCTGTTTTTCACGTGTCTTTTGTCATAGGGTATCAACCTTGACCTGTATGATGAGTGAGTACACACTTCCCTCTATATAGATATTTCAGCAGATAGAGAGTTGCAATCTTGTTCCAAATATGGGAGCTGTAATATGCTGTATCTACTTATGGCTCCACATCTGTATAAAAATCATTTTACTTACTATCACTTGATGGCCTGCCATTCCTTATGAAAAACTGTATGCACAGAAATCTAGTCAAAGACTACTTCAGAAAAGGAAGTTAGCCATTCCAATACATTTGTCTTATTTACAAATCCCTTGAATAACTGTCACTTTTCCTATGAAGTGGGTTCCTATGCACTCTCTGCTCCAACAGAAGAGCTGCAAGAATTGGAGAGACTACCAGGTCAGATGAGCAACAGTGAATGCTATAAAAAACCAAGAAAACAAGAAGGATGGCACCAGAGGGGTGTTGGATTCTTCCTTTCAGCTTTCTGTTATCACTGCTACCAGAACTATTGAACCTGGGGAAAACATAAGTAAATCCTGGTTGCTAAAAGCTAGAAATACAAGCAACAAGCTTTATGGTGAGGCAAATTAATAGGACCTATTGATAGATGAAATCCCCTGCTAACAGAAGTTTTCTACAGAGGCACAAGCAATGCTCACAAGGATATGGGGCCAGGTAAGATAGAAGATAGGAATGTAAAGACTCGGAAGTACCATTAAGATGTTTCAAAAGAGTGTTCTTTATCAGGTTAAATGGTTGCTTCTTTCTTGTTTTGTTTTGTTTTTCGAGACAGGGTTTCTCTGTGTAGTTTTGGTGCCTGTTCTGGATCTTGCTCTGTATCCAGGCTGGCCTCGAACTCACAGAGATCCACCTGGCTCTGCCTCCCAAGTGCTGGGATTAAAGGCGTACGCCACTACTGCCCAGCAAATGGTTGCCTCTTAATACTATCACAAAACCTGCAGCAATATAAAATATATTTTTATTATTATGTACTTCATTCAATTATTTAATCAATGACTGAACCAATGGGCTCTCGGACCAGGGCCAAAAGAGAATCCTTGAAAAAGGGAAATGTAGGGAGGAGTGGGAGCTGATAGGAAGGAGAGAGATAAAATACAGTGGGAGGTAAGAGTAATAAGAATGCAATTAAATGTATATGAAATTGTCAAAGAATAAATTTACTCATTAGAAAAATAAGAATCCAAATTAGCAAACACACAGCCATATAAGGAATGCTGGTATGCATTTACAGTAGAATTAAAATGAATAAAAACAACAACCAATTGCATTTCATCAGAAACAATTAACCAGTTTTCTACAAACCAAAATTGTATATGTTACTGTTAGTTTTCTGCCACTTAACAGAATTGCAAATTAACTAAAGAAAACTAAACAAAAAGAAAAACACATAACACAGGGCAGTAAGAATTTTGTTTCCTTTCCTTTTTTTCTTTCTCTTTTAACTCTGCTACTTAAAATCTTCTTTATTTGAGATGCTTCAGGGGTAAAGACCTCACAACCTAAACATGAGGACTTCCTTCAAATCACCAGAGTGCATGAAAGGCTGAGCAGGGTAGTGAACATCTGCCAGCACATCACTGCTATGGTGACTTGGGAAAGAGAGACAGGAGAATTTCTGAAAGCTCATGGGCCTGCTACCAGATTCATTAAGAGGTAAATAATATGAGATCCTATCTCAAACAAGGTAGGAGGTAAAGCTCTGACCACAAATGGACAGGCACACACACACACACACACACACACACACACACACACACACACACACACAGAGAGAGAGAGACAGAGAGACAGAGAGACAGAGAGACAGAGAGACAGAGAGACAGAGACAGACAGAGACAGAGACAGACAGAGACAGAGACAGGGACAGAGAGAGATTTTTTTAAACTTCAGTTCACTCCAGACAAAGCAAACAATTTTCAATAACCAATAAAACTTTCAATGAACAAAGTTCATTAATCATAATCCCACTAGTGGTCAAGTTGGTTAATGTACAAGATGGGACTGTACAGAGTGCAGTGTTCTTCACAACTTAGGTGTTAAATGTGGCTCATCATATTGATTGTTTTGTCATACTCAACAGCCGTTACTACACAGAAAATAGTGCTGTCAGATTCATGTATAATTTCCCAGCATCCCCATATCTGAAATAGCCCGTCATCTGCTCAAAAAAAAAAAAAAATCTCCAGAATATTAAAAGTTACAGTATTGGAAATATGCTCCTAAGTTTGAACTACTTTAGCACATTAAAAGGTTGGTTTTTTAAAAAGCCCTTCCAAACAGTTCTCTTCCAATATGTAAAACTTTTTAAAAAGTAAAGCAGAGAAAATGGGTGAGGTTTGGGAGGTACAATTAAGAAGATAAGAAAAGGCCAAAAAGTCTATATGGGACCCAAGGCTTTTATAGATAAGTTAATGAGGTCTTTAGCCTCCAAAATGTTCAAAGCTTCCAAAAGAAATTAATTTTTAAAGCCCCATTGCACTAGGTAACAGCTTGAAACTCCCGCCTCCACATTTGGGCATTGTGAATTTTCTATCATATGTAATCAATGTTCTATTTAATGCAGTATGACATTCCAAGCAATGAAGAGCCTGGTGAGGGCATTCACAATGCAAACCTTTATTTTCCTTCACACTAATGATGTTATAATGGGGGTTTTATTATATTAATGACAACTACTGGGAGTCAATAAATAAATAAGTAAACAAAAAGAAGAAGAAACCTGAGAAACTTCTTGTTGAAGGAAATATCTGTTAACAGGTTTGTTGACATAGGTGGGTAAAAGGGAAACCAAAGCCCAGATGATGATTAATCACCATGAGTTTGATGTGAATCACACTAATTACCAAATTAATATATCCATTATTGCTAAGTGCTAGGTGTATATCTTTTTTTTTCTCCCTATTTTTCCCCCATGGCATGGAATTCAAATGAACTGTTTATATAGCTGCAGCTTTAGAATTTTTGTTGGTTGGTTGGTATATAAGGTCAAGTGGATTGCTAGACATTCCCACACTCACCCACCTTCAGACAGGGTGACAGAACTGAGGTTCATAACTCATTTTTCTATTACCATGCTACAAAGTTCTTGATTAGTGAATAGTTTTGATGTGCCAAGTTGCTTCTTTGGAGGTTAAAATTGCCCATCTCTTCCAAGGTTAGGAGACAACCTAAAATATCTGCTCCTGTGTGAACTGCACTAAGAAATGATTCTGCATCATTTGAAACTAGGCAGTTTCTGAAGGGTACAGTAAGTTTTGGTCTTATGCAGTAAGCTTTCTTCACAGATGTGAACATTTGAGGACGTCAAATGTAACATTATTTGGAAGACAATACTTTTCCTCAATACCCTGAAACCAACCCAGTGCACGGAGGAAGGGAGGTTAACCTGACAGTGGAAATAGCTTGAGGAAATCAAGTCAATACTTGTGGGTAATTATGACTTGCATTGTTCCTGAAATGCGATAGAGACAAGGAAATGGTGTAATTTGCCACTTCTGTTTGTTACTCTAGCAATATGCAGCTTGTAATAAGATTTCACACTTTAATTCATCTGAGAACCTTGTGGTGTTTTACAAGCACTAATTAGGGAAAATCTCGCCACGCTTAACTAAAGACAAGCAAAGGCTGCAGTACAGACCCTGTTCTTCAGGTTGATAAATAGAATTGAGAAAATTTGCCATCCCTGAGAGTATCAAGAGGAAAACAGGACCAACACAGCTGGCTGGTATCACCGTTTTCTGTTTTCTTTTTAGGCTGTAGGAGCCATAAAAATATGGAACTCAAACCAGCAGTGATTTTCTCATGAATCTTTATTTGAAAATTATCTTGTATTAGTGTATGGGCTAGACAAATTTGAAGCTTGCACAGTAGCTGGGTTTGTTTGCAGGGATAGACATGCACAGAGGCTATTGTAAAAACCTTCCCATAAGTTCTGAGTTGACATGCATGAAAAGATGAAATCCAAGAGGGACAGGAAACAGAGCGTGTATATCACTCAAGAGACTCGGAATCATGGTTGGAAATAGCTGTACAGGAGTAGAGAATGGTTTTGCAGACCAACAAAGCCAATCAAATCCCCTCATTTGCAGGCATGGAGACATGCCCCTGAGCTGGAAAAGATCCAATATGGCTGCAGTTGAGGTGAAAGGGGGAAAAAAGTAATATGGGCCATTCCTATGCATGAGTCAGAAGGAGTGAAGTTGAAGGGGTATGTTAAGGAAGTTAGGATGCAACAACTCATTCAGAATGCAAACCCAGTGCTCTTTTAAACAAAATCTGAATTGAGATTCCCTCGATACTTTAAAATTAAATCAGACAAACACATTCACAAACCCACTTTGTAACAATAATTCCTAACATCCAATTAATTAATATGGCAGATGTTTTGCTTCTTAGCATCCCCCTAATCTTGTTAAAGAACCATGAATTAGAAACTCTTATTCCAAGAATTTCCCTCAAGACGGATTAGAAGCATTATAAGTTAGTTTCCTTGCTTTATCGAAAGTAAACAGTTCTAGCTTTAATAAAGACATTTTATATATATATATATATATATACATATATACTGTCTTTATATATATATAATATAATATACTGTCTTTATATATATAATATAATATACTGTCTTTATATATATAATATAATATACTGTCTTTATATATATAATATAATATACTGTATATATATATATATATATATATATATACTGTATACTGCCATTTTCATTGATAGCATGCAACAAGTTGGGCATTTAAATAAAATATGAAATGTTTCTTTTGTTCTTCCACTGAAGTTGAAAACTCAAGGAGGAAAAACATATTTATTCAACTTCCTCCTTCTATAAAAGACTCGGATTTGTTTAAACTCCAAAATCTTAAAAAGCTGTTAACAAAAAAAGTAAAAGTAAAAAAGATGAAGAGAAGCTTTGCCAACCAAAATGTCATTACTGTCACTGTTAATTCACTCTAAATTGCCTTGGAAAGAAGATTCTCATTTCCTGCTACCTGCCCTCATTGGCTTAACATCAAGCTGGGGATATGATGTGTTATGGACTCAGACATGAAGTATATGGCTTAATATTAACTTTTCAGTCTACCTTTCCACTAAAGTCACATCCCTACCAGACAAAAGGAACAGGAGAATTTGCCACTCAGTTAAAATATTGAGGCACAGACTAGATAAGCAGGGTCACCTGTTCCCACTTGGAAGGACCCAGACAACAGCCAAAATTATTCATGGTGGAACCAGAGACTCAATGCATAAAAGGAGGGGCGGGGGGGGGGGGTTGGAAATCTAACATGTTATGAGATTTTCACATTTGATTCCTCTTCATATAGTCCCAAGTTTAAAAAGGGTTGACTTAAAGAGTTTTGAATTTACAGTACTGCAAAGCAATGGGTATTTAGCAGAGCTTGTATTTTAAAAATTTCCCAAGGATAGAAATGTACAGTTTGATCATTTCTCTCAATGTGATAGAGTAAAGCTGCAAGTCACGACTCCTGAACATCCATCCATAAGACCAGTACGGTAAACAACTCGTATTCTAAGTTGTGGTCATGCCTGGTTGTTAGGAAACAGAAATTCAATAAATTATTAAGATCGAGGTATTACTTCATCAGCAGGTTGTCATTAAATGGTTTGATTTTGGTGCAGCCATGGCCCATTATAAGGACTCTATATATATTTAAGTGTGAAGTGTGTGGTGATATTTTATCTGTGTACTTCAATAAAGTTTATCTGAGGATTGGAGGAAAAAGCCAGCCACTCTACTAAACATACAGGTCAGGCAATGGTAGCTTACACCTTTAATCCTATCACTCAGAAGGCAGAGATCCATCTGGATCTCTGTGAGTTCAAGGCTACACTGGGAACAGAGCCAGATGTGGTGGAACATATTTTTAATCCCAGCACTAACCATAAAGGTCTGGAGGGCTGTACCGACAGACAGGACGTGTCAGAGCTGGGCAGGAAGAGGAAGTGATGTAGCTGGGCAGAGAGAGGGAATGAGATGGCAGAACAGAAAGACATATAGGCATGGGTATACAGGAAGTAGGTCTTTTTGGCTGAGGATCATGGGTAAGAACATGGCTGGCTTCTTTCTGTTTTTCTAATCTCTTGGTTTTAACCCCAATCTGAATCTGGGTTTTTTATTAATAAGACCATTTAGCAATTCATCTTACATAGTGAGCTCACCTAAACTGTGATGTTGGCTACATTAAGTTTATTAAATGTACTTTTTTATTTATAATATTCAAACTTAATGTAGGTTTATCAGAACAGTGCTCTATCATAGATGTAAGATCAGCTGCATTATCTAGAATCTGTTTGAAATATTAGAAGGACTATGATTAGAATATTTTGTCCGGAAGAGCTTGTTGCATGGCTCATTCCCTCATCTATTCAAATACATTGATCCACTACTATAAACTAACAAAAATGTTATACTGACAATTAATAACTAGAAAATTCTATAATTTTCTGTATGTTTGGAAAATTAAATAAGGAAAATTCCAAGAGGTAAGCATTACAAAATATATTTAAAGAACATTCAACACATCATTGATTCTGGCAGAACAAAAAGACATATAGGCATGGATATACAGGAAGTAGGTCTTTTTGGCTGAGATCTCCAATAACTCAGAAAAGTTATTAACTAAGGCTTCATATTTATATTAAGTAACTGCCTTCATCTGACTTCACTGTGATATTATATACTGAACTATGGCATACCATAGGACGGTTGTGCCTATGATTCATTAATATTGAACTTGACTAAGTCACATGTTTTCTAACAAGGAATGTGAATGGATGGAAGACTAACAGTAACACAATACCGATTTGTGAATTTTGGGTTCTGCTTGCATTCCAGGATAACAGACAATAGAAAGTTTCGTTTTCTTCATTAGGGATTCAGAACCAACTAGAAGCCTAGAACTAAGCCCAGTTAGTTCCACCATGAATGAGAACCACTAAACTTAGCCAAGACTGGGTCACTAAACAATCAATCTGATGACATGGGAACATAAGTAGAGATCTTCATGGTGCCCTTCTGGCTTTTGAAACTGTTTTGTTTTATTTTTAAGGTAAATATTGACAAATATAATAATTAAGCTACATTGTAGACATAAATAGATTACATAATATAGACAAGTATGAAACATCCCCCATAGAAAGAAAACACTTTGCGTTTAAAAAAAATGGAGGCAAGAAATTGCATGATATATTTATAAGATAGTAAGTAATTATATGCCACCAATGTACAGCATTTTTACAGTGCCCACCTTAAAATTAGACTGGATGGGCTGAGGACAAAGGTTAGTGGTCAGACTCTTGCCTAGCATGTGAAAAACTGAGTTTGTCCTTGGACTTTTACACACACATACACACACACCTAGAAAGGTTGGCTAGGATTCCACTGTTAAAAAGTTTGAAATATAGTTCTTAAAAAAATATTTTCAGGGAATGAGATATCAAAATTACTCTCTGGGCTCACCTGTCAGTAATAAAAGTCAAAAGGCCCATTTGGGCTTCATCTAAAGCATAGATTCGAGGTTCAGGTTTTACTGATTGACCCCCATCATGACTGTACACAGTGGAAAGATTGTCTTGGTTCAACACTTCCTGCAGGGGCTAAAATTTTCCTATAGCAAGTGCTGAATGACTTTCATCATTTAATTTGACTTTAGGGACCCTAAGTCACAGATGAGTGGAAGGAGGCTTTGAATTTTGTAAGTCTCCATTGGGCAAGGAATCATCATGAAAAATTATGTGGCTTTTAATGATGTTTGCACTGGGATTGACCTTAATACAGTGCTTCTCAGGTCTCCCCGAAAAAGCTCCAATCTTTCTGCAAACACAGCAAAACTCAAAGAAATCTGTCACAGCCACAGGAAGCATAGCATCTCAGAGGCCCTCTGTAGAGTCTTGAGGAGGCAAGGGACGTGACTATTGTCGTAGCAAATATACTGGAGATTGATGGGGACCATGATTGTGGTGTAGGGTGCCTGCTCAAGCAGATATAAATCTTTGTAAATAAGTCAGTCAAGCTATATAAAGAGGCTACTAAGATAGCCACAACCATCACTGGCTCTACTTATTAACATCATGGAATCAAGGAAGGCTATAAATCTTCTTTACATATAGATATACCCACCTTGTTCAAAGCCATCTCTGTATTTCATAATATTGCTATATCAACCATCCAAAATGTGAACAATAGCTACAAGAATAATTAAAAATGGCAATGCTATAATTCTCACAATTACATAGGGCTCTCTTTTTAGTTGGCTCAGGAATTTCACACTTGCTCTCTTAAAGCTCCTGCAAACTTCTGAGTTAATCAGGGAAGGCATTTCTAACCTTCCACAGATAAAGAAACAACAGCTAATAACATACAGATTGTCAGTGATAAGAGCAGGACTCAGCACAGGCGTTTTGATGTCTGATCCAAGACTGTTCATGCAAATCCAAGGAATCACATGTCGCATTGGTATATGAGTGCTCAGAGTTATACCTGTACCTAGGATTCAGCCCCATTTACCTTGTTCTTTTGTATTATTCTTCCCAACATTTTGAGTTTATTAAGTAAAAACTGATCTAATGGAATCAAGGAGGGATTCTGGCAGGATGGAAGCAAGTGGTTAATTAATGAAACCATAGCACTATCTACATTGATAGAAAGCTTCCAAGTTGACAAAATATTTTCAAAATACATTTGTAAATTATTGATTCTAAGTCTGTTATATCCTTTCTCAAATGCATAATTTATGTCAATATAGCATAAATGGTAAGCCAGAATTCTTAAATATCATTGATTAAGTTTACTGTGCTTGAATTTCATGATTATTCATTTAAGGAAATATATGTCCCCAACAGTGTAGCACTTACCAAGTATAAACAATTATGCTAATTAAACCAGACTCCAAGACTGTTATCAGAAATCCCGGGTCAGACATACAATTATGAATATTTATTAATGTGCTGCCTCAGTGCTGGGAAGGATCCATTCATCTTTGTGTTAGCTCCAAGCACCAACCATTGCACCCAAACCACATACACATGCAATTGTGCACATACACATTTATGAAAGTACACGTCTGTCCATATATTCAAGTATGCATGCACATACATGTATAATACAAGTATACACATTCACAAATGTAGTTCATAGTTTTTAAATCAACGCTTTTATTTCTGAAATACCATGCTTACACACAACACACTAAGATCACTTTTACCCCTCCCCCTACTCATCCCATCCCCCATCTCCTTCCTACTTATTCTGACCCCTTTTCCTTCCCAACGAGTCCCCCAACTTTCCCTCATGTCCATTACTCACTTGCTTCCTTTCTCTTTGGAGACCAATTCAGTCAGCATCAGATTTTGCGTGTTTATGATGGAAACACTCATGGTTGTTCCAGAAAACTTTGCCCCACTGTATTTCTCCCAATCTTTTAGCTTCCACTCTCCTCCTACTCACTCCTCAATCATGTTTCCTGGGCATCAGAGGAGTAACATCCATGCCCATTTCAGGTCAACCACTCAACAGTCATTTATTTTCATCACATTGACTAGGTATAAACCCTCTCTTTGACCGTCAACCCACTGCCACTGATGAACAAAGTTTCTCTGACTGAAGGTGATAGCAACACTAGTCTAATGGTCATAAGTACAAATAATTAAAAGGCAACTTCACTGCAGGACTACTTGGCAAAACATGACTAGTAGATTCTCCCATATGGCCTGTGATGTCAATAGTCACAGTTTTGACCAATTTTACAGTACCAGGCTTATATTCTCTCCCATAAAGTCATCAGTTCAATCTGGAAGAAGTTGGTTACATCCAGTACATTCATGACACTATTGAACCAGTGGGTAAATCCTGCCAGGCATGAACTTTAGGATTCTGTAACCACCTAGAGCCCACATATAACTACCTTGTACTTTGTAACATAAACAATTGTTCTGCCCACATATCTCATATTGTTCAAAGTGTAATAAAACTAAGAAAATAGCAGACCTGAATTTTCTATTCTATTAGTCTCACTTATCTCCCAGTAAACCATTTTTGTCTGTTCTGCACAAAACCAAATTTCCTTCAATTTTCCAAAATACATAATATAAAACTGCCAGTAACAACCTTATGAAAAGCTTTGTGGAATTGGAATGGTGTACATGTCCATATTACTTAATGTATTGGTCATAACCCTAACAATCATTCCCATGGTAGTGAATTTTTTATTGACTAGTTCATTATCTATATTATTTCTGAGTCCTAATATCCCTTTTCAGAACTCAATTTCCATAGCAAATCTATTGAATAATTTTCCTTTCCATCTATTATTCAGCCTGGCTTTGCATATCTAGGATTCTTGACATATTCTATCCAATAGAAGCCAATGTAATCCAGATATTCCCTTCATTAGTTCAGAAGAGTTTTCAAAAGGTTAAAGAACATCCCCTTCCACTTTCCACCTAAGCTCTTCTGAATGAGTACTCACAATGACAAGAGTTAACTCTAAAGCTAGAACCCACATCAGAAAGCAGAAACAACTGTCCTAAATCATATTTTATATCACACTCTATCTACCCCTGTTCCACGTGATACGTGAAGAATTTCTCTGGCAAATAGCACTTAGCCATCAAAATTGCCTAACATTGTCAGTATAAAATACCAATCATGAGTCCCAAACTTGAATCCTGAATGCTACAATGCCAGGAACATGCTGTATAAATCATCAAATGCATGTGTGTGTGTGTGTGTGTGTGCATATGTGTGTGAAAACCAGAGGTCAATGTTGAATGTCTTCCTCAATAACTTTTCACCTTATATTGAGACAGTTTCTCACTCTGCCTGTAACTTGCTGATACAGCTAGATAACTGTCCAGTGCTCCTCAACTATCCTAATGTCTCTGCCTCCACAGTTCTTGGATTATAGACATGCTTTCCTGGAATTATAAGTGTGCACCATTGGGCTCAGCTGGGTGATGGGAAATTAGCTCAGATATTCCTGCATGTGTGGTGAGTACTTTACCAACTAATCTATCTTCTCCTTGCTAAAATATTTTTACATAGGAGAGCTACAAGAAATGAAAACATTCACAGTGTTGATAAGAAATAAAAATTTTATAATTTAAATAATAACAACTTTCTGTCTTCTTGTAGATTCAAAATAATATGTATCATGATACTTGGATTATCATTCCCATAAACTTTCACAGGCAACAGACATTATGGTTATCTTTCTTGGATCTTAGCAACAGTACATGAAAAAATTGTGAGGGCTGGGGGAAAATTCAGTAGCTAAAATCACTTGTCACTGAAGCAGTAGTATCTGAGTTCAAATCCCCAGGAACCATGTAAACAATAGAGAAAGCAAGTATCTGTAAACCCCGAATCCTATAGAAAGATAGGAAGCAGAAACAGAAGAACTCACAGAAGCTTGCATGCCAGCTACTCACTCTCTCATATGCAGCACTAAATCAACAAAGAGATCCTGTTTCCAACAAGGTGGAAGGCAAGAAATGAGTCTGAGGTTCTTTGACCTTCATATGTGCCCCATGGCATATGTGCACCTAAATTTCCTTACTTACATATACTTTTCATTATTCATACATGAGAAAAATCTCATGTAGCTATTTCACGTGTTTTACATGAAGCTAGAAATGATATTAAAATCCAGTGTCATGGTAAAGTGTATAGCTCTTAAATCACAGTTTTTAGATTCAGATCTTATCTTCACCATGTGTGATTTTTTTTTAAGTTAAATTCTTGACTAACATCTTACAAGTAGTATTTGATCTAGTTTATCATTTATCCAAGCAACTTTCAAGTTTATTTATGTTTCTTTCCTTTTAGTCACTTTCTCATCCTTGGTTCTCCTAGTTTGAGGCATTGCCTTTTCATCACATAGTAGATGCTGCCACATCATTCTCACCTGATGATGCTAAGGTTCCTGAGATCAGGTGTTGACTCTCCTCCCATCACAGAGATGTCAGTTTGTTTTGTGTTTCCTTTGTCATATATTTCTTTCCTGAACTCAATATTTCCCCAGGGATCTCTACAGGACACTTCAGACATCACCACATCCAGCATTGAGTTCATGATCAACTAACTCTGTCTGCTTGCATCTAACCAGTTCTTGAACATTCCCCATCTCAGGTGATGAGAGCTATGTATTTCACCATGATTTTTCTCTCATGTCAGCATCTGAGCAATAAGAAATTTCTGTTCTTCCTTCAGTACACAAGATCTTATCACTTCAGAAATCTCCACTGAGGGCAGGGAAGATGCCTCAGTTGATAAGCTGTCTATATAGCAATAATAGAGCCTTTGGGTTAGAGAGGTGGTTTAGTGGTTAAGAGTATACATCACTCATACAGTGGACCCAAGTTTAGTTTCTACTACACAAGTCAGACAGCTCACAACCATCTGTAACTCCAGATCCAGGGTGTTTGAAGCCCTTCTTTGACTTCCATGTCGCCTGCACATGCATACACACAATACATAATTTTAAAAAAAGCAATAATCTTTAAAAGTGAGTATCTGAGTTTGAATCTTCAGAACAACACAAAGAGCTGGACAACATGGCATGGCATATGGCCGTAACCCCAGCATTGGGAATTGGGGCAAGCAGATCCATGGATCTTGCTGTCCATAAGCCTAGCCAAAATCAGTGAGCTTCAAGTCTACTGAAGGAAACTGTGTCCAAAAATAAGAGTTGTGAGTGAAAAAACAAAACACTAACCTCTGGTCTCCATAAGCATGTGGACACACATGCACAGATAGCAGCATGCACTTGTGCACATGTCAAACTAACAAGCACATATAAAAAACCACACATACATATGCCCCCACAAAGCAATACTTTATACTAATACTTACAAATTACACAATTTCTTGCCTATAAACAAAATTTTCGCTTGACATTCCTTCTTGTGGTGAATCATCAGTTACAAGCAGCAGGAACCTTGTGTGCAACATGTATGTAGATAGAAGCCAGTGTTTTGTTCATTTGTTAATAGCTGCATACTGTCTATATGCTCCATTATGCTGCTGTGCTGAATGGATGAATACTGCATTTCAAATCCATCTTCCTTGGTATACTCTTGGGTATGCCATTAAAAGTCACTGTGGGGATATGATCAGTGGAGGAAAGGTTATGTGTTTCCAGCATCTGGCTGCTACAGCAGAAGGAAGAAATCTGAGATGATTGTAGATTCCAGTGTGAGCTCCTCTTTTATGACTATGAGATTCTTTCTGTATCATGACTCCAGGGTAACAGGAAAGGCAGCCCTGCCATGACAACTGGCAGGCACTATGGCAGAATCTCCCTTGTTTCTTTAGTGCTTTCAACTCTGGTTGCTTAAATGAAATGGCTCTTTGCATCTGTTTTCAAGACTGGATAGTGGTTGACACACATGTATGCAATACGTTAAATGACAATCATTATTCCCCGCAAAAGTGGTAGATGTGAAAGAAAAGTCCCATGAGGAATGATAAAGGAGACTGGAAGATGGAATTAGTGGGGGTTGAGTGAAGCAGGAAATCCAGAATGGCAATAGAAACAGATATCACAATCAAAAAGTTAAGTAAGGTGCCTTGTGTTGCCCTTCCTTCCTCCCTTCTTTCTTTCATTCTTTCCTCCTCCCTTCTTCCTTCCTTCCCTCCCTCCCTTCCTTCCTCCCCCTTCTTTCCTCCCTCTCTCCCTCACTCACTCCATTCCTTCCTTCCTTCTCTTCTTTACCACTTAGGGTTTGAACCACAACCTTGTATGTGGTACATACTCTGCCACACACTTAATTTCTAGGTGTCTTTAGAGAAAGGCATCCTCAGGACTTAAAAGTGTGTGTGTGTGTGTGTGTGTGTGTGTGTGTGTGTGTGTGTACTCACTGAACTTTTGTTATATAACTATATACAGATACTTCCTCCTCTCTTATTAAATATGATCTCCTTAACCCTTGATAAATACACAGTACTGTGGGCTTTAAATAGCAAAAGTCAAATTTAGAATAAAAAGTTTGTGTAAATAAGTTTAATACATTCTATGTGACAGATGGAAAAAATAGCAGCTACACAACCCAGGGGGCTCTATTAAAACATAATTAATCCATGTTTGTAAATTGCTTTGAGACTATATGAGCATATAATGTGAAAGACTATATCCATTTTTTCTTCTCTAATGTAGCTCATCTGTGAGGGTGTAAGTTGTGAGTGACACAAAGTCAGCAGTTGACCAGGCAATGTTTGAAAAAACAATTTACATCAACAAAATAATAAATTTCTATTATTTTTTATTAAGATAGCTTTGTTACAAGCAATATTACTTATAAATAATTAAACAATAAAACAAGTCTCAGCATATGTGCTTTGCAGTCTTAATGCATGCCTCAGGCATATGATAAGTCATAATGATAGAAACAAATTGACTTTAATCAAGAAGCTTGCATTAATGACCTAGTAATTCATAGCCTGTTGTCTATTTATTGCTATTATAATGACAACAGTTTTACAAGTACAAAGATCTGTTTTCTGGTGCACAAACACACACACACACACACACACACACACACACACACACACACACACACACACACACACACACACACACACACACACATGTTTTTGTACATAAGACCAAACTACTGATTAAGAACAGATGTCCTTTTCCCAGCTCAGAATTTAATAATTGGAAAACCTGAAGTTCTTTTAGCTTTAAATGTCACATTTTACAGTATCAAGCAAGATGTGAATATAGCAATTCTTTCCCCTTCCTATCTTGTTCGATTATTCCTGTGATACAGTTAAACAGACCATGAAATGGGCTCTTTCAAAACTAAATTTCAGTAAGATTACATTTTCCACCTGTTTATTTGTTGGGTAGATATTTCATCTGAACTAAAAGATTCTCTCCTGATGGGAGAAGGGAGGCTCCTAAGACTTAGAAAGATGAAAAAAGATACACGATCCTTGGCGCCATTCCCTGAAGTTATCTGATCAGTGAGCAATTACTGGGAATGCAACATTCGTGAGTCCTCGCACGTGCCAAGCTAGGCTTTTCTGTGACACTGCTACTTTTCAGTCACTTACACTTCTCCAAGCAGCTTCACATCTTAATTTCTCTTCTTGTTGCTATAATAAATATCCTAACAAAAGCAAGTGAAGGAAGAAAGGGTTTATCCATCTCACAGTACAGTCCATCATAGCAGAAAAGTCAAGGCTGATGACATCACATCCACAATCAGGAAACAGAGAGGGCCCAGTGCTTCTTAAACAGCCCACTTTCTTCATTTTATACAAGCCAGGATGCCTTGTAGGGTGAATAGCCCTGCCTTCAGTTAGGATAGATCTTCCATATCAATGAGCATAAGCAGGATAATCTCCCAGATGCCCAGAGGTCCATCTCCCAGGTTATCCCAC
Organism: Onychomys torridus; assembly: GCF_903995425.1. Lineage (NCBI taxonomy): Eukaryota > Metazoa > Chordata > Mammalia > Rodentia > Cricetidae > Onychomys > Onychomys torridus. The sequence continues at coordinate 79,461,487 of NC_050450.1, read as the reverse complement.
ACTCTTTCCTGTTGACAATTCACATTAGCCATCATATCCTTGATGTTTGTTGTTTCTTCTATCTCCCCAGGAGAAGTCAAACCACATCCTTCCCATTTCAGAAATAGGGCAAGCCCAAACACTTGTTTCATTTGTTTTGTTTATCTCAGTTCCAGTTCCAAGCTGTAAGTGGAGACAATTTGACGTTATTACAATTTCCAAAGAGTTCTCATATTCAGCCTGGGCTACAATACTAGAAAGTTTCATGGTAACTAGCAAGCAACAAAAAAAAAAAAAATCACTAGAATTGATTAACATTTTATTTTATAGTGGGACTATTTTAACACTTTCTTTCTTGATGAAACATTCCATCTTGCAGGGAAGCTCCTTCAAACTCAGGATGTCTTAAAGGGAGTCTCCTTAAGACTCAGGAAGTAAACCACTTGATACCTCAGGAAGCCTCCAAAAGGGATCAAATTCTCTAGGGCCCATATCCTGGAACATAGATAAGTGGTCAGGAAAGCAGAGAGACTCTCTGAACAGCTACTGAACCACCTGGAAAGAACTCTCCAACCTGTTGAGGGGTGTGCTCTAGATTTCCAGCTTTTGTGATCCCTCACCCGTGCTGGGGTGGGCTTGTGTAGAAGTAACAGCCTTATTAAATAAGAAACACAGAGCCAAATGCAGAGTTAAAAGCCCAAGAGGTCAGAGCAGGAGCTAAGAGCTGAGACTAAAACCGCCTTCTTATCACCTGCTGCCGCTGCCGTCCTTCCCCTGAGAAAGAGACCTACTTCCTGTGTGTCTGTCTTTTTATTGACTTTCTGTTCTGCCTTCTCATTGGTTGTAAACCCAACCACATGACCTCCTCATTACTTCATGCCTATACAGACCTCCATGTCTCTATGGTTGGTATTGAGATTAAAGGCATGTGTCTCCAAGCTGGCTATGTCCTTGAACACACAGACTCTGACTGCCATGTGATCTGATTAAGGCAACTTTATTTATTAAAAAACAAATAAGATCACATTTAAGCACAAATGAAATATCACCATAGGCTTGTGGAATGCAACTGTCTGTGAATCATTTCTGTTCCTGTAAGGAGCCTCTCAGCCATGTCCTGCAAGCCACCCCAGTTAAACTGACTGGTTCACTAAGTGAGTCTTTGACAGTAGCTTTACTGTGATCACTGGTCCCCTATTTGGGGTGAGTAGACATTTTTTTTGCCACATCTTTTCAGATAGCGTCACATAACAGCTACACGTTAACATGCCTCTGTGTGCAACTCTGTAGGATGGCTCTCAGGTAGTTCTATAGTTGAATGTTGTCTCAGGCTGTATTGTATTCAAAAGTTGTTACAGACCTCAATGCCTTGGTAGCTCCAAGACAAATTCAATGTGATTATAACTATCTAGGCTTAGTTTTCTAAAACTAAGGAATGGCTCATTCCTTTTGACACTTTATTCTTCTTTTGTTTTGTTTTTGTTTTTCAAGATGAGGTTTTGCTATGTAACAGTTCTGGTTGTCCTGGAACTTGCTTTCTAGACCAGGCTGGCCTCGAACTCACAGAACTCACAGTCAGTCTCAGCCTCCTAAGTGGAGTGCTGGGATTACAGGCATGCACCACCACTACACAGCTTTGACACTTTATTTTATGCTTACTGTTTCAGAGGTCTTGAAGGATGTCACTATTTCTTATTTTCTTAACATGGTATATAACAGAGGGTGAGACTCATTGGATTATGTGCCAAACCAAATCAATTATTTTTCATTTAAAGCTCCCTGCTTTTTCCATTCCAAAGAAAACTGCCACATACTATGTAAGCTGCCACTTGGAGCATCATCTTTTTTCTTCTTGTGCCAAGTCTTGATTTAATCCTTGATGGCTTTCAGATCCCTAATGATTAAGGTCAGGCTTATGAGCTAAGCATTTATCCTGACCTTAATTTGGGTTTCTGACATATTTTCCTGACAGATACAGGAAGGTTAAAGCTCCTATGCCTATGCCATTATAATGAACACAATAGTCTAGACACAATGATCTCTGAGAATAATGGACTATTCTATAGAAATTTCATAAACTTGGATTTTTCTTGCCTATGCCTTTAGTTCCAGTATTCTCAGTGTTTAAGGATAGCATTGTCAAATACCTTCTCTTAAGAAAATTATATAAATTAATTTAAATGTATATTTTTCTCGGTGATATGATGATGTGCTCTGTCAGGTGTTTCATATGTCCTCACAGCTAAAAAATGTCTGCTCTCCTGGGTACTAAAAATTGAATATGAAAAAATAACAAAATCAGACTACATTGATATTAATACCATAACTTCTACAGCTTTATTGAGTTTTATTGGATAAAGCCCTTGGTGGTATAGTAAAGATAACTCATTGGGTTACCTAACCCAATTGAAATGACTTCAGAAAGGATTCCTGGAAGGTGGCATGTCAAAGCAGATGACTGAAGGGTAGGAAAAATTAAATTAATAGAAAATCTGATATCCATTTTTAAAAAGTCAGCCATTCTCTAAACTTACAAAATTTGCAAGCAATTTATCTCTTTAATTTCCACAGGACTGAATTATGTATCATTATTTATATGTTATAGATAAGGAAATAAAAGCTGGATCTCAGGAGAGATTCAGTTAAAGTCATAATTTTGGTGAAGTTGTTCTATGTTCTCTGGTAAATAGTGAATGTTCAACGAAGAAAAGTTTTCACAATAATTTAATAAGAAATGCTTCATAAAAGAAGTTCATATGGAAACAGAGAGGAATCTACCCTGTGGCTGTAAAAGGACAACTTTTAGGAACAAACACTCTAAAGTAAAGATTCAGAGTTGGAGTAGGCATAACCGCAGTTTGCTGCTTAGTCTAGAATTCCCTGGGTTTCACAAGCAATACTTTGTCCAAAACCAAGCAAAAATCACACATCGAAGAATAGCTGGGCTGGCATACAGACATGAAGAGGAAGTAGGTGTATGGAGCTAGCTGCGAGGAGGAAGCACGTGACTGAGTGTGCAAGTATGGAGGGCTTCAGGAAACACTATCTACAGTGAGATGGGTCAAGTGAGCAGCAGGATATGAGGAACATCCATGATCATGTTACAGGGGTCACTATTTCTTCTTGAAGAAAAAATAATTTAGTTAAGTTACATAGATGATTTGATGATGATCAGTTTTCCCTTTTAAGTCATTTTCCCTTCACCCCCATGGTCCTCTAAGATCAAAGTTCTTACCACAAACTCGCCCCCCTTGCTGGGTATGTATCTCTCTCTAAGCTTCATATATTGGAACCCAATCCTCACAATGTAGTTTTAAAAGATAGGACACTTAGGTAGTAATGAGCTAATAAAGGGGCTCAAGGTTTTCATAGGAGAACTTGAGGAATTTCCCTTCCCTTTTCTTCTTTCTGCTTTTCTGCACTCTTCATGGAAGGATGCCATAAGATTCATACATTCATGGGATAGATTCTCATTACAATCTTCTAGTGTCAATACCTTACACTTCCCAGCCTTTAGATCTCTGAGAATTAGATGAGTAGACAATAGAGCAAGAAAGTGATGAACCAAAAAACCAACCTCAAAAGATATCATAAACAGAGATTATAATAAAAAAACACAAAACCCAGTTAAAATGAAAAGATATACAGCTACTATTCTGAAAGCAGTTAAGTGCTACATTTAAAGCAATGGGCACCAAAGAGATGAGAGTTCATCAACATGTTAACTGGGTGAACTTGGAAAAGTCATTAAACCCTCCTACAATCTGTCTCTGTATCTGTATATATTTTTTAACCTTAAAAATAAGCATTCTAAGCTGGGCAGCGGTGGTGCATGCCTTTAATCCCAGCACTCAAGAGGCAGAGGCAGGTGGATCTCTGTGAGTTTGAGGCCAATCTGGTCTACAGAGCAAGATCCAGGACAGGCACCAAAACTACACAGAGAAATCTTGTCTCGAAAAACAACTACTACTACTACTACTACTAATAATAATAATAATAATAATAATAATAATAATAAGCATTGTAGATACTTGCATACATTCATACATACATACATGCTTACACACACACACATACATACATACAGACATACATACATACATACATATCACTATGGTTTAGGTCTGTAGGTAAAACAATTTTGATCCCTGAGGTGATGATACAGGTAGGTAGTGGAATTTTTTGGAGGTGGTGTCTAGGGGGAGGTCTTTAGGCCATTGGGATTAGCCTTTGCAGGGAAGAGTTGGGGTTCTTGGCTTTTTACTCCCTCTTTTGTGTCACGGCTGCTTCAACAAATGCCATCATACCATGATTTGCTGCCTCACTCAAAACCACTGAGGCAATTGTTTATGTAATGAAACCTCTACATCTAAAATCTAAGATGAGGTTTTTCTCTTTGTACTTGTATTGTCCAACGCGTTTGTTATAGTGACAGAAAACTAAGACATCTTTGAATGCATGTGTATTTCTATGTTTGTCTGAAAATCCATGTTGAAATCAAAGCACTGCTTCTTATTATTTGAAGAATCATGGGTATCATCTACAGGTGTACCTGAATGGTACAATATAGCTTCACTGGGTAACAAGGCAATCCACACATGACAAGCATTTATAAAGAAATGTTTTCTTTGCCATATGGCACCAAACATAAGTTATATGCTGTTTGCTTTCTAGAGAAAGAGGCTTATTGGATTCCCTGTCATTAAAATACTACAGAGCCCATTAAAATTGAAATGACAGGCCATCCATTAACCTACAAAATAAATGTTCACTCAACCTAGAACGTTATGTGACAACCCAGATGTGGAAGTTAGGGAATAACTGAGTTATAGACACACTTTTAAGTTCTCAGTTTTAAGCTCTTATAACTCTTTTCTGAGGAGATTATTGACTTGTTGAAAACAATACATTGTTTCTTGACAATGAAAAACAAGCTAAAGCAGAAAAAGGAAACAAAAGAGACTGCTATTCATTAAACACTGCACTGGGGGAGACCAGGAAATTCAGGTTCAGACAGCAGCCTCCAGGACACAGGGGTAGAGAAGAACCATCAGGTGACTTAGTTATCTTCCTTCACCTACGCTTTTTCATTTTCTCACTACAGTCTCATGTTAATGCCCCATGGGGGTGGAAACTTGACAACCTATGACGATTATAAATCAGAACTCTATGGCATGATCAGATTAGTGTGGGCATTTGGGTAGAATCCCGTGATTAGTTACAGCAGCTTTATAAGGGGTGAAGCCATACAGATAAACAATAGACATACACTCTACATTCTTACCAGAACATAATGCATCCAAAGGGGGCTCTCACCAGAACTTATGCCATACTCGGTAGACATCCAACCTTAACAAATGTGAGCAAAATAAACCCATTTGCTTAAAAAAAAAAAAAAAAAGCCTACCCCAGAAAAGGACTCACTAATATAGGCAGATGATAGACCTAGAAACAGAAAGTCTCCAGAGATGCTATATAAACCCTTATGAGATATTCTACCCACTCCTTCAATTCCATGTAACTTACATCTCAATATCCTTCTGTTTCTTATCAGAATTGTGAACTCATTCCAAACAAAAGACATATGTAATTAATACATGGGAAAATCAATTGCTCATAATACAGGAATTGCACTGTAAAGAATAGGAGTTGTTATGATTTAAATAAAATGAATCTAGTGGAAAACTCAGCTTAAGAGTTACAGAGGAAAAAAAAAGATAAGATTCTTCTGCCTTTTGATGTCATTTGATCCAATTCTATTGATCCTAAGACTTTAAAAAAATCTATTGTCTACAATAGTAAAAATTCATGTTTTAGTCAGTCTTTCCTCACATAATATGGAGTAGATATTACCATCTTTTATAGATGAAGAAACTAAGACAAACAGAGAGCAGAGACAAAAAAGGAAAAAGAAAAACTTGAAAGGTTTAGTTCATGGCCTACCATTTTCCAAATTCTATGTTTTTTCAACCTCACAGTACATTAGGCCAATTGTTGTGACATATTTTACTACACTGTGTAAAGATATGTCACTGTGTTTGGTTTAATAAAAAGCTAAGTGGCCAATAGCTAGGCAGGAGGTACAGTAAGGATTTCTGAACAGAAAGAGCTCTGGGAAGAAGAATTATCAGGGGACACAGAGCAAGCAGCATGGGCACTTGCCACAAGGTAATAAAGCCATGAGGCAGAAAGTAAATGAACAGAAATGGATTATTTCAAGTTATAGGAGCCAGTTAGAAACAAGCCTAAGCTGTTAGCCAAGCTTTAATAATTAATGTCTCCATATTACTATTGTGAGCTAGGAGCACCCCCTGAAAATATCTGTCTACATTCAATCAATAAAAACACAAACAAGGAAGATCATTTATGTGGATTTATGAATCCCAAATAATACATAATCACCTCTTTACCAGATCCAGTATTAATTATTTTTATTTCTTAGGAGTTAAAAAATAGGGCAGAAAATTGAAATCCATAATCTAAATACCTAAATTTTGATATGCTTAATAAGATAAACAAGTTTGTTAACAGATATTAAATAGGACCTGTGAGATCTTGCCAGAGGCAGATCCACTTGGAATGAAAGTAAAGACTACTTAAAGTGAGATAAAAGTTCCTTGACATCCCCAAGAAAGCAAGTCAATAAAGCAGGTCTCAATACCTGTGCTTGTAGCACGATTCTTAAAAAGGTCTTATTAATAAAAACAAACCCTGAGCCAGGTATTGGGGTAAATGCTGAAAGATCAGAGAAGCAGAACAAGCCACAGCTAAGCTCACCTCGATAACTTCTCAGGCTATCCTGTTTCCCCAAACTGGAAACCTCTGAGTCCTTATCCAAAATGGATCTCAGCTGAACAGCTGCTAAAAGCCTAAAAGCGTAAAAGCCTCTAGTTCCTGGTCCTCAGACCTTATATACCTTTCTGCTTCCTGCCATCACTTCCTGGGATTAAAGGTGTGTCACCATGCCCGGCTGTTTCCAGTGTGGCTTTGAACTCACAGAGATCCAGATGGATCTCTACCTCCCAGGTGATAGGATTAAAGTTGTATATGTTCCACCATTTTCTGGCCTCTATGTCTGTCTAGTGGCTGTTCTGTTCTCTGACTCCAGATAAGTTTATTAAGGGTGCACAATACATTGGGGGACACAATATCACAATATGTGCTGGCTGATAATTATGTGTGAGTAGTGATATAACTTTAGGAGGGATAAAGTAAAATCATCTGTGTCAGCATGATATCAGATAATAATTAAAGTTTTTGACCAATGGGCCACATCATCTCTGGATGATTGTAACACATGTCAGATCTATAATATTCTGATAAGTTCAAAACAAATGCTTAGCCACATTAGCTAGTTAAGAGGTATAGTATTTGCCTGGATAAAATGTTTCCTGGAGGTTTCTATTCAATATTAATATTCAAGAACAGTATCAGTTGCTGCAATCAGTATTTGCTACATGACCTTGGGTAACATTGTGAAGCTAGGCAGGGTCACTTTCTAAAATGTGTAGTTCAATCCTCTTTCCATACATTTTACCCTCCAAGGAGAAGTTCTGCTCACACAGTTAGACACAATAGACCAATTTCTCCCTCTCCTTCCCCTTAAAATCACTAAGTTTATTTCTCAGATGATCTGAACCACCTTCATGGAATCTGGCTGATTGCATTAGCTATTTGCTTCTGCAGAGCAAATTACCACAAACACAATGCATTAGAGCAATGAACATTAACTACTTCAGCTTCAAGGATCCGGAGTTGTCTGGGTCCTCCACTTAAGGTTTCAGAGGCAGGAGTCAATGGAGTGACTGGATTTCATTCTTATTTGGAGAGAAAACTGTACTTCTAAGTTTCATCAGATTGTTAGAACACATTTTCTCTTAATTATACAGTTAAGAGTTTATGCCTTTTAGGAGTTTGTTAGTATAAGCCCACACCTCTGCTAGCAGACACCTATAATTTCTTGTCTACTAGACTTCTTCAACATGGCTCTTCTCATTGGCCCTATGGGGAATGTTCAGAGATAGCATATTAATAAGATGTAGCCTTATAAAAGTCAATGAGATCATTAATATAGCATCCTACCTCTCCTTGACACATTCTACAGGTCAGAATAATTCAGAGGTGCTGTTTGCACTCAAACCAATGGAATTGCACAGCAATGGACTCAGGAAGGAGCTCCTTAGATCCTATTTTTATGTGATGTAGTTTCCAAGCATGTGTGCTTTGAAATGTAAATCAATAGCTTAAAGAAAACTCCCACCCCAAATAGACACTAAGGACAATAGACAACAGAATTACTTAAAATAACAGTTATATGTATTTTCTTTGAAACATTGAGATCTACTCCGTTCTGCCAATAGGTAAGCATGCTTGACATCCAAAAAGCTTTATGATATACAGTGTCATATGGTTATGTATTCATGCTTACATGCATAGGAACCCTGGGAAATTGTATTATTGCAGTTTACTGATGTAGAAAATGAATATTAATCATACCCCACTGACAATGCCGCTATTCAGGTTAAATAATCTCAGTGATGCTCTGAATGAGGTTTTTAGAGTTCCTTGCTCTTTGCCCTGCCTGAGACACTTCTTCCCACCAATGAAATGTGTTTAGCAATATGATTTCAAGAAGCCAAATGAAATTTTGTCTTCAACAATAGTTTCAAGGCAGACATGGTGGCTTAGGCCTATTATTCTGGGACTCAGGAGGCTAAGGCATAAGGATCAATTCTTCTAGGACTACACAGCCAGATTTTGTCTCAGAGAACTAAAGGACAACAGAAAAAGAAGGTGTTTAAAACAGAAGGGAAATAGACCTCTTTTATTACCTCCTAAGTCAATGAGAGCAGCTTTTTAGACTCTTTTAAAATTTGAAATATGTAAATATATGGTTTGTGAGAGAACTCAAGCAAAAGATGGAAACCCTCTGGGACACCACTTCCTTCCATTCTACCTCTGATCTGAGGGGTTAATACCTACATTTGATTTTTGCTATTTTTTGTTTGTTTGTTTTTTCCAGAACTTCTACTGTGTGGTTGTAAATAATTTTGCCAAACAATCCTCTTTTCTTTTTTCAATAATTAAATAATCTTATACTTCACATATGACTATTGCAGGTCCCACAGAGGCTCTCTAGTGAGACTTTACTTAGGGACAGAGACTCTGGGCTTGTTTTACCAAGTAGGGCTGCATAATGGGATAACTTGGCTATGGGCATGGTTACTAGGTGTTTTGAAGGGTCTACACTTGGCTGTACATTATGCTGTGATCTTGAAATGGGGAGGTCTTTTGCCTCACCCCTTGGCATTGTATCAAATGCCATTTGGAATAAACCTCTAGGCAACTGGGTGTTCACCCAGGGTCCTCCCAAAGATATCCTGTGTCTCTGTCTTTCTGCGCTTCTCAGTCTATCTAATTGTAGCATGAATGTTAAAGCAGATCCTTAGCTGATCCTATTTCCTCAGACTGGAAGCCTCTGTGTCCTCATTCCTAATGAATCTCAACTAAACTGCTTCTTAAAAGCCAGAAGTTTAACCAGCTCTTGTTGCTGATCCTCACACCTTATAGAACTTTCTGCTTTCTGACATCACTTCCTGGAATTAAAGGCATGAGTCGCCATGCTTACCTGTTTCCAATGCAATGTGGCCTTGAACTCACAGAGATCCAGACAAATTTCTGCCTCTGGAATGCTAGGATTAAAGACATGAATGCCACCATTTTCTCGCCTCTGTATCTACTGGCTGTTCTGTTCTCTGACCCTAGATAAGTTTATTAGGGTGTACACTATTTGGGGGAACACAATACCACCACACCTAATACTTCCTCATTCCTATCTCCTCCCCACAAGAACCCTTGGACAGGTGAGAGCTGGATTCCCACAGACAACTACAGACTGTTTACCACACCTTTCACTCATCATATTTTCTAAAATCATAGCTACATAAATACACATGGAGTGATATTCCATATGTATTCTACATAAACACATATGGAGTATTATTCTTAATACATCCACCATCATATTTTTACTATGTTAATCCTGCCTATCCATGAGCAATAAGGTGCTTTCTTAGAAAATTGGGAATCCATCTCCCCCAAGACCCAACTATACCACTCTTGGACATATACCGAAGGAATGCTCAATCATACCACAAGGGCATTTGCTCAGCTATGTTCACATCAGCATTGTTTGTAATAGCCAGAACCTGGAAACAACCTAGATGCCCTTCAACTGAAGAATGGATAAAGAAAATAGGGTACATATACACAATGGAGTACTACTCAGCAGAGAAAAACAATGACATCATGTTTGCAGGCAAATGGATGGATCTAGAAAAAATCATCCTGAGTGAGGTAACCCAGACTCAGAAAGACAAACATGGTATGTACTCACTCATAGAGGATACTAGATGTAAAACAAAGATGACTAGACTGCTACTCACAACTCCAGGGAGGCTACCTAGAAAACAGGACCCTAAGAAAGACACAGGGATTGCCCAACGACAGAGAAATGGATGAGAACCACATGAACAACCTGGACATGAGTGGGGGTACTGAAGGTCAAGGTTCGAGGGAAAGAGAGCTTAGGGGAGTGGGAGATCCCAGCTGGATCAAGAACAGAGAGGGAGAACAAGGAATAACAGACCATGATAAATGAAGACCACATGATAATAGGTAGAAACAAAGTACTAGAGAGGTCCCCAGAAATCCACAAAGATACCTCCACTGTAGACTACTGGCAATGGTCTAGAGAAAACCCAAACTGACCTAGTCTGGTGATCAGATGGCCAAACACCCTAACTGTTGTGCTAGAACTCTCACCCAATAACTGATGGAAGTGGATGCAGAGATCCTTGGCCCAGCTCCAGTTGGAGTTCCAGGAGTCCAATTGTTGAGAAAGAAGAGGGATTGTAAGAGCATGAATTGTTGAGACCACGATCGGAAAAAGCACAGGGACAAATAGCCAAACCAATGGAAACACATGAACTATGAACCAAAAGCTGTGGAGTCCCCAACTGAATCAGGCCCTCTGGATAAGTGAGACAATTGAATAGCTTGAACTGTTTGGGAGGCACCCAGGAAGTGGGACCTGGACCTGCCTGAGTGCATGAGCTGGCTGTTTGGAACCTGGAGCTTATGCAGGGATACTTTGCTCAGCCTGGGAGGAGGGGACTGGACCTGCCTAGACTGAATCTACCAGGTTCAGCTGAATCCCCAGGGGAGTCTTTGCCCTGGAAGAGATGGGAATGGAGAGTGGGCTGAGGGGAAGGTGGGGGTGGGGGGTGGGAGAGGGGAGGACAGGGGAACCCATGGCTGATATGTAAAATTAAATTAAATTATAAATAAATAAATATATATATAAATAAAGTAATAAAAAAGGATATAAAAAATGTGAAGACAGAACTGAAAAAAGGTACCAAGCCACATGGCTAAACATAAATGAGAATTATGGGTTAGTTTAAATGTAGGAGCTAGTCAGTGGTAGGCCTGAGCTAATGGCCAAGCAGTTTTAACCAATAAAAGCCTCTGTGTGTTGACTTGGGTCCAAGCAGCCAAAGGGCCACGGGAGCTGGGCAGAACCAGGAAAACTTCAGCTTCAGTTTTCTGTCAGGGACCCCTCACCAACTTAGAGTGTTACATGCATGAGTCAAGGACAGAGCCTGGGCTGAGTCCACCTCCACAGTCAGTATGTGCTAGGCCAGCCAGCCTCCATGGCAGCTCAAGGACAAAGCCTGGGACTAGTCTAAGACTGCCCAAAAATGGTAACTGTAACCTCTAACTAACCCTAGCCAATTAAAAGTTACTAACATAATTGCCGCTCATATAAACCAATCCTGAGTCTGATTCTAAGTAGTCTATAGACCCCAAGCCCTCTTGCTTTAAAAACCCTGCTCCATCACTACTCAGGGGTCTCTCTCCTCTGCTACTGAGTCAGATAGATGGAGTGTCCGCACTTAACTTGTAACAATACAAAGACTCTTTGCTTTTGCATCAGATTCGGTCTCTTGGTGGTCTTTGGGGGACTCTGGGTACAACAATGTAAGCTAAAGGTATTTATTATGCATAATACATAACTGTCTAAATGACCTCAAAGATTTATTCTTCCCTTAGTAATAAAATACTTGCTAGAGTTCAGTAGGGAAAGGTAGTAAAGTATTGAACTGCTTTCTGTATGCTCTGCATCATGATTACAATGAACTAAAAATTAGCTTTTTTTCCTTTTATAGTTTTAGTGAAAGGAAAGAAATAGGAGAGGTAGCTAGGGGAGCTGAATAGCTCTCACTAAACTGAACATGAGCAACAATGAGAATCTCTGCTAAACATAGTGTGGAGGCCAACATGTACATCACAATTTTGCCTAAGGCAAATTCAGAGTGTCCTTCGGACTCATAGCTACTGAAATTATTAGCATATCTGACACAGGGATATAGATTTCAATTTGTACCCAACCGGATGAAGTCAAGTATTCTAGTCCCAAATGGTCCTCAATAGTCAGTTTCAGATGAAATACAATATTTTCATAAATTTGAAATGTTGTTTTCCACCACACTTAAAATTTCACTTGAGTTAATGAACATGTCTACACAAATTGAAACTGACTTTAAATGGCATCCCACCCAAAGATATTGCCTAGGAAAAGTCAATTTCTAAGGTAAGATGCACCCTGAGTGAAAACAAAAAAATGACAGGATATCTCCCTGGAAATATTCAAGGTATTTTATTCCCAAGACTGTTTAAGGAGTTAACTGGATATATATTAAGTATAGCTAGTAATTACAGAAATGGAGGCTAGAAACAGGTCCTTAACTAGGACTTTTAAAGAAAAGGGAGACCATTGTGTTAAATGCTGCAAAGGATCTCAGTGGCAAATTGTTCCCTACCTTCATACTGTCACATTTATTCTGGATTTACCTTGTTAATCCATCTTGTTTAAAACCAGTTTTGGGAGAGGAGGAATCTCAGTCTTTCGTTAGCTATCCACTGTTGCACCCAAAAGACTCCGTCAGACCCCTCCATATTCAGGTCATACAGAGAGCCCTGCTTGAACTCTGACTCATAAAACAAACTGAATGGACATGATTATAAAAGAAAAAAATGTAGGGAGGAAAGGGAGTAGATAGGGGAGTCAGTAAGATGGTAGAGCATGGAGGTTGAGAGTGGTAAGTATGCATTAGGCATAGTAGGTCTCAAACTGACTAAGAATAAATTTAATTAATTAAAACCTATAGATGCAAATAGAGGAACATTCAAAGACCGAGGGGATTATGATGAAAATTCAATCCTGCCTCTTCCGTTAAGTCTTGAATGTTTACCTTAGATATGCTGATTGTGCTAATGCTTCCTGTATCTTTCCAGAATTATTTTGTTTATGCAAATATCTATGTTTTTGTAGACATATTTTCTGAAAATATGGGAGAATTAGACAAATAACTGATTTGCATTTTGCATTTCTTATAAATCTCCTTACAATGGTAGGGTGCTTTGATACTTCCTATTTGAAAATACCATTCTTTATTCATAATCAACCCCACCATGATAGATGATTTTTCTATTATACTGCCGTAAACTACCTCTTCCAGTTTCTATTGTTCAAATATGTCAATATCTCTGATGTTAACTTAGCTCATTAGAAGTAGCATTCTTTGTGTCAAGGACTGTGTTCATTTTCTATGTTAATAAATATCAAAAGTTACATTGAAGGCTGAGAATATACATGCGCATTTCTTTAATGTTTCTCCTTCTCAAAGTCGCTCCAAATGTAATTTATCAGCTAATGTTTTTAATTTGTCTGTTTGGTACATGAAAAATAGATTACATTCATTCTATTCGCCATAGACGGATTTCATTCTTACTAGCCATTTATTCTGTGCACTGCTAGTTGTTAGTTTTTGTCCATTTGTCTTTTAGATTAATGTTCTTTTTCTCATTGATTATACAAGTTCTTCATATACGGAAGGAAGTGGGGGTATGTTTTGTGTATTTGTTTGTTCACTCTTCCTTGTGGTAGCAAGGAATTTTACTCAAGTTGATCATTAGTCTTATGTATTGTTTTTATTCAATTTTCTACTCTTCAAAAACTTTTTAAGTAAAAAAAAGTCCATTGGTATTCGTCTTTGGAAGTATGGGGATTATTTCTTTATATGAAGCTTCCTCCATAGTCCGAGAATATTACATAATATTATTTTTTCTGGAATATTATCTATGCAAATTTTTAAGTGATTTGCATATTCTTGAGCAAAGGACCACCTTATAATTTGTAAACTCCCATTCCTATATCTGAGTTTCCTCTCATTTTTCTTGATTAATATAATTTATCCTATATTAATTGTGTGTGCCTAAGAAAGTCAGTTTAAGAAATATACTATTCTTACAAATATATATATATATATAATATGTTTGGTTTCTATCTCTATTTTCTTCTCTACCCTTAGATTTCTTTTTGTACAAATGAATTTTTTTAAGTAACTGCTTAATTAAGGTCAGTGTTTTACTTTTCAGCTTAGGGGAGATATTGCTGCTAGTTTTAAGCACTGAATTATTTCCCACTTACTTTAAGGATAAATGCCTCAATTAGTATAAATATAGTTAATATACTTTTTCATTTCAAAACTCTGTAGAAATAGCTTAGCCAAGAAAAGAGGACAAATCTAAATAAAAGAAGAACCAAGAAAATTCATAATTGAAAAAAGATTTTTTAGACTATTCTGTTATATTAATCCCAGCAATAGCATGATATATTCAAAAACAGAATATTAAAAGGATTTTGTGGGAATATTCCAATAATTTTCATTGTAGCATAATGAATAACATTTATAATTTAAAACAAGCATAGCTCTTTACTTTCAAAAAACAGAATTGAAGACCATACTTTCAGTCCTTCTGAGGTACCAATATGGTGAAGCATTGAGCTAAGAAATCACAGTGTTCCAGCTCTGCAGAATTGGTTGTGGAAGTGCCTGATGAATGGAGAGAAGTTTCTCTGCACAAGTTGAAGAGGAAGCTGACTAGATAGAGAAACAAAAATGATATGAAGACACTGAGACAGAGTACAGTGAAACAAGATGACAGAGTGGTGCCACTGTAGATAAACGTATCTGAGGGATGATTGTATTTTGGAGTATTCTAGAGACTTTGGTGGAAGTAGAGGCCTAACAGTAAATTTTAGTATAACTGTTTTAACTCACTGTAAAAGCATTCTATCACTAGAAGTCTTTAACAATGCTTGCAGAAACATAAATATCAGGATCACGTGGTTTAGAATAGAGTGTTGGAGGGTTAAGCAGTATCCAAAAGAAGTCTTTGAGTCCTACAGCTGGCTTAGTAGGTAGTTAATAAACAGGATTAGTGGAGGGTGAGAGATGAGAAACCAAAGCCCAAGACTCAAGTTCTCATAAGACACTCCAAAGAATTGGCAAATATTTAGTCAAGAAAGTTTCAGTTGAGTACATGCAGGACGTGACAGGAGACTTAAGCCAAATTTACAGTAGCGTAAAACTACAAATAGAATAATATTAAATTCAGAAGTTCTGATTTTTATTATTAGAAAAATTGTAAACAGTAGTCTCTGCAACTCTGATTTTTTTACCTGCCTCCTACTCAGGTATTTTTAGGTACTTATTCCTTCTCCATTTATTTTGAGCATGGCAGAAATGTTTCCTCATTTAATACAGTTTTCCATTTGAAAAATATGGAAATAACTTGGTCAAAGAAAATGGACTTATGCATAAAAAACAGAGAAATTCATATTTTAGGAAAAGGAGATTTAGTTATAAATCATCATAAAAAAGGTATATTGTGTGACACATAAATTTAGATAGTCTAAATATTACATTGGTTTTCAGTAGGAATGATAACAGAAAGTAATCTATAGGACACACAATATATTATTATATATTTTCCTCTGAAAAAGTTAAGTATCATAATTGAAGAGTGAGTACATCTGGTAGTGACAAACAATGAAAATATTAGTAGTTTACCGATTGCTGACAAATGAATTTTTTGTTTTGTTTTGTTTTTTGAGACAGGGTTTCCTGCTTTGCACCTTTTCCTGGAGCTCACTTGGTAGCCAAGGCTGGCCTCGAACTCACAGAGATCCGCCTGGCTCTGCCTCCCGCATGCTGGGATTAAAGGTGTATGCCACCACCACCACCCGGCTGACAAATGAATTTTTAAGTAAATGACTGTATTAGTCCTGCTACATAGATAAGTGTGCCTGCTAAGAGCAGTTATTCTGACCTCAGCAATATTTATTTGATATAACAGAATAAACTTGAAAAACTAAGTGTATATCTAAGGCAACTCTGATATCAAAGAAATTTATACTGTCTAGGATTAAACAGACAGAAAGAGAAGCCACACCTTAACACTATTACAACAAAACAAATAGAAGAGGTATTTTTGTTGTTGTTTGGGGTTTTGTTTTGGGGTTTTTCAGGGGGTGGTTTGGTTTGGCTTTTCAAGATGGGGTTTCTCTGTATAGCCGTCTTGTTCCTAATTTTAGTGGAATCACTTTGAGTTTCCCTCCATTTAATTTGATGTGGAGCAAGGAAAACACTCCTCCAATGTTGGTGGGAGTGTAAACTTGTATAGCCACTTTGGAATTCAGTATGGCAGTTTCTCAGAAATTTGAGAATCAGTCTTCCTCAAGACCCAGCTATACCACTCTTGGGTAGATACCCAAGGAATGCTCAATCATACCACAAGGGCATTTGCTCAACTATGTTCATAGAAGCATTATTTGTAATGGCTAGAATCTGGAAACAACCTATATGCCCCTTAACCTCAACTGAAGAATGGATAAAGAAATGTGGTATATATACACAATTGAGTACTACTTAGCAGTAAAAACAATGACATCATGAAATTTGCAGGCAAATGGATGAAACCAGAAAATATCATCCTGAGTGAGGTACCTAGATTCAGGAAGACAAACATGGTATGCACTCACTTGTAAGTGGATACTAGATGCAAAGCAAAGGATAATCAGACTACAACACAGCTCCAGAAATACTAGCTAACAAGGAGGACCCTAAGAGGGACACATGGATTGTCCTGGGATTGAGAAATAGATGATATTCCCATGAGCAAATTGGGGGTGGGGGGCAGTAGAGGTTAGGGTATCAGGGATGAAAACAGAATGGTCAAGCTGGAACAGGGACAGAGTAGGAGAGCAATGAAAGAGATACCCTGAAAGAGGGAGACATCATGGGGAGAGAGAGAAACCAGATGCTAGGGAGGTTCCTAGGAATCCACAAGGATGACCCCATCTTAGAATACTAGCAAGTAGAGAGGGTGCCTGAACTGGCTTACCCCAGTAATCAGATTGGCGAATACTCTAGCTGTCATCATAGAACCTTTATCCAGTAACTGATGGAAGCAGATGCAGAGGTCCACAGCCAAACACCAGGTTGAGCTCCAGGAGTCCAATAAAAGAGAGGGATGAGGGATTTTATGAGCAAGGGGCATCAAGATCATGATGGGGAAACCTATAGAGACAACCAAACCAAGCTAGTGGGAACTCATGAACTTTAGACCAACAGCTGTGGAGCCTCCATGGGACTGGACTAGGCTCTCTGCATAAGAGAGATAGTTGTGTAGCTTGGTCTGCTTAAGGGGCCCCCTGGCAGTAGGATCAGATCCATTTCTGGTACATGAGCTGGCTTTTTGGAACTCATTACCTATGGGGGGACACCTTGCACAGCCTTGATGCAGGGGAAAGGGGCTTGGATTTGCCCCAACTGAATGTACCAGGCTCTACTGACTCCCATGGGAGGCCTTCCCTTTTCTCTCAAATGGAGGATGGGTTGGGGGAAGGCTGGGGGGGTGCAGAAGGTGGGAAGAGAGGGGGATCTATGGTTTACATGTAAAATGAATAAAAAGATTCTTAATAAAGAAAAACAGAGAAAGTGGGAGGGGTAAGATAATTAGAGTCAAAGGACCAAGATACAGTCTTCTGCAAGATTATGCCATCTAGCTATGACAGAGAAGCTTCATCCCTGAAACCCTAACAACATGATTGCACCTAAGCAGCACGTAAAAATCTCCAACAACAGTTGACATCCCACTGTACACAGAAGACATCTCTTGTGGTCCCACCTCTACATGAAAAGTTATAGGAAATTAATAATTGCTGAGAGAGGGAGAATTAGTATCCTTGTGTTTGAGGCCCAGATCAGTTATCCAATACTGGATAGTCAGCCCTAGAAACATATATGTGCAGGTAACACTGAAATTCTGTATGTTGTATTTATATGTTTTCCCATTTAAATTTGTATGTAATAAAAATGGTTTGGATGAGGAGGCAGTGAATTTGGAAGGTTCAGATATGGGAGGGATAAGAAAGGGGAAGAGGAAGGGAGAAATTATGTAATTGTATTTTAATTAAATAAAACAATCAACATTTATGGAAGTTGTAAATTATAAAAGCAGATCTGTAAACATGTGTCAGAAAACACCAGAGATAAAGCAGCATGAGAGTCTTTACATGAAAGACAGAGGACCTAAAGAAGGATGTTTGTGCTGGAAAAGCCAGACCTTGAATCAAAGCCAGCCAAGGCTGAAATGGGACACAGTGAGCCATGGAGAAAGTAACAGAGTAATTACAGTTGTCAACAACAAAAAAATAAATAAATAAATAAAACCATAATTTGACATCTCAAAAGGGATAAAAGTTTATTCCTGAGAAAAATATGAGTGTCCATGGAGAGGGAAGACAGATTCAGGGTGCATGAAATTTCATGTTCTGTCTTGGTAACAATTTGATGAAATTATATAGAAACAGAACAAAGGAAATCGTGAATCAGGGTGTTTTCCAAATACACTGATGGAAACATCGGGTGGGTGGGTTTCATCAAAGCAGATAAATTAATCTTTGCTACTTTATGAGGACATTGTTCAGTTATGACTTGATAGGAAATAGTGGATTGTTAAGTGAATACATCCCAAGGTTTTACCTGATAGTCACAAAGAGTTTGAAGTGGGCAAGAAATGGCATGCCTGTTTGTGTGTGTGTGTGTGTGTGTGTGTGTGTGTGTGTGTGTGTGTGTAATTGAATATAGGTTTTCTTTCATACAATATATTCTGATTAGAGTTTTCCCTGCCCCAACTTTTAATATCTTCCTTACTTCCCCATCCAGCCAAATCCATACCCTCTCTTTCTCTATCTGATTAGAAAACAAACATGCATCTAAAAGAAGAAGAGGAAGAGGAAGAAGAAGAAAGAGAAGGAGAGGAGAGATAAGAACAAATCAGAATAGGGTAAAATAAACAGGAAATAAAAGCCAAAGAAAGAACTTAAGAAACACACACAGACACTGACACCCACACAGAGAAACCATTTTTAAAAATGGAAACCATAATACATAAGCAAAAGATATATAAGATAAAAACAAAATATCCTGGCAAAGCATTATGAGTCAAAAAACCTCCAGAAATACATTTGAGTTGTTTTGTGTTGGCCATCTATTCCTGGGCATGGGGCCTGCCCTTAAGTGTGGTTTGTCTACCCAGTAAAATTTCATTGGAAAAAAAACATTTTATTGTGAGTGTTGGAGATAGCTTCTAGGGTAGGGATAGGCTTATGTCTACTTCTTCATCAGCACTGGGACCCCATTTGGTTTACACCTATGCAATTCCTGTGCCTGTGCCACAGTTTCTTTGAATTCATAAGTGTGCCAGTCCTGTTGTGTCTAGAAGACCTTGTTTCCTTGGTGTCTTCCATTCCTACTGGAAGGATTGTCTATGAAAAAGACTAAAGATGGCCTAAGATGATTTATAATTAGACTCTAGACCTGCAGCATTCCAACCTCCATTATTATTGAAGTTGTAATCAGTTAATTAGCCTTGTAGAAAGTTCGAGGTAAGGTCTTGTTTATGTCTGGGAAACTTTCCTTCACGTCATCTACAGGAGCCTCTTCTGAATAGCTGTCTCCAGAACAAGTCATGAGTGGTCATTTCTATTCAAAGGCAGAAAGCACTTAATGTAAGTTTGCTGATGACGAGGACAGTTTCTCAAACTTGTAGATTGCACTCTGAACAAAAGCTGTGTGCACCCACTGTGCTACATCTTCACACAGCCCCTCTCTGAATGACCATATTAACAGATCCTGGTTGGATTCTGTATTCACTGCCAGCATAACACAATTTTTTTTTTTATGTTGGGTTCATACAATACTACTCTAGTTACTGTTTTGGTTATGAATATCTGAAGCTTAACAGTAGCATTAAATAGCCATATTAGGCAAACAAAAAGAGGTCTGACCAACTGAACAAAACAATTACTGCAAGAATCAGAAGAGATGCTCAAATTAGTTCTGATTAGCATTAGCTGCTTCTGAGATATTGGAAAGAAGCTGATGTTTGTTAATTTACTAAGCATAATTTGAAAGCAATCTAACTCTTGAAGTATTAAAATCAACACAGTGGATAAGGTGGCTCTCTGGTTCTCGATTCCTGGTCTTGGTGTCTCAGTTTAATTTCCTACTTTTGAGTATTATCTGGACATAGTAATTCTCTTCTAACAAATAGAATATAACAAAAGTGACAGATAGCATTTACAGTATTACATAACAAAGAGGCTAATGTACATCTTGTGATCCCCTTTTAACATCTCACTTGCTTTCTCTGATGACACCAGTCTCCGTGCTGTGAGTTGCTCTATGAAGAAGCCCACGGGGCCAGGAAATGATAGAGTCCTGCAGCCAATTTTGAGTACGGAATTGAAGACTTCTGCCCAACAGCCAATGAATAACCGAATCTTTCCTATGGTCCCATGGGTGATTTTGAATGAAGATAATCCTTCAAACACTCATTCAGCTAAGACTTTAGCCCTGGCCAATATTGAGATTGCGGTTTGATTAATCTGCTTTCTAGCACTGTGACAAATTATGGAAAATGTTAGCTAAGAGGAAGCAAGGTGATTTTGACTCATGCCTTGAGAGGTTTTGGTCTATGGTCAACTGGGTCTCTGAAGTATGGTGGGTAGAGAATGTGGTAGGGAGAAAGGGGGAGCATAAATATGATATTACCTTCAACAGTAATAATCTAATGACCTAGTTCTACAATTAGGCCCTGCCTCCTAAACTGCCTACCTTCCCAATAACACCACTAGCTGTCAAGCAAGCCTTTAACATGTATCTTTTGAAAAACACATCAAATTCAAACTGTTACAGCAACCCCAGAGAAGACTTTTGACAGAAGAACCCAGTTATGTCATGCATGTATTCCAGACTCACTCATCATGACATGCTAATATTCCCTTTTCTAAAGCCACTTTTGAAACCCTGTTTATGAATTGACAGATCACTCATACAGGTGGATGAGAAGCAGAAGAAAAGCAATGAGCATTGTGACTGGGGATAAAATACCTGGATGACATTGGTTGACTCCTTAAACTAATAAGCTGGAAGATCAGAGTAAAGAGTTTTCTGAAGAATGTAACATAGATGTTGTGAACAAGAGCTCCTGTGAAGAATCACACCCTCCTGTCAACCTTCCACAAGGATGATGAACTGATTTTAGTGACTGTGGAGAGGCTGGAACACTGCAGGTCCAGTGCCTAATTACTGTTTATCATGGATCATCTTGAATCCCCTCTGTAGCCATTTCTTGCCAATCGCTATGTCTGACCTAACATCCTTGTAACTGATTAAATTAGCACACCAGCTTCCACCAACCAAAAGTCAAGTGTTGCCAGACAGCGTCTGAGGCCTATAGCAGATTTTGACTTAGGCTAACTGCCTATTTGATTTTTCTACAAGTGTACTTGAAAGGTGCCTTGATTTCTGAAGTTCTTGCTGTCACTATAAAATTTCATCACACTGTTACTGCATTGGAATGTCGAGTTTGGTGTAACATAAATCTGTGCTCCTGGACCATGGTCATTCATGTTTGGCTCCTGAATAAACCATATCACCTTTGAGGTGAGAATGGCGTTTTTGAACCAACAATATAAAAGATAAACCAAAAGCAAATAGCCAATAAAATAATAATTAAAATGTTTTAAGTTCCAGATATGAAGAAAACATTGAGATTTCATATGAAAAGACTAAAAATAGAGCCATGATTATTATTAAAAATTATGCCTAGAAAAAATTATAACTCTTTAAATCCTTGAAAGTTTTTCCTCTCGAAAGTTTGCCTAGCAAAGTTTCAAAACTCTTTTTTTTTTAAATCTAATAACTTGAGAATAAATAAGTGTTTACCTAATATGTAGTCAGATCTAACTCCAATGATGAACAGACTAATGACAACAGACATTTAACACCCCAAGACAGGAATAAATATTTGATGCATTTCTTCCTTACAGATGAATAATCCTGCAGGGATGAAACAAATTATCGTTATAGCAATTGAAGCTTTTGCAGCAAAATGGAAAGCATACTAAAGCAGAGTCTACAACTAGAAAAGCCTCAGGCATATACAGAGTGTCCAATTTACCTTTCAAATCTATAATCCTAGAGAAATTTTCATTAAATATTATCAGTCTGAGAAAAACTAGAAAAATATCTTAATCAGATATTATGTATCTGACATCATTCTATGACAAAACTTCAAAAATGAAGAAGACATACACGCACATAATACTGAAAAGGAAATTTGGAAGTGATTTAAAATGTGGTCCTTTTAGTGTTACACCAATGAACCGAGCAACACACAATAAATAGCAAATATGCCAATGCCTGACAAACAAGCACAGTACAGAGGTGGTTAAACAAAGATTTGTCCACATACGGAGACACTGTCACTGTATGATCATGGATATGAAGTCTCAATTCTGGAAGAACATGTGGGCTTGGTGGGGACAGGACTTGGTCTACATTCTTCAAGCATCATAGACTTTAATAACCCTAGAGCATGGTGTTAGTTTTTCACATTGATTGCATGTTGACCAGATTTTAGACATGCTGAGTTAAATAGAGTATTGATAGATTAATTTTATCTGTTTCTCTTCATATTTAAAATATGATTCTCAGATAATCAAGATGATAGAAATAGTTCTCATCTTTCTCATTCTGTTTTGGTGCACAGAAGTGAATCAATAGCTATGCACTTAGTGAATTGATGGGTAAAAATCTCTCTCAAATGTGTTAACGTGGATTACTTAGTGCCAGAAAAAATTCTAGTACAATTTGAAAAACCTTTTCAAGCTAATTTAATGGGAATCTAAAAAGCAGGTACGAACATATGAATTGTCAATTGCACAACACATAGGCATTTTTTTTTCTGCTAAACAGCAAAAACACTAATATTGACTACTCCTTTGGCCCATGTATAGTGGAATAGCCAGTAAATATATCAGTTTAAAGGAAAACAACTAAAATAGATCAATTGCATTTATTCACACAAAGATTTAGTAGTATGTGACAACTTTGGCATTTAAAAATCAATGTTAAAATGCAGGCAGTTCGAGAAATGTGGCTCTGATAATTATCTACTGTATTGGAAAAAAAGATTTGAGTTATATCTCTGCATATTAAAAAGCTGAATTCTAGATTGATTAACTAATTAGTATTAACTGAAGGGTCATAAAAATTCCAGGAAAAACATTCAGGAGAAAAGTTCGGATTATTTATGTCTTCAACATTATTCATTGGTCATTGATCATGCAGAAGATAAAAAGATAGCCAAAGAAGGTGGTAGTTAATACCCACACGTTGCCTGCCTGGACAATCTGTCAGAGAGACTACTGTTAAGGTGGATGAAGTTTGGGGCAGAGTAGCGCAGGGAGTGGGAGTTAGGGAAACGGGGTAAAGGGAAAGGGTAGAATATATCTGAGGGAAGAACGAATGGCAAAAAAGACAGACATTCAGAAAATCTCATTAATACTGGTCTTTATATCACTGAGCAGATTTGCATTACAACCAAACAGCAATTCTGGGGCCCATGTAACACAGAACTACAGGAAAATCCTCTTTCTCATCTAGACATCCAGCATTCATCCTGGCAACGGCGGGAACTATTTTCAAAACACTCTGCCAAGGCAGTAACTGGGCCCCCATGGAGGCAACTGCCTTTCCCAGACTGCCCTCTCTGAGAACACAGGGCAAATATCCAATGAGGATGCCCTGAGAGCTAGCTACAATAACTCTCTAGATGGAGGCAACAAGCGTGGAGGGGATCAGATCTGCAGAGAGCCCCACACTCTGTGTGTATGTACTTCAGGTCTGAGCCACAGAATGGAGCCAGACTCACTTCCCCATCATGGTACCAAAGGAGAAAAACTACCTACCAGAATTTCCTGAGGATGAATGAGGGAGAAAGTGGAAAGCAGATAAATGATGGCAAGTGAATTCATAGTGGAGTAAAGCTTCACAGGCCCCTTCTCAAGTCCAGAAACTTAAGGTGCCAGGGTCTTAGTCTGCTAGTGGAGAGGTTCCCATCAGCTTCACCTGGTACCTACAGACAGAAAATCCACATAGAACAAAAGAAACTGTTCACACCGCTGCAAACCACACCCTGAGGTTGCTGAGCAAGCAACCAAGGTGAACGGAGAGTTTCGTCTATCAGCAAAGCTCTGTTCTCACCACAGTGTCAACACAAAGTGGGAAGAAATGAAAACTTTGCATATGTGCCCACCATTGAGTGACACCTCAGAAAACGGGAAAATGGCCCTCATTTTTTTCCTTTCTCCAATTTTATGGTAATTTTTTATCTTTTAATTAACATTTTATATCATTCTTTATTTCATTCCTCTTTTTGAACTTTTTTGTCTTTATTCTTATTTTTTTCTTACATGTCTTTTGAGTCTATTTAAGCCAAGCAGCTTCAGTCAGATTGAGAAGTTCAATACTTACAGTTGTTTTATTCTTCTGTTCTTCTCTTTTGCTTCTCTGCATCTCTTATTTAATATCTAATTTTATGGGATAGATTTACCATATCCTGTTCCTTTCTTTTCTTCACTCTTTAGACATCGAGGCACAGAATGGCCTGTGATTGGTTCTCTCCCTGACTCAGTCTCCCTTTTGAGTGCTGGGATGTCAAATGTGAACTACCACATTCAGATTTTAGTGTTTAACTTTAACTTTTAGAATTATTTAAAAATATTTTTTATTATTACCATTATCATTAATTATTATTACGTGTGTGTGTGTGTGTGTGTGTGTGTGTGTGTGTGTGTGTGTGTGTTTTTGCATGAATTCATTTGTACTATGTAAATGCAGGAGCCCCTGGAATTGGAATTACATTGGGGGCTATGTGCAGGATGATATGGATGCTGGGAATGTTACCCAGGTCCTCTGCCAGAGCAGCAAGAACTCTTAAACATGAAGCTGTGTCTCCAGCATCTTAATAGCTAATGTTTAACCTTCTTTCTCTTTCTCCTCCCCTTCCACCAATGTTCAACTTCACTTTTGTCATTTATTCAATTATATTTTCTATCTCCTCTTCCTCCCTTTTAGTTTTCCCTTGTGCGTAATTCTTTATTTCTATATTTAAATTGTCTGCTCACATTTCCTTTCCTCTTTCTTTTGTCACTCCACCTGTGACAGGTTCTGCTTTATCACCTCCCAGTGTACACTATGCTACTCTTGATCCTTTATTCCCCTGACACTGTTAGAGTTAAGGACATAATTGCTTTGACAGTCTATTACTATATTTTCATAATGGGATCATCCATGGCTTGTGGTAGCTTTTGCAATTTGCTTCCTGCTCTTGGAGCTCTGTTAGGGCTCATTTCTTGAACATGAGGCTGAGGACTTAGCTGCTGGTGGCAACAGAAAGGTTTTGGGTCAAAAATGAAAAACAGATGAAAGAAGACATATGGCTCAAACACAGTTTTAAAGATAGGAAATAGAAGATATCGAGATTGTGATCACTGATAGGCAATGACAATGACAGAGGGGTGGGGTACAGCATTAATGTGGTAGAATTTTCACAGAAGAGTATTTAAATGAGGCTAAAACTATAAGAATATGGGGACTGAATTTTCTGGGGGATGTAATATTATCTTTTTTTGTTTTTTGGTTTTCGAGATAGGGTTTCCATGTGTAGCTTTGCACGTTTCCTGGAACTCACTTGGTAGCCCAGGCTGGCCTCGAACTCACAGAGATCCATCCACCTGGCTCTGCCTCCCAAGTGCTGGGATTAAAGGCATATTATTGTATCAATTAATCCTAGTTAAACATCTAGGGGAGTTGGCTGTTAACCCCAGTGTCTGGGATGAATGAAATTCAGTTGGAACTGAAATTCCTCATTAACCAAAATGAGGAACTAAAGTCCAGGAGAAGTCAGACTGTACTCTTGATTCTAGTCAATGATGGATGGCAGAGGTATAAGCCTGAAGTCTCCATTTGGGGCTTGATCTCCTTCAAATCTATATGGGCTTCATTAAACTTGAACACCCAGGTTCTGTGTTTCCTCTGTATTAACAGAATTGAGTAAGGGATCCTAATGGTCTTGAGAATCTAAAGATGGAGAAATAAATACTTTTCTCCTTGCCTCATAGTTAAAGTCTGGCTTAATGGCCTCAATGAATCAGTCCATGTTCACTTCAAATATTGGAGAAGTAAAGTAAATACTTAAGGTCAAATGAAGCTTATCCAAAGGTCCCCAGACTTTGGCAATGAATGTTCATGGTTGTCAATTTTGATAGAGAGCCAAAGTGCCGAGATGGAACAGTTCAAGAACTAGTTTCCTAAGCAAAATCTTAGTCCATGCCTGTGTTTGAGTCTCTTGGCTCCTACTTAGCTTCATTCAATTTCCTATATGAACACTCCCCCAAAACTATTCCCATTAATCCAATTTCTGCTTAAATTAAAAATCATTAAGTTTCTGATATTTGCAGCTAGTAATACACTAGTAGTCCCAGCTTTGAACGAGAGCTAGCAGGCTTCAAAGCTAAGAAAATTTTATTATAGAGACTAACTTCTCATTTTCTCCAAGTAAATACTTTTCATTTATTTCACATAGGGTATTACTAGGAAGCCTAGGCTAACCTGGAAATCACCGTGTAGGACAGGCTGGCTTCAAACTCATAGGGCTTATCCTGCATCGTCCTCGTGAGTCTTGTGATTGCAGGTGTACAACACCACTTTGGACTTGTGCCTTTAACTTTTTAAAAATCTGGAGGCTTTCCCGTGGGAATATTCCTAAGCAGAGTTCATGGATACTATGGTGTTTTCTTCTCCAAGCATTGATCTCACTATTGACGCTGAGCAACTAGTTCCTATACTAGTAATTTTTCCATAGAATTATGCCTAGAAGAAACATCATTTGGGGAAAACTTCAGATGTTATGAGTGTTTACCAAGTCCTGCTAATAAACAAGCACTCCAAGGCTCACCACGGAGAGACCACCTTAGTCACTCCTTAATCCCTCTTTGTTACAGCATGAAGGCCCAGTGTCCTTCGCATGCCCTTATGTTTGTTCACTTGGACCTCAGCTATGGGAAGGTGTTTGCGAGGTTGGTAGGCTCATGTGTTGGAATACTTGGACCCCAACTTGAGGTGTAACTTTAGGAAGGGAGGAACATTGAGCCAAGGTAATGGATATGGGTCACTGGGGGTCAGGCCTTGAGGGAAATATACACTTCTGGCTTGAGCCTTCTCCACCTGTGACCTGCCAAGATGTGAGAAGTTACGCTAGAAGTTCTCTGAAATCATGTGTTGAAAAAAATCCCTCCTCTCTCAACTGGCTACTATTAGGGATTTTGTTACAGAAACAAGAAAAGAAAAGCACTCTTTTTCTTCCCTTTAACTTGATAGTTCTCTTCCTACAAGGTCTTTGTTGTTGTTGTTTCTCTTTTGAGATTATAATCAGCATGGTTGAACCACAAATAAAGTAGGAAAGAAAACACAATGGCTCCTTTGGTCACTCATGATTAAAAAAAAATTGGCTAGCTTCTAACAATCTCTACAAGAACATAATACGAAAATAAAAATGTAAATTTTAATTTTCAAGCATTATATAGAAAAGAGCAGGACCTTGAAAGTTTGGGTTCATTTCTTCCCCCCTCTTGCATATCACATTGTGGGTTCAGGGGGGTGGTCAAGAGTGCATGTCATTGTGACATGTGAGACTGGCACTGCCCACCATGGAGGGTAGGATCGACCTCTCTCCTAGAAAGTGTCTGTATTTAGATTCTGAGATGGGAAGGAGGGTGAATAGGTCACAGAGGTCTTTTAGGTTAAACTTTTGCTGTCCAAAATCTTCTTCCTTCCCATCTCCTTTCTCTTGTTCATCTCATCTACCTCATTGTCAGCCTCTGGCTCTCATTTTCTTCGTTAGCATTTCATCTCTGTCAGGGACTTCTCTTCCAGTCTTTCTTCCTCATGTCCATCCTTATGTCTCCTCTTAGTCATGGCCTTGGTAGCAATCCTGGAACTGTTGTCTTCCTCTGTGCCAGCATGCATATCTATGATTCTCTGCAGAGGATGAAGGAGAAAAGTAGAGCTTGAGGACCCTGCTGAGATGAATGCAGGGGTCCTAGTGAAGGAGGAGTCACTACAATGAGCAGGAGGTTGGACCCAGGACAATAGTTTTCTTAATGCTATTCCCTTAAGTAAAAGAAATTTTAGCTGCTATTCTCATTGTCTTTGCTGACACATGTGGGGAGATATAAAGTGAGAAGAAGAAATGGAATGTCTTTAGCATAAAGTAGAATATTCCAAAATAAGTAAATTACTTGGGCTAATATTTTGATTCACATGTCACATTTCTGACTTCAAATTAAAACATCACATTATTCACTAAGCTGGAATCTTGAGTTCTTTCAATTGGTTAGAACAATCTGTTATCCTAAATTAAATTTCTAAAGGAGTATGTCTTTGGATATTATATACTTCATAGCTGACAGGGACACTATCTAATTAGCTATTTATATGCAAAGCAGAAGAAGGGATAATTAGAGACATGGATTATTCAAAGGCGTTCACACTGACAGAGGGCAAAAGGAATTACGAACATATTGAATCAAATTTGTATATACATTTCTTCAGTTTATCATATTTCATTTGCATTGTATTACATTGATGCATCATTTAACATTATAAATGAAGTAATATCCTAATCCACTGATTGATTAAATATAAATCTTATGTACTATTAAACTACAACTATAGCCAGCTTCAGTGGATGGAAAGGAAAAACTTCCTTCCTTAGCTCCAGATTTTAGTGTTTTTTTTTCTCCAGAGAGACAAGGAAAAAGGCATATTTATATTTCATGTCACTAATCAAATACTCAAGGTACTTATCATAAACGAAAACCCTGCCTCATATGACTTTTTAAGTTCAAAATTTTGAGAAAGACTTGCTATTGGAATTATATCACTAGCAATCCACAGAGTCTATTTAATGAACACAGGAATTTATTGGGGGGTTAACTCACAAAACAGAATAAAGGAATTTGTCGCAGGATCTTGGAAGAGCGAGGCATAGTCCAGTGCTGTTCTCTGGTGAGCTCTGCCCTTATCTATTCCAGCATCCAAAACCATGAGGTAGCAAACAGCACACACCCGCATCCCAGGTCTTCAAAGTCCCCCAGCAGCCACACCCCAGGGGCATGTACCTTAAAGCCATGGGCAGGTGTAACATCTACCTGCTACCTCACTAGAGGTGGTTCTTCAGGGCATGGCTCAAACAGCCACCCACTACATCTCTCCCTTTTGTCTAAATAAGAAAGTTCTAACCTAGCACAAAGCTATATAGAATAGGAATGATGTATTAAGTGCTGTCAAGGAGAAATAATGGGTAATGACCTAAGCAAAATGGAACTATGACTAATAAGAACAACATCAAACAAGAGACACATTCTAAAATCCAGAGATGTCCAGAACAGAGGTAAATAGTATGTTAGAGATATTATTCCAAAAGTTGTCCTATCCTGAAGAATTTGAATCTAGTACTTAGTATGTTCTAGCTAAGATATGAGAAGATTGTAAATGTAATTATTAGTCTTCAACACCATCAAAAACATGAGAAGGAATATAATACCTGAGAAAATGGTAAGTGCACACAAGCAACTTTCAGAAATCTTTTGAGAATAGACAGAGACAGCTGGCAGCCTGGACAGTCACCTAAAGTTTCTCAGCACCATTGGGACATCCAATTTGGCTACAGGCCTAGAATATCTGACAGACCATTTTCAGAAGCAGGAATTTTGAAAGACTATCTTACCCTGCCTTGGCAAATTTCAGTAGTGATTTTCCTTGTGTCCTACTCATCCATACTATCAGCAGTCAAGGTAAAGGCAGTTCTTTGCCCAACAGACCATTATGTACCAGGAAGAAGAAAAACTTCCAAACACAGTGTTTTAAAAGCCCAACATTTCTCTTGGTATCAGATTGGTGCTGCCAAGAACAACTGTGTCTCAAATCAACAAAATTCTAAGTTATTTAAATGCCATATTCACTAGGTCTATGAAGTGTTCAAAGACTACCTGTCCATCTGATATATGTTTCTGTAAATCTGGATAACCTAACTAACATAACTATAGAGATGACAAGCATGGGTGACTATAAATCTGTAAGTCTTATCTACCTAAATAGCCTAAGGACTAAGGCTTTACATAAACAAGATAAACAGTCTGTAAGCAAATATACAGAAAAAGTACAATGACCTCAAAATTGTGATGATACACAAAATATCTTCAACTGAGGTAGAAATGTATAGTGCAATATGCAATATGATAACAATATGTATCAATATACAAAATATCCTAAACAGAGGTATAATGTACACACAGTATGACAGATACAATTTTACATTTGTTTCAATATACAAGAGTTTTCAAATACCAGTAGAAATATACGTACAATAAGACATATAGTTTTGTATTTGTATCAATATACAAATTATCTTAAATAGGAATATAAAAAATAGTTTACATTTGTATCAATATACATGAATCCATAGTAGTGAAAATTATCTAAAGCTAATATTTTACTAAATTAGTTTGCTAGTATATACAATAAAGAGGAACATGTCTCTACTCCACAGTGACTGAGAACTTTAAATATCTGGTGGTTCAATGGACAGCTTGACTAGGACCATATAACAATTAAGGCCTTCCATTTCCATCTTCCAGCATGTTTATTTGGTGTTTTGCTTGCTGCATCTGCTGCATGTAGAATATGTATGATGGCTCTATCACTCATATGTCTCATTGATAAGTTAGGATGGTTGCCTCAGTTAGAGGACACTTGGGATCTCTTTTCTCCATGGAATTGCACCCATAGTTAGGTTGGGCTTCTTCACAGTTTTGTGATTTTTGAAATAATAATTTTCATTGTAGCTGGCATCTTACATCTTACATCTTTCCAGAGGGATTCTCTCTGTGAAAAGAATGAAACCAATACAGTAACAAATTCACTCTATTTTAATTGTCAAAATATGACAATGTTCAAAGTAAGGAGACATAGATATCACTCATCTCTCAGTGGCAAGAGGGTCAAAGAATATGTGTCCACTTTTAGACTCTTAATAATAACATATTATAAGGACCTCTATGAAGAGGACTCATCCCAATGGTATGCCGTGACTGTTTTTATCTTTTAAATGGACATGTAGACTGTGGTCTCTTCTTATCTGAAAACTTTAAATTGAAATTAATCAGAAGTTCATAATTAGTTTTATTTGTCAGGGAGGGCTTTATAAATGATAAATGAAGAAATAGGATATTATTTTAATTAACACTTATAACTTCTAAATGAAATTGGAAAAAGTAGAATGGTGACTATTGAGCCCATAAAAATAATACCATCCAGATGTTGGTGGTTCAGCACTCAGGAGGCAGAGGCAGGCAGATTTCTGAATTTGAAGCCAGCCTGGTCTACAGAGTGAGTTCCAGGACAGCCAGGTCTATACAGAGAAACACTGTATTGGGAAAAAAAATAATCTAATTTAAAATTATTTCACAGGAATAGATTATTGAACACGTGTTTCTTAATAAGAATAGTCATTTAAATAGACAACATTATTCAGTTTTTCTTACAATGAGGTGTAGTTATGTTACTAGATTCTGGTCAGAAGGATGGGTGCAGAAAAGGTGACATTTTTTAATTGTTTCTCAGCTGATGAATGAGCAACAGCTGCTAGGAGACATTTGATTATAAATGTTGCTGCATTAAACCAACCTATATATTTTGAACATGCTTGACTTCAAAATTTAAGTCGAAAGATATGTTACTTTGGAGAAGAAGTTATGCTTTCATTTACAGCAGAAAATTAGAGGCTGTGGGTTCATTCTGTGTTAAGAAAAACCAGATTTGATTGAGGAAGACCCCCTGAAAAAATCTCCAATAGGAACAGATGGCCCAGATGATCCAAGGTTTCAGAGTGCCTCTGTTGCAGTTTCCTCTGAGTTCTGCATCCAGAAAGGCTTCAAGACTGCTGACTGAGATAATCCAGCCTCATAAACTACTCCAGTCAGGACTTGACCATAATTCTAAATTATCTCAGGGTCCCCATAAGATGAACAGCACCCCAACCAGCAGGAAATAGCCTAGAAAACTATGCCCACATTGCCCAAAAAAATGGATATAGATGTTTGTCTTTGTTTTGGGGGGGTTGATTACAAATTGTTATTGGTCATAGTCAATATGATTCTAAAAGAAGAGAGGGGTTATGCTATAGAAATGATGGGGGGAAGGTAGATTATTAAATCTACTTTAATCCAAAAAAAAAAAACTGTTACTCTTACATATTTTACATCAATATGGATTTTAGTTTATTGATACAAATTTAAAATTAATTTTGTTATACTATATGTATATTTCTACTCTTTTAGGGTATTATGTTTATGCATCTCATTAAAAAAGGTAATATATAATAAAGAAATACAGATTAATAGTCATCTATAATCACAAACTTATGGTCATGTTAGGTATGTTTTCAAGGCCATAAAGAGATATATTTCTGGCAGATAGGCAGTCTTCAAGTATTTTAAAGACCTACAGAATATGGCATTAAAAATGTTTCAAGAACTTAGATTTTTCTCAACAGTGAGAAACATCTGCTCCTTCAAAGAGGAGGATGGGCATCAAAGAAACTCCATATGGAGTTTGTTTTCTTTATGTCAAAAGCTAGCCATATGGGCAAAGAAAGGGCCCTTACCTTGACTGCTGACAGTATGCTGTACAAATTGGACAAGTAGGACACAAAGGAAAGTGACTGCAGAACTTTGCCAAGACAAGATGGAATGGTCCTTCAAACATCTTGCTTCACAGATAAGTTTTTCAGATATGGTAGGCCTGTAGGCTGAAGATAGATGCTTCAAAGTTGCAGAGAAACTTTAGGCAACTGTCCAGGCAGCCCAATGTCCCTGTCACTAGGTAACACCCTTCTGGGGTCTTTGATGCAGTTAAAGACTAGATAGAGTTTTCTTTAGTTATAAAAGATAAATTAGATACAAAACTATATACTTACCAAGATAAGATAATAATTTTCTCTAATCTCAAATGCAAATGGATTAGATATTGTTACTGTAATTCTTACTTGATAACTATTTTTGTTTTACTATATGAAGGTTAAAAACTTCCTTTTTAATTAAACAAAAAAGGGGAAATGCTGTGAGATGATGTTCTTGTACATGGTAAAGATTTGGCTTAATGAAATGCTGATTGGCCAGAAGCCAGGCAGGAAGTATAGGCAGGTTGAATAAACTAAGAGTGCTGGGAAGAGGAAGGATAGAGTCACCAGACAGACACAGAGGAAGCAAGATGACAATGTTGAACTGAGAAAAAGTATCAAGCCACATGACTAAACATAGATAAGAATTATGGGTTAATTTAAGTGTAAGAGCTAGTCAGTAATAAGCCTGAGCTAATGGCTGAGCAGTTATAATTAATATAATCTTCTGTGTGGTAATTTGGGAAGTGGCTGCTAGATATTTGAGAGTTGTTAGCAGAACATAAACTTCTACCTACAATCTATCATTAAGAGATAGTTATTGTGGATTTCTGGGGTGTGATGGGTAAGTCATTCCAGACTTGGCCTGGAAGTTCCAACCCCCATTGAGGCTTCAGTAATGGTCACACCCACAAGGTGGGGCTGAGGGAGGACGCTGAAGACCCTGGAACCAAAAGAAGCCTCTCCTCTAGATCCTGATCCTGTTCTTGATCCAGCTGAGATCTCCTGCTCCCCTGAGCTCTCTTTCCCTCGAACCTTGCCCTTCATTACTCCCACTGTCGTCCAGGTTGTTCATGTAGATCTCATCTATTTCTCTGTCATTGGGTGATCCCTGTGTCTTTCCTAGGGCCCCATTTTCTAGGTAGCCTCCCTGGAGTTGTATAGCAGTCTAGTCATCTTTGTTTTACATCTAGTATCCTCCTATGAGTGAGTACATACCATGTTTGTCTTTCTGAGTCTGGGTTACCTCACTTAGGATGATTTTTTCTAGATCCATCCATTTGTCTGCAAATCTCCTGATGTCATTGTTTTTCTCTGATGAGTAGTACTCCATTGTGTATATGTACCATATTTTCTTTATCCATTCTTCAGTTGAAGGGCATCTAGGTTGTTTCCAAGTTCTGGCTATTACAAACAATGCTGATATGAACATAGCTGAGCAAATGCCTTTGTGGTATGATTGAGCATTCCTTGGGTATATGCCCAAGAGGGCTATAGCTGGGTCTTGGGGGAAATGGATTCCCAATTTTCTAAGGAAGTACCATACTGATTTCCAAAGTGGCTGTACAAGCTTGTATTCCCACCAGCAGTGGAGGAGAGTTCCCCTTGCTCCACATCCTCTCCAGCATAAGCTGTCTTCTGTGCTAGAGAGGTCCCTAGAAATCCACAATGATACATCCACTGTAGACTACTGGCAATGGTCAAGAGAAAGCTTGATCTGACCTAGTCTGGTGATCAGATGGCCAAATACCCTAACTGTTGTGCTGAAACTCTCATCCAATAACTGATGGAAGTGGATGCAGAGATCCTTGGCCAGGCCCCAGGTGGAGCTCCAGGAGTCCAATTGTCAAGAAAGAGGAGTGACTGTAACAGTGTGAATTGTTGAGACCAAGATTGGAAAAGCACAGGGACAAATAGCCAAATGAATGGAAGCACATGAATTATGAACCAAAAGCTGTGGAGCCCCCAACTGGATCAGGCCCTCTGGATAAGTGAGACAACTGAATAGTTTGAACTGTTTGGGAGGCACCCAGGCAGTGGGACCCGGACCTATCTTTAGTTGATGAGCTGGCTGTTTGGAACCTTGAGCTTACACAGGGACACTTTGCTCAGCCTGGAAGGAGGGGACTGGACCTGCCTGTACTGAATCCACCAGGTTTAAATGAATCCCCAGGGGAGTCTTGGCCCTGGAGGAGATGGGAATGGAGGGGAGGGGCTGTGGGGAAGGTGGGGGCAGGAGCGGGAGGGGGGAGGAGAGGGGAACCCATGGCTGATATGTAAAATTAAAACACAAAAAAATAAATAAAAAAAGAGATGATTAGAAGAAGTTAGAGAGATGGCTCAGTAATTAAGAGCATGGCATGTGCTATTCTAGCAGAGGACCTCAGTTGGATTCCCAGCACCCATATTGGATAACTCATGACTGCCTGTAACTCTAGCTCCAGATGAGCCAATGCCACCTCCTTTTTTCAATGAGTATTTTCATACTTGTGCACACACCCATACATACATGTACACATATTCACATATTAAAGCGTAAAAATAAATACTTAAATAAAAGAGAAGCATCCAAATTGGTTTTTTCACCATTTTGCTACAAGTATTCCTCTGTGCTACCAACTGAAAGATACTATAGCCTTAAACATGAGTCAGACACTAACCAATGTAGCCCCCGTGTGCTTGAGAATTTAGTTGAGCTGCCATTCCATATTATCCCTGGACTGTATACAATTCAGCTTCACATCACAGTGACAGAATCTCTGAAGGGAAAGGTATAAGAGGAAAGAGAATTGATGGGGATCTGTTGGTTTACATTTTCAATTCATGGTTAGCTCTTTGTACCTGGGCTGAGGCCTAAAATCCTGGCAGATAGTACAAGGCAGAATAACACTGTTTACCCTGTGATGACTGAGACAATCAGGAATAAAACATACCCTTCAAAAGCATGTCCCCTACTTCCTGTTATCTCTCCCCCCCACAACATTTGCCTCAGTTTCCACCACCTCCCAATAGCCCCAGAAACTGGATATCAACTCTTTTGTTCATGAGTTTTAGAAGATATTTGAGATCTAAACTTTTACACACTCCATAATTCCAAATGATGGCATGGGTGAGAAATAAGCTCTCAGCTTTACTTCACATCCCGGTTTAGTTGGACTTTTCTGAAAATGTGTTCACTATTTTTTTCTAATCCGTCAATATTACTTTCATTAAAAAGAAATTCATGCTCTACCTTCCACTTTCCTTCCCTTCTATTTCCTCAGTCTTCACACTTTGTCTTCTCTTTGCCTTTTAAATTACTATATTTTTAACATCAGTGTCATGATAATGAGTCCTTTGATGGAGGGCAATGGCTGTTTAGATTAAACAGTTTCGTCACAGGGAACAGTCATCTAGCTTATCTTCCTGTGCATTCTTGCAGGGAGACAAATACTGGCCTTCAAGCACACCATTGCAGAGGTTAAGCACTAATATTTGGCATTTGGGGGAAGAACTGGACTGCAAGATGTTATTACTGTCAGGAAATCCCTTGGACTATTAATGCGATGAAAATGGAACTTCAGATAAGCAGCTGACATTAATGAAGCCATCATTCTGTTCTCACCACTGTGCATAAGTTTACATTCCTTTCTAGATTTGAGTAATAATTAGTATTATTGTTATTCCCTTGGTATCATTAGGTAAACGTATAAAATAAATGAAAAGTGTTTTTATAGACAGTCTTATGAGATGCTGAGAAAACCTGAAAATACCCATGTACATTTTGGATGCTGTGGCTTAGGGAAAGGCAAATGTTGGGGTGGGGAAAACCTTATATTTTCTTCACATTAACACAGACAACAAAATGTTTCCATCTCATCTTACATTGCTCCCATGTTGAAATTATTTCATACAATTCCATTTCTACAATTCCCAGCACAAATAAACTGCTTGCAGTCCTAAGCCAAGTGGTTAACCATTGACATGCTGATTAAGCATTACTGATTAATTGTTCAATAAGTCATTGGAATTGCTGGTGTGCAGATGGGTGACATTTGTTTAATTGTTTACTAACCCAGGATCAGAAGAAAATTTGCTAATGCAACTGTGATTGAGAAACAATGATGTCTCGGGGAAACATACATTCACTTACCTGTTTTGCAATGAGGTCATCATTTGGGTAAACCTGTAAAGTCTCATTTCTATTTCTGGTAGTTGTCACACACATAGTTACTCAGTGCAGGAGAAAATTATGTCACTCATGGTTGAGAAGAAGAATGGAGGTAAAATTATAGTCTTCAGAATGTTTTTCTAGTTATTGTGTTTAGTTTAGCACTTTTATAGTTACTTTATATATTACTTTCCATTCAGATAGTTTCTAAAGGATCTGTTGCATAGTATGTGAATGCCCAAAGTACTTTACACAAGATACTCTTTACACCAGATGATAATTATATATATTTCTTCTAGCTCTCAGGTTCTATTCAAATTAATCTTGAATAAAAGCTTGAAGGAGGGGTATCTCACTCTACCTTTTCCATCTTGGAGATCTCTTCTATGGTTTAAAACTCGTTTCATAGATGACTGAAGTTTAAGGTGAACAAATTATTCTTGAACACACAACAGATACTATAGTAATGGCTAACTAGGTGCTCTTTAAGAATCACAAAAGTTCAAGGAACTGAATACTATATGGGTGTAAGGACACTGCTATCAGCATGGATTTTGGAAACAGATGGCCTAGTTTCAAATCTTTCACATGGCACTAACTGTTAGTGCTATATAGATCAAATAGTTACACTCCCCACTTTAAGTGATAACAATAATAATCATAGTATTTAACTATTTTCAGTGGAATTTTATCCCTTCTATCCAAGATTTTGACATACATAATTTATGTTAAAAAATAAAGCAAATAAACAAAAATTATTATGTCACAACACAATCTTACTCAGGTAATACTGTTTTCATAATAATAAAGTTAAAATGAGGTCTCTAAAGTGCCCTTTTTCTCCATGACTGATTTAATAAAAGGAATTTTGGATATACCTTCAAACACATGCACATACACACAGAGAAGAAAGATATTTTAAAGACATGCAAGGCAAACAGCATAGAAAGACAGAGTCCAACACTATATTGATGTATGATGAGGAAAGCTAAGATTAAGATATGAATAGGAGTTGAGAAAGGGACAGAAAATGTTACCTAGATTCTCAGAGGACACATGAACTTGTGAACTACCAGACTTCAAATTCTGGGCACCAAAATCATGAGCCAGTTCCCTTCCTTGTTTTAAGCCACACAGTTTATAGTGATTAGTTGGGATGTCTGTATAAAACCAATACACTATCGTTTATACATGTGATAATTAAGCAAGTTAATATGTGTATGCAGTTCTACAAACAGCAACTGGTACATAGTCACCACCATGCTGTCTGTTAAGGATGTAATAGGAAAGAGAAGAAGGTATTTCGGATATAGGCAAGACTTTAGCCTAAGAATGGGCAACTAAATCATCAGGTGTCTATAACCTCATGACATCCCTGTCAGGAGTCTAGGTATGGTTTGCTTCTGGGACCTGCACCCAAGTTCATGAGGGGAGGAGCTTTGCTGTCATCTGCAGTCATCAATTTGTATGACTGTTGACAAGAATTAGCCTTTTACCACTTGGACCTTTCTAAAAGGATGCCTGACTTCTTCCAGGGTACTGTAAAAGAAATCAGGAGAGACTGCCCAAAATGCAGGCCCCTGTCTTTATGCCCCACTCATGAAAATATCATCTCATCACTTCCCTATAGTATGTTTATTGGAAATGATTCAATATCATAGTTCACATCTAAGGGAGCATGGTTACAGTAGAATGTACATTGCAGAGGTATATGGATCGTATGAGCCATCTAAGAGGTCAGCTGCTCTGTACAGGAAGCAGAAGGAAGGGACATTCCACTTGGTTTCCTGTAGACTTCATATAAGTAAAATTCTTCAACCATTCAAAACCAAAGAAATAAAATAAGGTAAGATTCATATCTTCTTTCCGAAAATACTTTTGTTGGAGGAGAGGGCATTATAGCTTTATTCATGTAAAAGTAAGTATACTTCCTATATCTATATTTTAAAAATTAAAACAGGCACAATTACTTGGGCAGCTTTAACAACACATACAACAGCAATACAGAAAATGAATCTATGTCCTTTTCTAATAAATTTTAAGTTAGGATGCTCATTTAATAAAATATTAAAGTAATATTAGTATAATTGAGTTTTCAAATTTTTCTCTGTGTTAATTTTACAAATATTACATAAATATTACAGTTCTTTTTAATATAGTATGCAAATAAAATTAAATTTGCCTTCAAACACTACTATCAATTCTAGGCCCCATCAACAAAGCTAAACACTTCTATGAGTTGAATATATGCCGCAAGAACATTTTCAGTGGATTTTAAACATATGTGTGCACACTATCTTAGTTAGGATTACTATTGCTGTGATGAAACACCATGACCAAAGCAACTTGGAGAGAATTAAATACTTATTTAATTCAACAACTTAAGCTTCTATATCATAGTTCATCACCAATGGAAGTCTAGACAGCAATCCAAGCAGGGTAGGAACCTGGAGACAGGAGTAGATGTAGAGGCCATGGAAAAGTGTTGTTTACATGATGTTCCTCATGGCTTGCTCAGCCTGCTTCCTTAGACCAGGACCACCAGTCCAAGGGTGGCACCAGCCACAATGAGTTGTGCTCTCCCCCATCAACCACTAATTAACAAAATGCCCTACAGCCTAGATTTTATGGAGGCATTTTCTTAATTGAGTTTCTCTCTTCTCAAATGACTTTAGCCTATATCAAGTTAACATAAATCTACATAAAAAAGCACACACACATTATATATATATATATATATATATATATATATATATATATATATGGAGAAAGAGAGAAAATTTAATGTTGGGTATAGAAATATGCATACAAATACACATAATTTTATGAATGGTATTCTATTTGTTATACTGTTCTGAAACTCATGACTTTTTATTCAATATGCATTTGAAATCTAATGTGGTCTAAATCAATTTATCTTCATATCTATCTTACAGGGTGATTTTCAAGGACTGAATGTGGCAATAAATATAAACTGTTTATAAAATATTATTAACATACTTTAGACACATCTATAATGATAGAACAGTTTTCATTCTGCATGTGGTAGTTTTGATGTCTTGATGTAGAGAACAACTTGAGTGGGTTATGGTGCTATGGTGCCCAGAATGTTAACTATTACTTTAACTGTTTCTGTGAATTTGTTTAAAATGGGATTGCCTTTTTAACTGGTAGGTTTTGAGTCACCTGTGGATAGGTCTTATCCAATCAACTCAAGGCCTAAATACTAGCTTCTCCAACAGGGAGAGCCCCTGACACCACACAGCCTCCAGATTTAAATCACAGCATCAACTCTTCCCTGGTCCTCATGATCATGAGCCATTTCATTAAGATGAAATCTATAGAATTCTGAAATTATGAAAATTATTCTGTTTTTCTGGAGGACAGGCTGCCTCAGCAATGATTACACAAATCCACAAAAGTCGTAAGTGTCATAGAAAGGAAGCAAGCAAAAAAGGAAAACATAAGAAAAATTGTGAAATCTGGGTGAGGATTTCTGTTAATTAATAGTATGTAGTAATGCTAGCTTTTCAGCTTCCACAGTATATTATGTTTTGTAAGACACATCCAAGAAAGCTATAGGAAACTTTCTGTACTACTTTTGATATTTCTTCAGAGTCTGATTATTTCAAGCCTGAACAGAAGAAGGAGAAGGAGGAGGAGAAGGAGGAGGAGGAGAAGCAGAAGCAGAAGCAGAAGCAGAAGCAGAAGCAGAAGCAGAAGCAGAAGAAGAAGAAGAAGAAGAAGAAGAAGAAGAAGAAGAAGAAGAAGAAGAAGAAGAAGAAGAAGAAGAAAGAAGGAAAGAAGGAGGAGGAGAAAGAAGAAGATATCATGGTCACAGTGTTGCCCCACAACGTGTATGTATATGCTTTAAAATAGAGACAGGACAAAAGCCACAAAAAACAGAAATGAAGTTGGAGAATCAAAGAACAGGATCAACATGTGCTTCCTCTCTGAGGGGAACCAGAATGATAGAAAGTCCCTTAGGTTTTGTCTGATTTCGATACAAGAGGCATAGATAAGCGTATCTGTGATGATTTCTCATCTGATTGATATGAACAGCAAGTTGTTCACCATGTATTCAAAGTCATATTGGGATATGAAAGGGATATTACCCATTGGAGACCAATTAATAATTCATAAAACTGGCAACAGTGGGTGGTGATATGTGTGATAGATAACTGGAGTCCAAGTGAAGGTGAGATCATCTCCAGATATGTGAGTGTGGATGATGACAGCCAAACTTTATTGTCAATATTCATACCCTAAGACCCCACAGGTCTCACAGGATCTCGAACACAGTTTCTGAAAGATGAATAAGCTATCCCTAAAAGGATTGTGGGTTCAGGGCCATTAACATCACTCTTACTTCACACAGAAGTTCACACACTTACTCTTTGGTTTATCTGTTCTACTTTGTCTTTGCTTGGTCTGACTATTAGTGTGACACTATCCTACAACCTGATCACACAGTGGCTTGAATCAGAAGGAGGAACAAGAATTAGATGATGTCACATATCTCCATACCCCTGCTCATTGTCTGATGACTTTCATTTGACTGTCTGAATAAATCTTAATATCCTTTATAGCTGCCTTACCTCTTTCTTTTTTTCATATAAAATCCCAAATAATAAATGGATAGATGAAGAAATTTGGGAAAAATGATATATCAAGCCTGGAGTCAATGACAGAGAATGAATTTACCATATCCCTATTATCCTTTTAATTATAAGAAAAGCTTTGACTAAAATTAAGAAATCTGCTCCAGGTGCAAACTTCAAAATCACTTACTTTCTCTTACTGTCCAAGTTTGACCTGGAAGCTCTGAATGTATTTCATAGACTTGGAAGTTGAATTTCTTTTCCATGTGTGTGTGTCTCTGTAAGTGGTGTACATGAATATATGCCTGTTGGTATGTCTGGGGCATAGGTGTGGCAGGAAGGGTGCTGTGCCTGTGTCAGAATATTCATGCAGAAGCCTGAAATTGATGTCTAGTGTCTTCCTTGATAGTTCTCCATTTTACTTAATGAGGTAGCATCTCTTGAAGGTCCTAGACCTTGCCAATTCCAGCTAGTATAGTGAGCCAGCTTCCTCTGGAGATTCCCTGTGTCTGACTCCTGCATACCTGGCATACAAGCAGCCACCAAATCTACCATCCTTTTGTGTGAGTTCAGGGAATCAGCACTGGAGTTCCCAAGCTTATGCAACAAGTGCTTTATCTACAGAGCCATCCCCAATGTCCCAAGTTAGGTTTATTTTCAAGTCAAGGCTTGGTTTGCTTTTATTTACCATAAGGAGTGAGGGGAGGAGGAAGAGGAAGGGGAATAAGCAGAAAAGGTGAACTAGAAGGAGGAAGCAGAAAAGAGGAAGGAAGGAAGGAAGGAAGGAAGGAAGGAAGGAAGGAAGGAAGGAAGGAAGGAAGGAAGGAAAGGAGGGAGAGAGGGAGAAAGAGAGGGAAAAAGGAACTTTAAAAGTAAATAATTTGGAGCCGGGCGGGTGGTGGTGCACACCTTTAATCCAAGCACTCGGG
Organism: Onychomys torridus; assembly: GCF_903995425.1. NCBI lineage: Eukaryota > Metazoa > Chordata > Mammalia > Rodentia > Cricetidae > Onychomys > Onychomys torridus. The sequence goes on along the minus strand of NC_050450.1, from coordinate 79,418,762 downwards.
AGGCAGAGCCAGGTGGATCACTGTGAGTTCAAGACTAGCCCGGGCTACAGAGTGAGTTCCAGGAAAGGCACAATGCTACACAGAGAAACCCTGTCTCAAAAAACCTGAAAAATAAAAAGTAAATAATTTGGGAGAAATGAAAAGCATGCATTTCTGGAGGGGCTTAAGAAGTACAGTTTTACATAATGTGTTAAACACAGTTTGATGGAGTAATGTCAAGACTTTTACTTCTTAATTCTGTACTAAGGAAAGTATTAAAAACCCTCTGCCTCCCCCCCCCAAAAAAAAAAGCAAAAGAAAGAAGAAAACATAATGCAGACATTTTGAGAGAAAATGCTGCCTCTATGTTGCTGCAACACAAATGGCATGATTCTGTTGGCATAATTGAAGGCTCACACTCAGGAAAAAAAGTATCCTGTATGATTAAGGAAAAAAACATATGATGGAAGACGTTGCATATTCTCAGACTTTCACTGTAGCTGCAGGGAGGCAGCAGCCAGCAGACCAGGTGGGAAAGCCTGCATTAAAGCTAACATGTTGATCCCTCCCAACAAAGAGGTTAGTCTCTGGGGAAGATGTAGAGGGTTAAAAGCTTAGCTCTCAATCACCCTCACCTAATCCCAGATTGCCTCTATTCAAATCTGCCTTTGTAATTGAAATTGTGGCTCTAAAATGCTCTTGAGGATATTTCCCAAAGCCTTTTTACAGAGAGCAAATGCCCTCCTGACCTGCTCTGTGTTCTAGAACTGTGGAGTCTGGTTGCTGAGGAAGCAAAGAGTTGAAATAAGAGGTGAGTCTTAAATAAGTTGCACATGCTGAGAGCAACTCCAATTGTCTCAGTTGAATGCACAAAAAATAGAGAGAGAGAGATTAAAGGTAACATTGGTATAATCTTTAATTAAATTCTTGGTTGTTGATTAACGTTATAAGAATTTTAAAAAAAAGTGGCATTGGTAGAATAAATTCTACCCCATGATGATTGATACATTTTAATCCTATTGCAACTAGAATATCATATAGCCTTCCCCTCAGTCTTCATGGGAAAAAAAACAAACAAGACACAGCACAGCATAGGAGACAGGCAGAGTCCAGTGGGGGCACTCTCCAATGGCCAAAAAAAAAAAAAAAAAAAAAAAAAATCTGATTTATAGTTTAGGGAGGTTTTATATTATTTCCTACTTCTCTAGAATGGGCTGCTTTCCCTAGAGGCATTTTCCCATGCCAGTGACAGACTGGACCATTTAAGTTGACTCTTAAAGGCCAAAGCCCCCCTGCCAGATAGCAAACTTGTAAAGTTTGGGACTTCTGGAATCTAGTTTAGATGGCTATCAATTAATAACATTCCAGGCACTTTAGAAGGCCTTGTCTCCTCCCAGGGCCGGAGACAGGATTCAGGTTCCATTTTTCTGACAGTTCTAGTCACTTGGTCATTTTACAGCCTGTTGATGAGGGAGGGGTCCAACCTGCTAACATCTACACAGTTCATTAGCAATTTTTACATACCTGTCCTTACTGGTATTCTTCTGTTCAGCCATTCTACTTCTTAGTGTTGGAATTCCAGCCACTCCTCCAGCCATGTGACTGCACATGCACAGTTTAGTAGCCGAGTAAAGGGCCTTATGTCCTACATCATCCATGTGCTGCATGATTGCACAGTGTGCGCAGGGATCATACAATCTGTGCATGCCTGGCATAGCTCCATAAGCCCACATGTGCATGTGCAGGGGAATCCACAAGAAGCAGATCACAGACCTCTCTCCCTCTTCTCTTTCTCCTCCCTCCTCTCTCTCTCTCTCTCTCTCTCTCTCTCTCTCTCTCTCTCTCTCTCTCTCTCTCCCTCTCTGCAAGTGTCTCTTCCACAGGCCTGGTCACGCTCTCTTCTGTCCCTCCCCCCTTCTAATAAAACTCTGCTCTGATAATGGGTTTTGTCATGCCTGGTGATCTTTCTCTCACAGTAACAGTGCCACTTATTAAAACCAACACATAGTCCTCCATCTGATGATTTATAAATATAATTTATGATAAATAATAATATTCAATGAATGCATAAGATAATTATTTGCATTCCTAGATCTCATTTTGTTCAGTAAAATTCTCAAGCTTTGCCTGTGGTTTCAGTATCCTATATTCAAAGTAATGAATAGTATGCTATAATATTGAAGTCAACTCATTCAATACTCCTTTAGAAAGATCATGTGAGTGTTATTAGAATGAAAATAAAATCCTGTTGGTATTAGTTGAACACTCCATGGGTCAGGGCTAGTTCTATTGTTTTTCACCAAAGAGTGGACATATTCACAAACAAATTTTTCCCTTTGTCTCTAGATTTGACAGACCTTCACTATCAGCATAGCTAATGCTTCTATCTAGTTTGTGGTCCTCACATGTGGCATGTTCTATTCTACTATATATGGGGCCTAGGGCAGCTTGGCTACACAGCTGCATGACAGGCTCAACAGAAACCAGCCAAAAGAATAGACCTGAGTTTCAGTTAACTGGCAGGCAGCACTCAGTAGTTCCAGGAAAAAGCCATAAGCTGACCCCACCCAGAAACAGGGGAAAGTACCTGACATCCCAAATATTCCAAACATTAGATAAGATTACTAGATGTCCCTGAGCCTAGCTTACACCTATTCCCCTTTTGCCAAGACACCCCCAGACAAATGTCAACCAACCAGGGTCTTGAACCCTGGAAGTCCCCTCACCAACTTCTATTATGATAAAAGCCCTATCTCACCTGGTACCGATTGTACCACTGTGTCAGACACATGGAGAGTGCAAGCTCAAGCGTGAATAAAGGTTCTTTGCTTTTGCATATAGATTTGGACTCACTAGTAGTCTTTGGGGAACTCCAAGATCTGGTCATAACATTATATATTTCTCATTCATGTCCATGCCTATAAACTAGAAGATAATAGAGCCTAACATCATAATGTGTTAGAAATGATGTCTCAAATATCCTCCTCTCCAACCACACATACCTATCCAGTCCATTTACATACTCAAAAATCTCATCAATATAGTTGTTTGTGGTTAAAGAGGTGGATCAGAAGTTCAGAGCTCTAACTGCTTTTATAAATGACCCATATTCAGTTCTAGCACCTACATGGTGCCTCACAACTATCTGTAACTCCAGTTCTTATGGATCTTATGCCCTCTCCTGGCTTCTGTGGGCACTACATGCATATGGTTCACATACAGGCAAGGAAAAGATTGAAACCCATAAAACTAAAATAAATAAATAAATATCTAGAACAATTGTTCAGCATAGTTTAGGTACTTGATAAATTGATGCCTTTATTTCTTATCTGCCTCAGTGGATCTATACTGCAGGGAGGTGGGGGACTTTGCCCTCTAGGAAATATAACCATTATCAGATGATATATTTGCTAATCATCACTGGGCAGGTAAAATTATTGAATACATAACAATAGGGCTATAAATACCCCATACAGTATACCTGCCACAGCAAACAACTGACAAGTGCCAGAATCGAATGTCTGTCTTCATCTTCTCCATCTACCATTTTTAGGTTCAACAATCCATCACAAAACATTCTTTTGTGCATATTATCTTTATTAACCATGTTTTCAAAATTTTCCAAATCAGTGTTCCTGCCCTCAACCACTATGAAGACTTGTTAATTCAATGGGGGGGGGGGGGCACTTATTTAGGTTACAAAAGCAAAGAAGAATGTTATTATTGTACTGCCTTTGTGGTGCCCCAGAAAGGAAATAGAGAGAGATATCTTGGACTAGATGATTTTAGGTAAGTGTTGATTGAGTCAGGCAAACAAAAGCTTAGAAACCTGGGACTCCACTTAATTTAGGCTGTACACACACAACCTTTTACACACACACACACACACACACACACACACACACACACACACCACTCTGAACAATGTAGTAAATTTTAGCAAACTAGGACTCACACCTGTATCCAACTGCCTGTACACCTCATTCCAAACAATGGAGACGGTCTTTCTTATCCTTAATGACCATCAAACTTAGACAGGGTCTATTCAGTCATGCTTTACTTATGTCTGGGAACTTCAAGCAATGGAGCTATCCAGTCTGAAATACTTTTGACTAGATATAGGATTAGGAAAAACTGTCTTCCAAAGTGAACTTATGGGGAGAACCCCCCATTTACCATCTTCTATGTACATACAATTAGACATGCATATGCTTAAAATCATATGCATTATGAGAAGAGACATGCACAGTAGAAAATTGTCATATAACATTTAGCAATTAGAATGGAAAACTAACTGAACCATGACCCTTAATAGTGAATGAAAAAATAAAATAAAAGGAAGAGGACACGACTACATAAAAAGTATGCAAATTTTTATTGTAGATATAAGAGAGGAAGCAGACAGAGAAAAGAGTACAGACTGAACATGGCTGGCAGACTAAACCAGGCCATGAAAGGAGAGAGGGGGAAGGAAAGCAAGAGATAACCCATGGATCAAGAGAGGCTAGGGGGAGCTGGAGAGATGGCTCAGAGGTTAAGAGCACTGACTATTCTTCCAGAGAACCTGAGTTCAATTCCCAGCTCACAACCATCTGTGATGAGATCTAGTGCCCTCTTCTGGCCTGCATTCATATATGAAGGCAGACAAAATACTGTATACATAATAAATAAATAAATCTTTAAAAAAAAAAAAATCAGGCTTTGGGGAGAGAAGCAGAAGTCCAGCCCCCGGGAGGGAGAGGTTTAGAGTAGGGGTGCAGTGAGAAGCGCTGGGAAACAGGTACAGGTACTGAGAGAGACTTGTCCCAGGTTTCTTTGAGACCTAACAAATAACAAGCCAATCCTTCTCTTAGATTGCACCAAAAGAAGCTTCAGACAATAACCCAACTCTTGGGTGTCTTCACTCATTCACCATTCCTCTCACAGGGTAAAAGATGAGAATGTGGTTAAGAAGGGCCCACAAGAGCTTTGGATTGCTGGATCCAGCAAAATATGGATCCCGAAGTATTTTAAACAAGCTGCTCATTTTGATCAATAAGTATAACCCTATCTCAAAACACAAAAACAACAACAACAAAATGCAGTTTGGAGCAGGGAGTGTTGGCACATGCCTTTAATGTCAGCACTCTGGAGGCAAGAGGATTTCTGAGTTGGTAGCCAGCCTGGTCTACAGATTGAGTGCCAGGACAGGCAGGCCTACACAGAGAAAACCTGTCTTCGTAGTTTCATAGTTGACCTTCTAGGAGAAAATGATTTTTGGACAAATACATAAGTTTATTTCCATTTTGGTTTGTTTTGGCCTGGTCCTAAGACAAGATAGAAAGACAGGAAGAATTATGGGGATAAGGGAAGAAAAAGAACCAGAGCCCTGAATCTATTTGAAGTCTCTCACCAAAGAAAGATAAAATTTCTAGTACAGTTAACAACACCAGCTGTGAAGGTCACAAGTATAGAGATAGCGTCCTTCCATGACAATAGCAATGAACTAGGCTTAAGTTCTGAAGGCATATGACCTGGAGTAGACTTTTTCTGAAGTCTCTCTTGGAATCTCAAGTAAAAGTGCATACTTGGTGTACAGGAAAGATAGTCTACCTTCAGCTTTGTGGCCTCATCCTTTGTGATTTTTGTCAGGGGTCTCTCAGGAACCACTCTGTGATCACATTTAGATTCCTTAGCAATCCTTTAAAGATACTACTTCAAACTTACTAAAACAAGAGATATGACGATTATAAAACAATGAAGATGACTCATCTTTGGGAAGCCCACACCCTTGTTTCAGGTTGCATTTTGCTTTCTGGGTATCTCTCTTATCTCATATATACCTGGATATATCTCCTATTAACCTGCTTGCTTAAAATCTATTTTATAATGTCTTAAACAAACCCAAACTCTGACTCATAAATTTGCTCGTTCTAAAATTCTTTTCTGCATGGAAATGAGGATTCTTGGGTTTGCCTGAGCTGAGCTCTGCAGATTAAAGGGATGACTCAGGCCACTGAGAGCGATGCTTTGGAGATGTGTTGCTGGTCTCTTACCACTGACAGTCTCAGTGTGGTTTACAACAGAAATTAGAAAGTGTTCTTTATACTAGAATGGATTAACCAAGAAACAGGAAAGTATACTGATTTTCATTTTCAGTTAGGAGAATAAAATGCTGGATTTCTTCAGGTTTCAGTTTCAACATGTCTAAGGCTGTGGCCTCTTTCTTTTGGCTTCACATTTTCAACTCTGATGCTGACTTTTGCTGGAAATCTCAATTCTTCATATTTTTTATATCTAATGTAACCATCCTGATCTCAATTTGAAGGCCATTTGTGCAAACAAAACCTTCTCTCACCTCCTTCTCTATCCTAGTACCTCATTGTTAGGTCAAACACTAGGCCCCCCAAATGACAGTGCTGGTGAGAATGCCCTAAACAGAAGGACTCTGATGGTTATGGCAAATGGCACTGGTGGCAGTGCTGGTTATGGATGGAAAAGTCACCGGGCCATGGCCACAACTACCAGAGTTATAAAGAGCTTTATTGAAAAAAAAGAAAGAGGGGATAGGAGGGAGGAGAGCCAGGCCTGGACAGTGGTGGTATTGTGTTCCCCAAAATATTGTGTACCCTAATAAACTTATCTGGGGTCAGAGAACAGAACAGCCACTAGATACAGAGGCTAGAAAATAGTGGCACTCACACCTTTAATCCTAGCATTCCAGAGGCAGAAATCTCTCTGGATCTCTGTGAGTTCAAGGCCACATCGGAAACAGTCAGACAGGTGACACTTGCCTTTAATCCCAGAAAGTGAGCCTTTAACCCTGGGGAGTGATGGCTGAAGCAGAAAGATATATAAGGCATGAGGACCAGAAACTAGAAGCATTGGGTTGGTTAAGATTTTAGGCTTTGGAACAGCAGTTCAGCTGAGATTCATTTGGATAAGGACTCAGAGGCTTCCAGTCTGAGGAAACAGGATCAGTTGAGGAACTGGCAAGGTGAGGAAGCTGTGGCTTGTTCTGCTTCTCTGATCTTCCAGCATTCACCTTAATACCTGGCTTCAGGTTTGTTTCTACTAATAAGAATTTTAAAGATTCCTGCTATACTGGACAGAAAGGAAGATGGCAGGAGCAGAGAGAGAACAGAGAGAGTGTGTGTGGGTCTTTGTCTGGCTTTTTAAGGCAGGGATTACGTGACCACACAGCGGGTACATAGTTGCCAGCACTCACTGATGATGTAAGACATAAGACACAGGATCCCAAGCTGCGCATGTACAGAATCCTAACAGACTCTGAGCCCATAAAAAGGATTGTTACTGGGTAAACAGAAGCTTAAATTTAGCATTATTCAGGAATCTCTTAAAGTGGGTTTCTGTTTATCAGGACCCTTCCTTATCTGCACCAACTGTCAACTACATAGACAAGGGCACTTAGTTTCAGATTAATCCTAACAGTCTGCATCAGTTCAAAGGCCACGTTTTGCTGGCTATATACAATCTGATTTCTTTCCTGCCAAGTCGCTGCCCTCTCTTCTTAGAGGCAGACAGGCAGTTTATTCCCCTAATAAACTTCTCTTTCTACCCACAGAGTGGTCGAATTTGGTGGTTTCACTGTGCCTTTGCTTATACTTATCTCTATTAGACTCTTCTATAATATCCTGTATGGTAAGGATTTTACTGTAATGAGCATGCTTTATAAACATTTGTGTGTTTAGTATGAGGATCTGTTTCTTCTATGTTTGACACAATAGACTAACATCTGTAATATTAAATGTAGAAGTGATTAAATAAATGTTTGCTCAATTAATAATTCAATGTGGTAGAAACTAACTTTCTGTGAGAGGCTGAAAATCTGCCTTAAAAAGACAACTAGGAATTAGTTGAACTGAGAACTCAAAATATAACTTTTCCTTAATCAAGAATTCTCCTTTATATTGTGTAAGTTGTTATTATTTTCAAGTTGTATTTCTGTTCAATTTATCAATGACCACTTGTTTTTCTTCTATGATTTTTTTTTTTTTTTTGATACATTTGAGCCTTGAAATCTAGGAATGCGTGCCCCTGGCCTCATACAATTCTGAATGCATTTAGAACACCCACATCAAAGCTTTCATCTCATTTTAAAAGTTTTAACTTCTAGTTATCAAGTGTCTTAGCTTTGAATGATGTGAACCTTTAAAGGTCATCATTGCTTTTTGATCGAGTAGAATATGATTGCTAGATGTAACAAGTTTGAGATAGGCCCTTAGATCTTCCTTCAAGAAAGAGCTCGTCATTCAATGGCAGCAAATGTAGTTAGTTGTCATATGTAGGAACTGCCTGAGTATAGCTCACTCACTTCCCAGGAAGTTCTCAGCCAGCAGACCAGCATTTGAAGCTGAGACTCTTCCAGACCCAATCTCACTCACTCCCTTTTTCCTTTCATTTTTATAGATTGCATGTCTGCTTTACAGTCCTGTGAGGTTTGCCCAGATCAATAAATCTTTTTCACTTCTAAGGACATTCCAGTGTCTGTTCCAAGAGAACTCAAATGCCAAGCTAGTATAGGACTCCTTTTTTTTATGCCATGAGGCAAGTTATTTCAATGGAATGCACCAGATGTTTTTAAAAAGTGTGTGCATAAATTGTTATGCCCAGATCACAGAGACCCCCAAAAGACCACCACGGAGACAGAATCCTGTATGTAAAAGCAGCATCTTTATTTTCAAGCTCCAGGGCTTGGTCTATCTGTCCCACACAGTGGTGATAGCAGAGAGCCCAGAGCCCAGGCAGGGTAGGGTTTTTAATCATAGCAGAGGTTGAGGTGAGGGGGGTATCTGTAAAACAAAAATAGGTGTGTGCTTGACTCAAGGACATCTGGCCACTTTTTCTAATGGTTGGAATGTTTGGGATGTTAGGTACTTCCCCATCCCTGGGTGGATCCCTGGGTGGATCCCTGGGTGGTGTCAGCTTATGGCATTTCCTGGGTCTGGGTGTTGTCTGCCAGTAAGTCAGCCACAGAAACTGTGTCTGTGCCCCTAAGCCTGTCATGGCAGCCGAGTGGTCAGGCTTTTTTGGGGCCCCTTCATATAAATAGTGTGAGTCAAGGATGTTTTTCAATTTGTAATTTTCTTTAAATCTCTGTGTGTTAAGTATATGATGTGTGTGTATAAGTGTGGACTTGAAAGTGCATGTGTGTAAGTACAAGTGTCCACAGATCACTATATGTATATGGCAGCCACAGCATAACCTTGCTTGTCAGTTCTTGCTGCCAACCTTGTTTGAAACAGGTTTCTTGTTTGCTGTTAAGTATGTCAGTAAGCTTCCAGGTACTCATCAATCTCCACATCCAATCCCAACATAGTGTTGCCAAGGAAATGTGGGATTGCCTTTGGGATCTCTAGTCTTCTTCATAAATTAATTTGAAAATGGATTCAGAAGAAAACTTAGGGCCACCTTTTTTTCTTTTTCTTTTAAGAATTGTACAGAAAAACAACAGGAAAAGCAAAAACCCTAGCAGCTGTTGGGGAGCAGGGTTAGATGGGGAGCAGGGTTAGATGGAAAACTGGAAAACAGAAAGAGGGGAAGTCATGCCTTTTAGTTTATAGTCTAAAAGAACCAATATATCCATTAATGGAGTTTGGCAAGCAGCCACATGGAGGAAGAGCAGAGAGTGGCAGAAAACAGTGAGGAAGTTCACACCATCAAGGAAAGCATGTTCCTGCTTTTAGCCAGTATCTAAAATAAGAAGAGATATATAGAAACAGGAAAAGATATGTTTTGATTTTTGTTCATTTGTTTTAGTTTTAACACAGGAAAGCAGGACAGTTTAGTATGCTAGAAATTCTGTAAGTAGATGCATATTGGGAGGGCTTTGGGGAAGAATCATAGTACTTTATCTCAATAAGGGGATAAGTATTCTTCCCATTTCCTTAGCTTGTCTTCAAGTGAATCAACTTTCCCGAGGAGTGGTCCCCTGGCCAAATGATTGATGCAGCCCTGTTGATTTAACTCTTAAGAAAGGAGACAACACTATGTGATGTCTTAATCTTTGAAGCAGTTTCATAGTGTCATATGGCCCTGAGCTTGAGATACATTTCATTCTTTCGAACATGAGGAAGTAGCTTTGGATGGGCCCTGTCCAAACCCTTATGTCTCTACCTTTTAATGTGACATTTTCAATGCTAAGAGGGCAACGGTAGTGTTTTCTTTTTTAGGGTTATCAAGGAAATGGGAAGTGGGGCTCACAAGAAGAATTCTCAAACAGCCTTGTAGCCTGTTCATCTCTGGAACATTCTTCCTTCAAGAGTTGACATTCTAAAATCATTTAGGGGATGGACTAAAATTGGAATATAAAAGGATTTAGGATCTCTACTCTTGTTGGCTTTTAGGCCTCAGAAGATGAGATCAAGGGAACCAAGACAGATGGAGTTAGACTGCCGTAAGATCACCTGGGTGTCAATCAACCGTAAACAAGAGAAGATAAAATTAAGACAACAGTTGAGTATATAGGATCTAAAAATGAATAGATCATTAAAATTACAATATATACAACAAGATATAACTCATTTTCACTATGAAAAATCCAGAGACCTAATTCTAAAGCTGTTTACCAAAATGTAGCAACATCTGGACTGGAATTCTGCTCACACTCACACATGTACAGCTTCCAGGAAGGGCAGTTCATTTAGTAGAAGAGAGAAAACAGGAAACCTGAGCTTCTCTATGGCATTCCTGGGCTCAGAACAGAAAGAAGGACATTTACAGCTGTTGGTCAAGGACAAGATTATAACTACTTTGTTTGGGGATCCTTTCCCTACAACCTCCTCATCTTCTGTCTCCTGTCTTCATCACTTTGAGAGCTGGTATTATAGACATGTGCTACCACAGCTGGCTTTATGCTGGTTCTGTGCAGCAAGGACTTTACCCACTGAGCCATCTTCTTAGCCCTGAAATACATTTTGAAGGCTCAATATGTACAGAACGTATTGTATGAGTTAGCCTAGTGAGTCTTTACAGTATCTTATAAGATGGGTATTCTCATTTTAAAGATAGGTAATGTGATCCAGCTGGGGGCTCCACAGCCTTTGGTTCATAATTCAGGTGCTTCCATTCGTTTGCTATTTGTCCCTGTGCTTTTTGCAATCTTGGATTCAACAATTCACGCTCTTGCAGACCCTCCTCTTTCTCGACAGTTGGACACCTGGAGCTCCACCTGGGGCCTGGCTGAGGATCTCTGCATCCACTTCCATCAGTTATTGGATGAGAGTTCCAAGACGATTGTTAGGGTGTTTGGCCATCTGATCACCAGACTAGACCACTGAATAGCTTGATCTGTTTGGGAGGCACCCAGTCTGTGGGACCAGGATCTGTCCTTAGTGCATGAGCTGGTTGTTTGAAACCTTGGGCTTACACAGGGACACTTTGCTCAGTCTGGAAGGAGGTGACAGGACCTGCCTGCACTGAATCCACCAGGTTTAAATGAATCCCCAGGGGCGCCTTGATCCTGGAGGACATGGGAATGGAGGGGAGGGGCTGGGGGTAGGTGGGGGTGGGGGTGGGAGGGGGGAGGACAGGGAAACCCATGGCTGATATATAAAATTTAAAACACATAATAATAAAGAAAAAAAATTACAAAAAAAAGACAAAACAAAAAAACAAAAAAAAACAAAAGGTAGGTAATGTGAACCTTAAATAGTTATATGTACTACCTAGCTTTTCCCAGGAAGCCAGCTGCAGAGTTATGAATGACACACTACCCTGTCTAACTCAGGCTGTTACACACATGATCTCCAATAATCAGGTAAAATGTTAGTTACTATGAATGATACAAGAATTTCAAGATGCTCTTTGCCCATTCAGCATTTCTAGGACTTCTTGTAAGTTAGTAGTCTGTGAAATATAAATTAAATGTTCTTGATTGTGGAGAAGACTTGCAAAAGAAAGCCCTGTTCAACAGAATGTCCACTGCCTCATAACTGTTACAGTGAGAACTGTGCCGTATTATATCCCAGATTTTAAATTGAATGTCAAATTAAATTTAACTGAGGGGACTTGAAACTCAGAGTCTCTCACAGATGATAAGGCTAGACCTGACAGCTGCCTTAGGGATCAGTCTGATTAGAGGAGCAGCTGATAAATTGACAGTGCGTCCTGGCTGGCTGCCAATCCACCTGTTTAACATTGAGAGGTTGATTTGTTTATCTTTATATGTGAATATTAAAGAAAATGTCCTACTCCTGGTAGTGGGAAGGGCTCAGCCTCCAGAGTTCTGATACCATGTGATCTCTATATCATCTTTCTTCTTTTCCAAATACTATTTTCAAGACAAACTTCAAATATACCTGTAAGAAGAAGACATTCATTCCACTATCTAACTTTTATAAATTTCTCCTATTCTGAATCTAAGACTAATCATGACTTAATAATGTGTTAAGATCTTATTTTTCCATTTCATTTAAATTTTAAATGGTCACTAAATGTGCATTTATTTAGGAAAATAGGTACCATATGAAACCAACAGGTAAACAAAGGTTTAAACCATTCATTTTAAAACCTAGTTGGAGTGACAGATAGTCAAATAACCTAGAAATAAAGGAAGTAGAAGAGCTTGGATTAAGATGCATCTTTGCCAGATAAGCTATTTTTTCTGGCTGATATTTCTTTACCAAAACAAAACAAAAAAAAAAAAAAAAAAAAGAAAAGAAAAGAAAAAAATTGCAGGCATCAGATAAAATAAGATACATAATTTTGACACTGTAAACTTCTATATTCTTTAAGTTGTTGGTAATAGTTTTGCTAAATTATGGTTATGTGAAAGTCAATGACATAGCTGAGATAAAAGAAAGTGTTCTTTACAAACAAATAATGGTTTGTATAAATATCTGAGCTAGTAATGGCAAGAAATATTTTAGCTATGGAGAAGGGAAAGTTAGAAAATAAAGATTGAGAAACGATGATACATAAATGCTATAGTTCCTGAAAATATACGGTATATGTAAGAAGGGAGCATCCTGATTTGTTGCAGAGATGGTCATATAAAGGACCAAAGTCTGAAAAGACCGAGCGGCCCTCTCATACAGTGCCTTGATGGTCTGCTAAGGAGCACGGGCATTTGGGGAGGATATTCTTGGAGTATCATATGTTTTGTCCTGTGATTTAACATCTCCTCTTGAGGAGGTGTCTGCTCATCACCCTTCCGAGATGTGATTCAAGTGTGATTTTTAATCATGAGACATTTGCTCACTTCAGATATGGTCATGAAACTTGACCTAAAATCAAATGCCCTGGCCTAGAAATTTGCATTTTGAGCAGAGCCTTAGCTCAGTTATTCAAAGGCTGAGCTCTACAGACTCACAGATCTCTGCAGCTGCTCCACTCTCCCTCTCTCCAAATCTAGTCTTTCAGCTTTTGTTTTGATACATTGTTATGGCCTGCAACAGAATCACTTTTTATATAGCTACCACACATTTCTGATCTAGTAATAAAGAGCTATGGGGAGAGTTAAATGATTTGACTTGTGATGATTTAAAATTCGTTTTTAGAGAAAAGTTCAAATAAGAAATTATTTAACCATGAACCCCTATAATTATTCAAAGACATTCATTCTAATTCAGTCTTCTTGAACCACATCTGTGACTCTCCACCACTTAAAACTCTCCAGAAAATGCCACATTATCTGTAGAAAAATCTCTGGCCCACATTGTGGTCAAACCAAATCTTCCATTTATAAGGTACTTCAAAGCCCCTTTTCAACTATCGTATTTCCAGATCTATCTGAAGCCAAGTACTGTTACCTGGATAAAAATTGATGATGATGGTGATGATGATGATGATGATGATGACGATGGTGATGATGATGATGATGATGATGATGATGATGTTGTTGTTGTTCTCCTTGTCTTACCTGAATCCCTGCCCATAGATATCTCGATGAAAATGTAACTATAGGAATAAATAAAGTAAGGTCAAAGGAGAAAGCCCATTTCTTTCCTCTGGAGCAACAGACAATAAACATTTCCCCTAATAGCCTGCCCCTAGTGTCTCCCTGAATGGCATCTGCATATTTATTGGCAGGCTAGTCACCCTTGGAGGAACAGTGACATTATCATGTTAATGTCTTAGAAGATAAAAACAGTTGACTTTGTTCTGTTCTGAAGGTATTGCCCTTTCTTTTTTAATGGCAGTTTCTATGCCATGCCGGGCGGATGAGCCCAGTAAATCTTGTTAACAATGAAAGGGTTGGAGTTGCTCTGGAAAGGCTCCCCGAGCTCTCTCCTCGTCAACTGGATTGTAAACCAGAAGGAAGCCAGCTGCTTACTTGTGTAGCATGGCTCAGGAGAAGTTTGGGCAAGAGGTGAGTACCCATTAGTGATTGTGGGTCCTGTTTATTGAGTACCCAGTGTGTACAGAGACTTTAGACCTGCCAGGATTTTAAGGGGAAACAATTCCTAAGATTTCAGTTTAGGGATCTGACTGGGGGTTTAAAATGTACCTGTGTGAAGAAAGTGAGCAGTGCTTTAACAGAAAAGAGTTAAATAATGAGTTCAAGTGGCAGCTGAGGCAAAGCATATGGAAATGTCATTATTTCCTCCCAACTTCCCTTCTCCTCACCCCATGACCAGGGACGTTGCCCTCTAATCTCAGTGGGTGGCACCTAAGGCTTATCTCTTAGCATTTGTCCCTTTGAAGCCTAATTAATGTTTACTTGTCTGTCTTCTCCACTGGGCTTTCAGTTCATATCTGATTTACAGCCATAACCCACCCTTTGTGTATTACCTGGGCACAGAGGAAAAACTAGTTCCAAGGCGTTGAATAAAGAAACAGATGATACCATGTGGATTTTATTTATCATGAAGAGAGAAAATTTGGGGTTCTGGGAGGATCTCCTCAGCATATTAACATTTCATCAATTTTTAAATTAGTACTAGGTCTCTGAGATTCTACTTCACATGCAGGCAGAAAAAAAGCAATCTTTTTTTTTTTTTTCCTCTCAGCCCATTAATGCATTTCATCAAATTTTCAAATTAAACTTGTATAATTATTAAAATTAAATCTTTTTTGCACCATTTTCACAACACTTTAAAAATCATTATTGGAAGTGCTAAATATTCCATTTTGAGAGGGTGTATATGACTAAAGAGAGTGGAATTACAGAGCATTTTGTACATGTGCTTTAACAAAAATGAAATAAGGGTTTTTTTAAAAATAAATAATAGAGAGTGAAAGCATTTATTAATATTCTTGACAATAATTCTGATTCCCTAAGACAGTGGTTCTCAACCTTCCTAGTGTTGCAAACTTGCAATTCAGTTCCTCAGGTTGTGGTGACCTCCAACCATAAAATTATTTTTGTTGTTACTTCATAATTGCAATTTTGCTACTGCTATGAATCATAATGCAAATTATCTGATATGAAGGATAGTCTTAGGTCACCACCCCTGTGAATGGGTTGTTTGATCTCTAAAGGGGTCACTACCACAAGTTGAGAACCACCGTCCTAAGAAAATAAACGCAGGCATAGGCAAAAATGTGAGCTCAGGTTCGTGTAAGTTTTCCTAAATTTGCCACAAGTAGTCTTTGAATAGTAAAGCAATTTCAAGATCTATGAAATTGTCTGCTATATTTTAAGGTATTAGAGGGCACCCTATATTTCAGTGTAATATTTCAATATAATTTATTGGGTACTCTCTTAGTTAGGGTTTTTATTGCTGTGGAAAAAATACCATGACCAAAGAGTGACTTTGGGAAGGAAAGAGTTTATTTGGCTTATATTTCCAGATTATAGTCCATCATCAGAAGAAGTCAGTACAAGAACTCAACCAGGGCTGGAACTTGGAGACAGGAGCTGATGCAGAAGCCATGGAGGAACACTGCTTACTGGCTTGCTTCTCATGGCTTGCTCAGCCTGCTTCCTTGTAGAATTTAGAATTATCAGCCCAGGGATGACACCATCCACCTTGGGCTGGGCCCTCCCCAATCACTAATTGGGAAAATGCCTTATGGCTGGATCTCATGGATTTCCTCAATTGAAGATCCTTCGTCTCTGATGACTCTATATTGTGCCAAGTTGACACACAAAACCATCCAGTATGGGTAGCAACTCCGTATAAAAAACTAAAACTACAACATAGTCTTTATTCTCTAAAAACTGGTGGGATAGTGAAGAAGACAGGTGCATGAACCAATCATCTTAATGCCACTTGTAGTATGGAAAGAACAATGCTGAGAGTGTGCAATGAATTAAAAATGTACTTTACTGCTTTATCGGGCATGTATGGGAACATTGGCTTCTATCTTGGAAACACTGTAGTACAAAAAGATTTAGAAAGTAAGTCTTAAGAGAAAGTAGTATTAATGTATCTAAGAAAGTAGGGAGATACTTCCAGAACTACAAATTGACCCTGCTATGTACAAATTGACCCATGATGTCTCAATATAACAGGGACAGTGGGAAGGAGGCTGCATGGAAGCCAGGGACTTATGCTGTATTTATGATCTTGTATTATTTTAGCTAGTCAAAGATAGTTAATTGCCCTTCTGTTTTAAGATTAATTAGTTACATTTAGTGGTGGTAAGCTTGGAATTTGTGTCATTCTAAAAAACATGATTAATAAATCTCCATTGCACACTGTATGTTCTTCAGTAATGTTAATGGCTACCATGTACTTTGTATTAGCTATGTGCTAGACACATTTCAAACACATTAACATGTTAATAATCCTAACACATACACACACAAAGCCAATACAACAGAAATATTATCCTTTTCCATAGGTTTCCATAGGGGGACACAGATGCCACAGCTTGATTTCCTCAAAAACTCAGAGTAAGGCAGAATTCAGACAGCAAAGTAGTCCTTGTAGATAAACATTGGATAGGAGAAAGAGAAAACAAGTTCAAAATAAAATGAACCAGGCATTTAAGGAGATTATTTTATTCAAATTATTCTAATAAGGAGAATAGTTATTAATGAGCTATGACTCAAATTGGGGGAGCAAATCTGGCTGCATAAAACCAAAAGCCCATTGTCTGATAATAGGAAAGGTAGGCAAACTGATCTATCATGCCTTCCTCTATAGGAGAGTTATCCAAAACTGTAGATAGTACCTCTACATCAGCATCAACATTCCTTGAAAGTTTACAGAGATGATGCCACGCAATCTGAAAACATGGTGTGGTGATTTGAACAAGAATGGCCCCATACCTGTCTTTATGGGCTTCAGTTTTTTGAAACATATGCTATCTTTTGGTTTGAATAAGAATGGCCCCCATGGGCTCCTCAATGTTTACTCATCAGGAACTGGCACTATTTGCAAAGGATTAGGAGATGTTGCCTTGTTGGAGTGGCTGTGGTCTTGATGGAGGAAGTGTGTCACTGGGGTTTCAAAACTCATGCCAGGCCCAGTGCCTCTCTGAGCCTGCAGATTAGGATGTAGCTTTCGGCTACTGCTCCAGTGCCATGCATGGTGTCATGTTCCTCACCATGCTGATAATGGGCTAAACCTCTGAAACTATAAACATGCCTAAATTAAATGGTTTCTTTTAGAAGTGTTATCTTGATCATAGTTTCTCTTCACAGTAATAGGACAGTGACTAAGACACATGGTAGGTTTACTATGCCCACACTTCAGGCATACTGCATTATAATCCCTCTGGATAAGCCCATTCTCAGACATCACCTTGGGTAGCCCTGTAACAAGAGCCTTAATATCTCAATTTGTTAAGGGGTTCTATAGGGATTCTACAGTGAAGACAGACTCACTGATACAAATGAAGGGACAATTTGCCTCTTTGTCTCCCAGGGAAAGATGGGGAAAGCTCCAGACCAGGTCACAGAAACAGGTTCCAGGAAACCTTCCAAGTCCAAGACAGAGCTCATGACCCCTTCCCCTTCCCTTTTAAAGGTCACACAGGAAGGCAAAAAGCACCACATCTATTGGGCCAGCTAGCCCAAGGTCATGGGCAGAGTAAATACCCACTGCATAGGCCCATCTTCAGACATTCTACATTGTATTCATTGCAGCTGCCAAAGGTGTAACATTCTAAAAGATCTCTTTCCATTCAAAATACTGGGTATATTTGACCTAAAACTTACTTTGAATGCAAACCAGGTTTGATAGTCATAGGAACTGATGTCCATACAAAAGTATCTGTAAATAAACTGATAGTTCCTACATCCATGGCAACGTTTGTTGAGTTGAATCTAGAAAAATGATCTAGAATGACAAAGTTCTTAGGAACACTCATGTTGTCTTGCAATCCTAATAATCCTTCACATCATGTTTTAAAAGTATAACTTTCCCAATGTCATAGTTAAGTTATGAAATTTTTAGCTCTACCATCTTGAGAATGGTACAAAATGCTACAAGAGAATTCTACAAGCAGAGAAACTCCCACTGATTAAAGTTATTTTTATATATTAATCAACTGACACACACTTGAAGTGATAGGTCAGAGGGTAAATATTTTCAGTTAAGGAAACATGTTCTCTGTTAAAAAACTATCCAGGGCTGTCATTTAACTGGAATGAAGCTGTAAATAAACATACACAATTGTGTTCTAATAAAGTTTTCTTTACAAAAACATGCAGCTGTTTGATCCCTGAATTTATCAACCAAAGCACAGACCATTTAAGATAACTGTGGTTCTCAATATTGCCTGTCTTACTTAACACAGTGGCCTGGGACAAGTTGCTGATCCTTTTTGAACAAATCCTTATCTCACAGAGTCAGTAAAAAATACAGCTTAAGTGACCCCATGTCAATAAGACACTCAGTAAAGGGCAGTTTCCTTTCCATATAATAACAAAGAAAACACAGAAGTTAAAGGAGTATGTTTGGCTCAGACATTTTGAGCTACTTGCAAACTGGGTCACCAGGTCTCTAGAGAGACTGTATTGACTAAATAAATTTCATAGAGAAAGATATCTCATACAAGTGCAAGGGTTTTAATATTTTTTAATGTACAATTTAATATTTTGAGCTGAATTTAGTAGATTGAAAAGAATGAGCTATATAATTATTGCCAGCAGGGGACTATCTAAGCAGTAGTCCATCATGTACTGTAAAAAGCACAGCTGGAACCCAGTCATTGCCTATAGAACAAGAGAAGGGTACATAAGATGTGGGGAGGACTAAGATAGTTTGTATCTCAGAAAAAAAAAAAAACATTAATCAGAAAAAAGGATGTCTCAGCAACAACTGTAAAAAACAGTTTATAAACCAGAGCTTTCCTCAGGGATTTTATGATTTGTCCAGGACCTTCAACATCCACCTCCTTTCTGGATGCCAAGGACAATTTTAGGAGCCATGCCATATTGCCTGCCTGAGTTAAGTCTCTGTTGTCTAGTATTGAGCCACTAACCAGAAACTTTTGACATGCCTGGACAAGTCCTGAGTTATTAGAAAATAACTTAACATTTCCTTATCTTTCTGCTACAGTGACGATTTGTAACAATGTTTTGTGGTTAGATTGCTTGGTTGGGTTGCTTGGCAACTCAACAGTCTCCTGATCTTTTCCCAAAGAAAGTTTCCTGGTCTGCTTACTATAAAACCCACCTGAGAAAAATAAAATTTTTCAGCTTGATCAGAATACCGTCTTGCTGTCGATTCTTTGTGTCTCTTGTCCCTTTCATTCGCCATTCCCCCTTCTAGGTTCTCTGCTGAAGATCCCGCTGGCCAGGACATCTGGCAATAGTCAAATGCCTTTAGTAGACTCATAATAAACTCTCTTTGGTAAACAAGAACAAAACAAAACAAAAAACAAAACAAAAAAAAAAGGAAAGGAAGGATGAAGACAACTTATAGGTCATTTTGATGCATGTCTTTTTTAGTTAAAGATTATATTTGCAACAAAAATTTCCTTGTCACTCAAGACTGGATAGACTCCCACCCCTTTTCTGCATGTTTTATAGTACACTGTATTATCCATACAGCAAAGCAACACAACCTTTATTTCTTTCTCACACTAATAGACAGTATGTGTTGTGTCATTAGAATGATGTACATAGTACCTATTGTAGGATAAAGCTTTCTGGGAAGTGTTTTGTAAATATCTGGTATGTGAAAAATAAGTAGGTAAATGTGAAATAGAATGGGATATTTTATCCATGTTTTACAGAAACTTGGAAAATGGCCAAATCAATAAAGAGCTTGACACACAAGCATGAGGATCTGAATGGTGAGTACCAGTACCCACATAAAATCCAGGGTCAGCTGCATGCAACTATAACTCTAACGATAGGGAAACAGAACAAATGGATTCCAAGCATATACTCAATAGACAGTCTAGTGGAAAGACGCTGACCATGACTCAAAAAAGAAGGTGGATTTCCAGGACCAAACATGATTCCTTTTGTTAAGCAGACCTAAGTCCAATTTGAAATTTAATGGTTACCACCAAGATGTGTATGCCACTGTTTCAGCCTTCCGAGTTATTGTGCCATGCTGAGTAGTTGTGGTTTATAGGCAGCATAGCTGGGTAGGACTATTTAGTCACTTCCTCTTTTGAAAGTTTGCATAACACCTTCTTATGAGGAGGAAGCTTTCAGGTCAGATCCAGCCTGTGCCCAAAGTGTGGGGCATCTTCAGTAGTAGGGACTTACTTTCCACCTCTGGGAGTTGACCAAGGGCAACAACAGTAGCCTATAATATTTTGGGTTTGGTGTGATTCTTACCCTTCCTTAAGGAAACTTGTTTTTTCAATAAACAGTGACTATCACAGAAAAAAACACAACTGACCCAAATGCATCATTGTGGAGCCCTGTCCCAGGGGATACAACACAGCTCCTAGATCTGTAGCTTCGGAGATCACTTCAGAAGAGAGGACAGACAGATTATAAAGGCCAGAGGAACAGGAAGTTTGCTGTAAGATTTGTCCTTGAAAAGTTAGAGAAGATATACTCATGAAATCTCACCAACATGGCTGCCTGAACATATGACAGTGATAAGCATGCTAATGTAGAAGAGGAAAGCTCAGGAACCATTCACCCTTGACAAAGAACTGCAGACAACCAAGGAATGCTGATAATGGAAACCTAGTCTTCCCCGGGGAAGACTACACCACTTGATTATTCAGTGACAAACTGACGACCCTAAAAATATACACAGACTGAGCAGGATGTATATACATATTTAGAAACACACACACACACACACACACACACACACACACACACACACACACTACCACCATCACCACCACCACCACCACCACCACCAACAACAACAACAACAATTAAAGAAAAGAAGTCCATGAATTTGAATGAGAGCAAGGCAGAGGGGTACATTAGAAAGGCTAGAGGGAGAAATGGAAGGGGGAATGATTATATTATAGTCTCAAAAAATAAAAAAGTATAAACAAAGGTAAAAAATAACTAAACTTCTTCTAACATCAACATCTAGTCTCTGTAGGCATGTGCACACAATGCTAATGCCCATATATGTGCACACACACACACACACACACACACAAATTTGAAAACTTAAAAAAATGAAACAAGATGTTTTATCTCCTTAATTTATCAGTAATAAGAAATTCAGCATACTTCCAAATTTAATGTCTCTAATTCACATTTTCTTGATCTGTAGAACAGTACAGATAATACTCAATGTATTGTGGATCTATAAGTTGGATAATGTTAGCTTCCTTTCTGTTGTTATAATAAAATACCCTGACAAAAGAGAATAGGGTATTTGGCTAACAATTCCAGTTTATAGTCTATAATTTTGGGAGTGCCAGGTGTCAAGAACTTGAAGCAACTAATAACATTACATAGTGAAGAGCAGAAAGCAGTAATTAATGCATGCATGCTAGTGCTCATGTCACTGTCTCTACTTTTATATAATCCAGGATAACCTGCCCAGGGAATGGGGCGACCCACAGTCAACAGCTCTTCTCACTAATCAAGATAATCCCCCTAGATATGCCCACAGGCCAACCTACACTAGACAATCCTGCATTGAGACCCCTTTCCCAAATGATTCTAGATTGTGTCAAGTTGACAAAGTAACAATCACATATGAAACGTATCAAAAATCCTATAATAAATTCTAAACTGTTGTTTCTATTCAATGCACAATAAATCTTATCCCCACTTATGTCAGTTGTTACAGATTAAATAATTACTTATCAAAGTATTTGTGTACACTTAATGTTTGTTCTTAGAACCTTCTTCATAAGTCATTTACAGCACTATGAAGCAAGCTAATGTGAGAGACTAATGAACTACTATGGTGTTTGTATTGAAAGACATATTTCCTTTCATTCATTTTAGAATAAGCCTAAGTGTTTCATCTACAATTATATTCAAGGCCAATTTAGGTGTTTGAAGTATATTGCTTTCCTCAGTCAGAAATCCCTAAACATATTGTGTAACTGGTCTTAGAGCTAAAGATATGATTAAGTTAGAATCCACACATTATCAACAGGCACCCTTATATCTACTCTCATGTGAATTTACAACAGACACCTAGGAGCACATTTTAAGTCAGATTTTTGGCATTTGAACAATTATCTATCATTCTTAATCTGCCTGCAAGTAAAACAGGAAAAGAAACAATGATTGATAGATGATAATTAGATGATAGCACACAAATGTTAGAGACTACCTAGAGCGTTTGTGTTAACTGCTACAACCATTATTTAAAAATGAAGACCACAAGAGAACAGGAAGAAGCAAAATGCTAGAGAGGCCCCCAGAAATCCACAATGATACCTCTACTGTAGACTACTGGCAATGGTCGAGAGAAAGCCCAAACTGACCTAGTCTGGTGATCAGATGGCCAAATACCCTAACTGTCCTACTAGAACTCTCATCCAATAACTGATGGAAGTGGATGCAGAGATCCTCGGCCAGGCCCCAGATGGAGCTCCAGGAGTTCAATTGTCAAGAAAGAGGAGAGATTGTATAAGCAAGAACTGTTGAGACCAAGATTAGAAAAAGCACAGGGTCAAATAGCCAAACTAATGGAAACACATGAATTATGAACCAAAAGCTGTGGAGTCCCCAACTGGATCAGGCCTTCTGGATAAGTGAGACAATTAAATAGTTTGAACTATCTGGGAGACACCCAGGCAGTGGGCCCCGGACCTGTCCTTAGTGCATGAGATGGGTGTTTGGAACCTGGGGCCTATGGGGGAACACTTTTGCCTGGAAGGAGGGGTCTGGACTTGCCTGTACTGGATCAACCAGGTTGAACTGAATCCCCAGCGGAGTCTTTGCCCTGGAGGAGATTGGAATGGGGGGGAAGGACTGGGGGGAAGGTGGGGGCGGGAGGGGGGAGGACAGGGAACCCGTGGCTGATATGTAAAATTAAAACACAAATATCCATATAAAAAATAACATTTGAAAAAAAAATTTAGATCATTATGAAGACATACTTAATGTCTCCATAATGTGGGTTTATGACATCAACAAGTATGGTCTCCTTTTCATTCCATAGTCCTTTGGTGCTAAGAACTTCCAGTCTCACCAAGAAGATGTCATTCAATCCTCCCCACTCAGGCTGTCTAATGGTTTTCAATGTTACACATTAAATAAATGGCAGAAATAGGATAAAACTTGAGCCATTTGGCTTCAGTTCAGGTGGTATAACCTCCCTGGGGCAGGTATAATCATTCCTAAACAAAAGACAACACTTAGAATATCAAATGAAACTACAATCTTCAGTCTTTTGGATGTTGCCTGTGTGTTCTCATACACCTTTTGTCTCCTGTATATTGTAGCCTCTCTCCAAATGTATTGTTTAATCTATTCAGTCCACCTCGCCATGTGACAGATTACTAGGTTAGTATGTGTATACTCATCAATAAGGACATGAATTCTTTTTTTTTTCTCCTTTTTTATTTATTATATTTGTGTTTTAATTTTACACATCAGCCATGGGTTCCCCTGTCCTCCACCCTCCCGCCCCCAGCCCCCACCTTTCCCCCAGTCCCTCCCCTCCATTCCCATCTCCTCCAGGGCCAAGACTCCCTTGGAGATTCAATTCAACCTGGTGGATTCAGTATAGGCAGCTCCAATCCCCTCCTTCCAGGCTGAGCAAAGTGTTCCTGTGTAAGCCCAAGGTTCCAAACAGCCAGCTCATGAACTAAGGATAGGTCCAGGTCCCACTGCCTGGGTGCCTCCCAAACAGTTCAAGCTATTCAATTGTGTTACTTATCCAGAAGGCCTGATCCAGTTGGGGGCTCCACAGCTTCTGGTTCATAATTCATGTGTTTCCATTCATTTGGCTATTTGTCCCTGTGCTTTTCCAATCTTGGTCTCAATAATTCACACTGTTACAGTCCCTCCTCTTTCTTGACAATTGGACTCCTGGAGCTCGACAGGAAATGCAAATCAAAATGACTCTGAGATACCACCTTACACCTGTCAGAATGGCTAAGATCAAAAACACAGAAGACAGCTTATCCTAGAGACGATGTGGAACAAGGGGAACTCTCCTGCACTGCTGGTAGGAATGCAAGCTTGTACAGCCACTTTGGAAATCAATATGGTGCTTCCTTAGAAAATTGGGAATCCATCTCCCCAACGACCCAGCTATAGCACTCTTGGGCATATACCCAAGGAATGCTCAATCATATCACAAGGGCATTTGCTCAGCTATGTTCATATTAGCATTGTTTGTAATAGCCAGAACCTGGAAACAACCTAACCTGGACCCAAGCTGAACTCAAACACACAACCCTCCTGCCTAAACCTCCTTAGTGTCAGAAATGAAGGCATCTACCACCATTCCACATCTTTTGAGACAAATAGTAGTATTCATATATTCTTTGTTATTTTTATACCATACTAGAAACATTTAAACACCAAATAAGGAAAAGTATATATTTTTGTTTAGATTTGGGGAGTTATATGTAGGTATGGTAGTTTGAATAGGAATGGCCCCCATAGACTTGTTTGCCATAGGGAGTGTCACTATTAGGAAGTGTGACCTTGTTGGAATAGATCTGGCCTTGTTGGAGGAAGTGTGTCACTGTCAGGGCAGGTTTTGAGGTCTCATATATGCTCAAGGTACACCCAGTACACAGTATCTCCTTCTGCCTGTGGATCAAGATGTAGAACTCTTAGCTTCTTCTCCAGCCCTATGTCTGCCTGTATGCCACCATGTCCCACTATGATGATAATGGACTAAACCTCTGAAACTGTAAACCAGCCCTAATTAAATGCTTTCCTTTATAAGAGTTGGTCATGGTCTCTCTTTATAACAATCAAGACCCAAACTAAGACAGAAGTTGGTAAATAGGGAGTGGGGTACTTTTATGATAAATTTAATAAGACTTCTATATGGGAGTTCAGATTAGATAAAAAGTTGAATTTTTAAATGCTGCTTAATGGACATACTAGTAAATACATGGAAGATCTCTGAGTTTGAGGCCAGCTAGGTCTACAGATCCAGTTTCAGGACAGCCAAGCATAAGCAGTGAAGGAAACCATTGAAAACAGAAAGCTGTTGAAGATGTAATTGAACAAAGAGGCCATGTTCCAGCCCCAGCAAACAGTAGAACTTGGCAGTTACAGCCATTTGGATCTGGCTTTTGTTGTTATTGTTGTTTTGGTGGGTTGTTTTTTTTTTTTTTTTTTTTGTTTTGTTTTGTTTTGTTTTTCGAGACAGGGTTTTTCTGTAGCTTTGGAGCCTGTCCTGGACTTGCCCTGTAGCCCAGGCTGGCTTGAACTCACAGAGATCCACCTGCCTCTGCCTCCCAAGTGCTGGGATTACAGGCATGTGCCACCACTGCCCGGCTGGTTCTGGCTTTTAAAGTCTAGGATAGAAGAAAGGAGTTATGGAATCTTCTGAGGCCAGGAATGTGTCAGGGGTGTCCCTGAATGGAGCCCTAGAGAAGCCATTGTGTGAAGTTGTGAAGGTGAAGCCTGGATTGCCTTGGAAACCCCAAGAGGTTGGAGATGCCAGAGCCATGGGATACCTGCTGAGGAAAGCTGCTAACAGGGAGTGGAGCCAGCCCAAGAAAGAAGTTTGAATGCTTGGCCCATAGGGAGTGGCAGTATTAGGAGGTATGGCCTTGTTGGAAGAAGTTTGTCACTGTGGGGACAGGCTTTGAGGCCTCGTATGTGCTCAAGCTACACCCAATACATATGTCTCTTGATGCCTGCAGATGGCGATGTAGAATTCTTATCAGTTCTTTCTCTCGTCCCATGTCTGCCTGCATGCCACCATGTCCCACCATGATGATAATGGACTAAATCTCTGAAACTACAAACCAGCCCTAATTAAATGCTTTCCTTTATAAGAGTTTGTCATGGTCATGGTGTCTCTTCACAGCAGTAGAATCCTAAATTAAGACAGTAAGCATATCTAATTCTTCATAGATATCCTATCATTTCCACACGATAGCATGGTGATCTCTCAAAAGCATGAGTAACCTCTGATAGGTTTCTTATTAACCTAGAAACTAGGCTGCCATGGGCTTTGGTAGCACTCTTTTTCCTACTGTATATTAAAAGACTCCATTGGATCTTTCCATATTGAAAGGTAGGAGGGAGTCATCTTTCTACTTCTTTATTTAAAGCATGGCAAATGCTTATGTGATATCCAGGGCTGTTCACTGGCAATCGTTTGGATGTTAGTTACCACTTAAAGCCTAGACAGCATCATCAGGAAGACTGATAACACCAATGCAGGCCTATTAAACCCCATTGCAAAGTGATCAGCTGCTGTTAATTAACAAATAGATATATCCTACATTAAGAATGCACAGAGCCCAGTTCAATTTCCTGCAAGAGACACAAGTAGCCAATACATACATTTTGATGTGAACTTCCAACACCTTCCTCTGAATTAACCCACCAGAGACGAACAAACTGCACAAATCATCTCAGTCCACAGGCTCTCTTCTATAGCATTGCTCCTTTATACACACACACACACACACACACACACACACACACACACACATTATATGCACTTTGGTTTATTGAATTACACATTACCCTTCTCATCTTTCAGTCATTAGGTTATCCGTCCTTTAAATTGTCTGTGGGCACAGCATCAGTTGTCCCTCTGGCAGTGATTCCCAAGTACTTCTCAGCCTTGACTCTTCATCCATGACCCCACATGTATTAATATATGACCCCCAAACCCCTTCACCCAGGAATTCCACAAACACCCCTGTGGTAAAGTAAAAGTGCTTGCTTCTAACATACCTATTTATTTTCTCAGCTTTTGTGTTCAGACAACTTTCGAAGCCATTTTTTGTTCTTCCCTCTTTCTTAAAACCCCTCTTAAACTGTAAACTGTGGAATCTAACCTTTCAAGTCAATCACCAACTAAATATGTGTCCCTCTCTCTATCTCCATTGCTAAAGGTTTCCTTCAAGCCCTCCAGTCATACAAAACTATCCTTTGTCTTAATCACTTCAGTGGTGGGGTGGTAGATGCCTTTACCCACTGAGTCATCTCACCTGTGGCTTAGTTTTGTGTTTTATTTTGAGGATTTATCTTCTTTTTAAAAATATATGTATGGGAGCTGGAGAGGTGGCTCCACATTTAAGAGCAATTTTTGCTTCTGCAGAGGGCCTATGTCTGGTTCCCAGGACCCACATACCTGTTCATAATCTTCTGTAACTCCAGTACTAGATGCTCTCACATCCCATGCTCTTCTGACCTCCACAGGTACTACACCCCCACTCATAGAACACACAGATGTACTCTTTGCAAAGTTAGGAAACAAACCAAAATTAGCAGTTCCTAAGCTGAAAGGTGTGTGTGTGTGTGTGTGTGTGTGTGTGTGTGTGTGTGTGTGTGTGTGTACAGTTTGAAAGCTTGTAATATAGTCTAACGGAGATGTTTAAACTACCTTCATTTGCAGTTGTTAAACTAAATTTTCTGAATACATAACCTAATTTATTTATTTGTGGAGTACCTGCTTCTGAGAACTCAGAGCTAGTTTTCCTCAGCCATTTCACGTTCCTGTTCAATGTCCAATTTTTCTTTCACTCATAACTAATTCAATAGGATATCTCATAAGTATAAATAGGACACTCTCACCTTTATACCGCCTCTAACTAACAATGGATTAGGAAATTCTTTGGCCACTTCTCTAGAATTTTATTGAGAAACCTTTGGTATGTGTATCAGTCAGTGTTTCCAACATGTGAAGAGTAGATAGATAGTAACACATAATCACTGAGGAAAGATCATCTTGGATCGACGGTGAAAGTAAATAGGTCATATGTGTGAATTCAGGAAAATTTCTCCTCTTCTGCAGGCCAGAGTTCAATGTAACTTGGATTTTGAAACAAAGACAGTACCAGAGTGGATGAGTGGTTATATTAAGGCTTACATTCCAGAATAGGCTAGCCTAGCCTAGAAAGTATTCTAGAATGCCTTTGCCCACATGTATGAGCTATTCTGTGTTGTAGGACCTCTCCATTATCCCTGACTCTTAGCAAAATATTATTATTGGCTACTACCAAGCCTCAGTGATGTGTACAAAATTAGAGAAGAATAAGGCTCTCTGTGGGGACAGAGATGCAGAGCAGTTTCTCATTCCCTGGGTCCTCTTTTCCTCCTATAGCAGATTAGGTACAGGCAGCAGGAGCTTTCACACTCAGAGAACAGGTACAGCCAAAGGAAAAGGAAAGGCAGAACAGAAAGCTACTCTATCATGCCTCATGGAGCATGGAAAGGAATTGTGATATTACTCGTAGACATGGGCAAGTGGGGCTGGAAGATTGGCATTCCCATGCACCCTCTTCTACTATGGTACCTCATTGTGCATTTTCTGCAGAGAAAATATGTAGTGGGTAGCCATCCCAGCCTTGGCCTGCAAGTTCCAACCCCCATTGAGGCTTCTGTAATGGTCACACCTACAAGGCAGGGCTGAGGGAGTAAGCGGAAGACCTAGGATGGAGAGGAGAGGCTTCTCTTGATTGCGGAACCCTGGACACTGGAGGTAGACCAAGCAGAGTTCTCCAGAGAACACCGCCGGACTGTGTCATACCTTTCCCAGACCCTGGAACCCATCCCTTCATTTGTAAGCTACCCCATAAAATAAACCTCCCTTTTAACTATGTGGAGTGGCCTTAATAATTTCACCAATAAAAAGAACCTATCTTTTTCCTTATTTTTTAATCTTATACTACTTCCATCAAGCATACTGTTTTCATGACATCTAAGCGTTTATAGATGTTTGCTGTGCATATTTGACAGGTAGACATGCCTTTCTTGGGGCAAAGATTCAGAAGATGTGTGGAGTTAGGTTTGATTTTAATCTTTGTTATGCATCATGGACAATCATTAGCATGGGGATTTGAAAATCACTTGGCAAAAGGTAATGAAGAACAATGGTTTACTCCCTCCTCTTTTTTTTCATTTGTGAATTCTTCTTCATCTATGTTTTCTGTGTGTAAATTCACATTCTTGAAACCCAACAATCAGAAGCCTGAGGCAAGAAAACCTAGAGTTTAAGGCCACTTTGGGCTACCTAGTAAGATACTACCTCATAAATATACTAACCAGTTAACTAAATCAACTAATGAATCAATCACTATGCTCTACCCATCAGATATCATTCTCTACTCTCCAAATTACAGACCAGGGGAAGTATAGAACATATATTTTACTTCTTCAGATTATCCCTTGCTTTACAGCTATTAATTTTTAATTTGTTTAAAGTAAAATACCATCAGGTAATTTATAAATTAACCTTCTGAGCTCCAAAGAATCTGTCTTGCTACATGCATCCCATATACTCAAGCTTTTCAGATAAATAGAAACTCATCTTTTCATTGGTCATCTATAGTAGGTAATGAGATCTTTGTCACAAATAAATTTAGAATCTTCAAAGTAATTAATTTCACATCCTTTGAAACCCACAGTCATTAAATTGAAAGAATACTTTATGAATTCAATTCATTTTATACATAGTGGCAAAATTGCTTGATCATGGCAGCAGTTTGTAAAGGTTCAACTGTCATTCACTGTTCTCAAAGCCTGGTTACAGATAAAACTATCTGCTAGTATATGGATAGTAGTTAAAAAGCAGTAATCTGGAGGTTCCATGAAGATTGGAAAGGTTAATGAATATTTTAATTTCCTTTTAGATTTATATCTTCTGCTGCTGTTTTTGTCCCTTTGCTCTGAATTCCTTCTGACCCATCTATAGTAGCTTTTGGACATAGGAAATTTCTTTCCAAATGTCTACATCACCATTCTACCATGTCTCATCCTCTATAGGACCTAAGTTGATTGAGGTCCAAGCAATGGCAAATTGCAAGACACTTTTCCACAGGTACATGAGAATGGTGTTCATCAAGACTCTACCTGTGAATTCACTATTCATTTGTTTTCAGATACACCACGGAAGAAAAAAAATTACATCATTGCTGATGCAAACATTCGATACTCATGTCTTCTCTTGTAAAACACACAGACAGGTTTTCCCCTGATTCTCCACAGTGACATTTCATATTCTGATTGACAGCCACTTGTTTCAAAAACTCCCTCTTAAAATATGGAAATGACTCAAAATTAGTAAGAAAGCTTCCTAGTGACTTCCTAGGCAGCATTTTAGGAGTAACATCCAGAAAATAGTTCCTGAATCCATATTGCATTGATGAGAATTGAGCACTTACTTTAAAGTGATTTTTAAGAGTCTCGTCTTCATAGGCTTCTTTAGTACAAGAAAATTAATAGGCATCTCAAAATAATTTATTAAATTCATAGCTGGGTCCTGCTTCTGTGTTCTAGGGGTAAATCATACAGAGAAATGAGAATATTTCAGGCTTGATGAATTAAAAGCTTCAATATGTCAGTTTCCCAAGTGTTATACTTTCTAGGGAATATGAAGCACTCAATTATACTTCTGATTTTACAAAATCAAGGAAATACTGTTTTCTACCTTTTAACTTATTTGAATTGCCAGCTTTTGACAGCTAGGATCTGAGTGAGACAGAGCTGTACTTCATGGTAGTATTTAGTTCTATTCCCTTGGGATTAGATTCTTCATGCACTTTTCAATATCCTACACACAAGATGAGGTCTGTCCCCCAGGGTTTTTTACTTTAAAACTGAAATGGTGATTTTATATTGTAATGGACAATTTAATAGAAGATCAATGTTAAAGATGTGAATTCCAGTGTCATGAAT
Organism: Onychomys torridus; assembly: GCF_903995425.1. NCBI lineage: Eukaryota > Metazoa > Chordata > Mammalia > Rodentia > Cricetidae > Onychomys > Onychomys torridus. The sequence continues at coordinate 79,387,717 of NC_050450.1, read as the reverse complement.
CCTCATGTATACACTGCCAACAAAAATAGACACAGTAGATTGGAGATCTATCTATCTATCTATCTATCTATCTAAACACATACACATATATGTTACAATAATAATCAAAGAAAATGACACTATCAGTTGAGAGTGGGGGACATGGACATGGGAAAGGTCCTAGGGATGGTACCAGCAAGGAAATGGAGGGAGGAAAGAGAGTGGGTAAGATATATAATTCTATTTCAACTAAAAACATATTTAAGAAATTATGAGAAAGGGTCTCACTGTGTACCTCTGCCTGATCCAGAACTCACTGTGTAAAGCAGATTGGTCTTGAACTGCCTCTGCCTCTGCCTCTGCCTCTTGGGTGTTGAGATTAAAAGCATGAACCATTACTCAAAGTTTCCAAAAATATTAATGGAATATATTGTATTTCTTAAATTACAATATATTCTACTAAAAGAATAAGATTTACTCATCATCACTTTAAAAAAAAGCCTTCTGAAAGAGAATCTAGTTGTGTAAATACATAGCAAACATGTGAGCTTCCATAAGAAATTTAGCTTCCTCTTGCTTTATAAAATTTATTTCTAAGCTATCCTGACCCATTTCTGTCTCACTCAGCCATCAATCACACTTTATTTTTAATGGTCTTTCAAATCACAATCATGTGGAACCATTTGGCCCAAAATAATAAATACAAATAAAATTATATTGCTAATTATAAAGAAATGCATGTTGCTTTGGCCAAAATCTTTTTGTTTTATATCTCTTATGTCTCTTTTTTTGTGTCTAGTCCTTTCTAGAGTAAATTGGTTGACAGAAACATGATAGGTAAAATATCTTATGAGACTGTCTGATTCAAATCTTCATAAAGCAAGGCAAATATTTGGAAGGCACTAAATTGTTTCTTTCACCCAACTGATTGCTTCAAACATGATGGTATCTCCTTACAGAACACTGGGAGAGTTTGGAATGCTGATGCTTAGAGGTAAATGGTGGAATACAATCTCCTGTCTAAAAATCTTTACTTCTGCTCTAAACACCGGAAAGATGGACATGGTAATAATATGAAAGATGAACATGGCAATAATATTTTCCTCCAGTCCAACTTGGTTTTTAAGGAATCTGAGGGTATTTCAGATGGCACAACAAGCTATTTTAGTTGTAGGTAATTTTGTTGAGGCAGAATTTATAGTTAATATACTTTATGGCTATCAAGGTACACTTCAGTCAGTAAACACTTGAAGTTGTGCAACTACCACAAAAACCAAATATAAAGCAGTTAGACTGGGATGAGATATGATGAAATGGTTAGGGGTATGTGCTGTTCTTGAAGAAGATTTGGATTTGCTTACCAGAACCCAAAATGGCAGCTTTCAGCCATCTGTAACTGTAGTTTCAGGGAATCTGATGCCATCTTCTGAGCTCTGCAGACACCAGGCATGCACATGGTGCACACACAAATATACACTCAAACATCCTTACATATGAATTTTAAAAATAAACCAGAAGAATTGCATCCCCTTGCCCTATGCCAAACAATGTTGTCTCTAGCTTCTTCATAGTCAACCTGTGTTAACCCTGTAAACCACTAAAAACTACTCCTAACCATCTGGTGTTTTGAAAATGACATATAAATTAAATTCTATTTAGTAAGCAATCAAGTCATGCTTCTTTCATTTAGCACAATACATTTGAAACACATCAATGTCTCCATGTACTTTAATATTGTTTATTTTTATTACATAGTAATATTATGTAGTCAAATGATACTGATACTGTCTGATGAGCTCTTGAGTGACATTCATGAAACTTTCAGTTTGGAGTAATTTTTAACAAAGATATAAGTATGTAAATTCTGTATGAACATTTGGATTTATTTCTCTTTGGTAAATACCTAGGAATGAGTCATGATGCATATTTTATAAGAAAATGCTAAGCTGCTTCTGAATGGAGAACATTTCACCTCTCAGCCTTCAATGTAGGACCATTCTAGTTATTCCATATCATTGCCAGGACTTGTTATTGTACATTCTTATTGTGATGGATTAAATATTTTCCTAGAAAGATTCAAACAGCATTGTACTTCTCTATACTTAAGTGTTGTCACATTCCATGTTTGTTGACAAATCTCTTCACAGCTTTTGCCTATTGGTAAATTGTATTATTTGTTGAGTCATTTACATATTCCAGTACAAATCATTTTGTTATATATGTGTTAACCAGTATTTTGCTCCCAGGTTGTAACTTGTCTTTTTATTATCAAAGCAATATCTGTTAAAGAGCCAATAGTTTTTAATCTTATTGAGGATAAATTTATTGACTTCTCTTCAATGAAGTATCATGTCTTAAAAATCCACATGCAGCCAAAGTATTATATTCTTTTCTTACATTTTTTTTTAGAAATTCCCCATTTTTCTTTTTATATTCTGTTCAATGGTCCATTTTGACTGATTTTTATTTCTATCTTTGTTCATAGTATAGGTATTGTTTTTGGCTCTTTATTTTTTCCTCTCTGGATGCCCAGTTATCTTAGGATCATTTGTTGTATTATTCTTCCTCTATTGAGTTAGCTTTATGCCTTTGTCTACAATTGACTCTACCTGTGTGGGCCAATTTCTCAGTTCCTTACTCCTTTTCTTGGTATGCCCATCTTGTTCTTTTGCCAGTAGTCCACTGTCTGCATCAATGCACCTTTGCAATAATTCTTGGTCTAAGGCAAAATGAATCCTCCAGCTTTGTAGGTTATTTCCTAAATTACTTTGGCAGTGGTAGCTTTAGAATAAATTCATTTCTACAGAAGACGCAAGAAAATATATTGATATAATTTTGAGGAGAAATGCATTGGCTTTATAAATTTAAGACATCTTTATTTAGCCTTCTAGTCCAAGGACAAAGTGTGTATCTTCATGTTGTAAGTTCCTTTTCACTATGTGCACTTGTGCGCTGGAGTTTTCACCTTCTAGACCTTGCACATATTTTGTCAGACCTACAACTGTGTTAGTTATGGTTGTATATTTAATGACAATTGCAAAATTATTTGAATTCCAAATGGTCATTGTTAGTATCTATAAATAAATGTGATATTCATAAATTGATCTTATATAATTTGTTAAACTCATTTAGTCTGCTGGCTTATATTTTTTTAGTTTCTTTGTGAATGTTCTTTATGCACAACCAAGGCTTCTACACAAAGACAATTTTGTTTCTCTCTGAACAATATATTTTGCATTTGGAGAGATGGTATGTTTATATTTTGTTTGGTTTGTTTGAAAGACGTCAAAGACTAGCCTCCAACTTGAGATCCTCCTGTTTCAACCTCCTATGTGCTGAGATTACAGGCTTGTCACCATACCTGCATGAACACTTTCCTTGAATGTTGACACCAACTTATTTTGTCCATTAATATTACAAATGATACTAATTGAATTGTGTTATTTGTTATGTTTGTATTATGAATCCCATTTGTTTGTGATGACTATTTTTGTAACTTCTTGGTCGGGGTCTTAAATACTATGCTGAGGATTTTGAGTCTGTGCTGCTGAAGGTCACTATGTTTTCATCATTATGTATATATATATAAGGGTTTCAGTGTCACTGTTGGGGTACTCTGAACACGACTTTAATCTAAGCATTATTATATTCTACTCCTGTTTGCAGGGTTTTACTTTATCCCCTCCTCTTCCCTTACTGTTCAGTTCTTGCCACAGTTTTGTGTTATTTTAATATGTTCTGGATGTTAATACAGGTCAGTTATCTATTATGTTTCAAAATCTCATAAGTGTATATTGTTTTACAACAGCTGATCTAAGGATTATAGTAAGGACACATTTTTCAATTAGGTATCTTATCACTTTAAGTGACATATGGAAAAATTTTCCTATATTCTTATATGTGAAGGCTGATGTTTTCATCATTGATCTATGTAAGTAATAATTACTTGTTGCTTTCTACATTTTATTGTCTTGCCTAAACTTTCTTAAGTTTGATTGACTGTACATGGATTTCTTCTCTTCCCTTCCTCCTCCCCTCTTTCCTCTTCCTTTTATTTGTTCTTTGAAAAATTTGTCTTTATAAATGTATATATCTTTATATAAACTTATTTAGACATCAAAATACAAAATAATGCAATTTTTAAAATGGGCTACAGATCTAAAAGAGAGTTCTTAACAAAAGAACCTCAAATGGCAGAAAAACACTTAAGGAATTGCTCATCCTTAGTCATCAGTGAGATGTAAATCAAAAATGACTCTGTGATACTCTCTAACACCTGTCAGAATGGCTAAGATCAAAAGCACTGATGACAGCTTATGTTGGAGAGGATGTGAGGTAAGTAGGTTTTAAAATACAATTTGAAAAGATGGTTTGAGCTGAGGTATGATACAATGGAGGATAATGATCTTCCCATAAGATGAGGATTATTCAATAGAAATCTCAGTGCCTAGCAAGGGATACCTCCTTAGGACTTATTGGTAAGGGCTGGAGTGGGGTTGGCAAGCACACAAAACAGTCAGGCTGCTTCCACTCTTTTCTCTCTTGCCCAACATTGAATTTCACCAAGGATCCTGAATTTTCAGGTCTTCTTCCCAAATTTAGGAAATTTTCAGCCATATTATTTCAAGGTTTTCCCAACAGTACATGCTTTCTTATCTCACATTCTAAATTTTCAACTTTTTGTGGCATTCCTGAGAGAGCTGAGGATCTGTCCAAATTTCTAAACTATTTAGCACTCTGCCACCTTGATAGAGCAATTTATATTGATCAGTTTTCAAACTCATTTCTCTATCTTCTCATCTCCATTCTGCTAAATAATTTATCTAGTACATTTGTTTTGTAATTTCTTTTCTCATTTCTGGAATGTCTGTTTGATTGCCATTTCTCTTCTGTTTTGTTGTTACTTACCTTCTTTTCAAGAATTCTTTGACTTATTTTTCTGAAGCATTATTGCTATTCTTTTGATGTTTCTATTGAATAATTCCTACATCTTTATCATTTCAGCTTTGATACATATTCATTGGCTGACTTTTCCCATGGAACTTGAGATTTGTTGTTTTTTGTTTTCTCATGCGAAATGCGATTTGACAGGGTATCTTTAACATTTTGACTATATGTTATGAAATTATGACTCTTGTTTAAATTAGATGATAAATACTGGTATTTTTGTTTCAATGCGATTTGCTCTCACAACTTTAAGCACAGCCCAAGGATTCATGCATTTGTGAGTTGTCAGCTCAGTTTCAAGTCATTTTAACTCCTTACCGTGTTGTTGGATCTGTCCTGTGCATATCACCTGAAGAGATGTCCCCTCTAGGACCTGGGGGTAGGAGTGGGGTGGTGAAGACACCTAAATTTCAGTGTCACTAAGGAACTTAAGAGAGTGAGACTCAAGTATGTGAGGCTTTAGTTAAGACCAATATTTAACAAACACTATCATGGGCTCATGTTGGAATGTTTCTTCCTCATTGGTTGCTTCAGTTACTCTGTTCTGTCCCATAGCTTCAGTGAAGCCAGGTCTATAAATAAGTAGCAAAACATGTGGATGAAAAAGATGTTCACCATACCTTCAGTATGTGCTTCTTATATTTCTATATTTTCAACCAAGCCAGCTGGTATCACTGACATGCCAGAATTTTCACAAGGTATTGTTTCATCCTGATTTCTTTTCAACCTATATTTACCAATAGAGATAGGATAGACTATGTTTACTCTTACTCATAGCCATTTACAATTTATGTTTAAATACAATAAGTGTACAGTTTCTCTGCAATAGTATTTACATATGCAAATATGCACTAAAATGATGTTGTAAATTACAGCAAACACACTGGAAAGCATTTGAGGTGACTAGCATGCATCTCATCCTCTCTGTTTTAAATTCCTCCTCACTACATTTTGTAAGTGTGCCTATCAGCTACAATTAGTCTGAGAGAAATTTACTTTTTGTCATTTACATTATAAAGGCAAGATGCTTCATTTGTGTTATGCTACAGTATTGATTATTTTTCCAAGGTACACCCATGCCTTCTTATTTCTGTGTATTTACTTTCAACCTCACTCTCAAAACCATGTCAGAATTTCAGTCCTAATATATACTGTGCACAGGTTGCAGATAGTGTGAAAGCATTGGTCATTTGCTGGCCAAGTCCTGGGCAGGAAATGCCCAATTGAAACGTCAAATGCTTTTCAAAGACTCTGCCTTGTGGGTAATCTAAACAGGAATATTTGAAAATTCTATGTTCTTAAAAAATCCATATTAAAATCTCAGTATATAAATTTGTCTTTATATAGTTTTTTAATCACACCAAATTATTATTTTAAAATTTTTGTTATGTTATTTGAGTGTATTGCTTGAATGTATGTAAATGTGTACCACATATGTGTCTGGTGTCCACAGAGGTCAGAAAAAAGCATTCCCAAAACTAGTATTACAGGTAGTTGTGAGCCACTATATGGGTCCTAGGAACAAAACCTGAGTTTTCTCCAAGAGCAACAAGTATTCTTAACCACTGAGAAACCCAGCCCCCACTTATTAAATTGTCATTTAAAAACAAGATTTCATACAAAAGATTATCCTAAGAATCCATTCTCCTACTCTAATGGGATATTTATCATACTTGCATACTTTTTTCATAGTTTACATATGGTTTTCATATAGATTTTTCATACTTTCACACATACAGGTAGAGAAAGTCCTACTAACAGCTTTGTCAAAATTGCTTATTCCAACTTTTGTGTCCATGCTCATAAAACTATAAATCTTTTTTCTATGATAAGTATTGATATTTGACATATTCCTAGGATGCTGTATACTTTATTTGATATAGTTTTGTTGTTCAAATACATCGTTAGCACTTTCCTGGCAGAGACCTAGAACTGTTTATGTGTCTGATAGCTAATACTTACTTTAGTTCTTGGTAAGGTAGGGTGTTTTACCTTTTACTTACAACACCTAAAAGGATATTCTAATACATGACTACTACAGAGTCCATCCATATGAGATAAATTTATAAGTAACCATAATCATTTTGGGAAAATTGAAAGAATCACCAGATATGAATTGAACATAAGAGTGTTAAAGGTATGACAAGATGCCATTATTAATTAGTAACTTTTCCCTATTTTTAGCTGGAAGTTTTTCTGGTTACACCAACCCCTCAGTCCTTCAGCCACTTATAAATAATCACTCAGACTTATATTAATTATGAACTGGATGGCCTACAGCTCAAGCTTCTTGCTAGCTAGCTCTTACAACTTAACCCATTTCTATTAATCTATAAGTTACCACGTGGCCATGGCATTGCCGGTCTGCTGGCATCTTGCTGCTCCTTGGGCAGCAGCTGACATCTCACTCACTCCCTACTTCTTCTCCTTGTATCTCGAATTGGATTTCCCATTTGGCTGTAAACTTTCTTGTCACAGGCTAAATCAGTTTTATTTATTAACCAATGGAAACAGCATATATTCACAATGTACAGAAAGACATCCCACAGCAACCATTAGTTTGGGTCCTTACTTACCAAAGAAATTTTCCCAATACCAAGGTAGAGCAGTTAGTAACTGCTAGCTTCCAAGATGCTCTGAATTATGTTGTAAAAGGCCTGTGCCAGCCAGATGGAGAGAAATGTGAAGAGAATCTGTTAGCCAGCTTTACAGAAGCGATCAATGTAAGATCACAGATAGAGTTTTAAAAATACATTTAGTGGAACTTGTAGGGTTTTTTACAAATACTTTTCCTATGTCATTATAGTTTTCAGACCTCCATGGGTCCTACCAGTTTAATTTTGGTAACAAGTATCCCATGTCAGAGAGAAACATTTTCCAAGGGATAAAATACATATGATGGACAACCAGCTTCAAAAGTAGGTACTTATTTTCTGAAGTCCCAGACTAAAAGACTAGACATTCATTTTCAAACGAAGGACCATTATTGATCACTGAGTAGGATAGAAGGAAATACATAAACATACAATAATTTGATAATCTGCTAAATGCCCATCCATTTGATCTTGTAATGTTCTCATATAATAAACTCTTCTCATCTGAGGGTCAGAAGTATTTCCAGTTATCCTCTTTTGACTTTATTACATATGGAATTTCATAGACCCACAAAGCTCCACAGTTTTATATGTTTTTCTGTAGCTATACCTTACATAGTCCCAGTGAAAACCAGTCATTGTATGTTTTGACATTTCCCCTGATCAGAGAAGTTTCTTAATTATGTCTAAACAGGCTAAGACAGTACTTATGAATTATGACCATAGCCACTGCCATCAAAAGCACTGAGAGTGGATGTTTGGAGTCAAGGTATTTAAGCATCCTGTTAGCTACATTAATACAAAAATCTCTGGACTTAATGCCCAGAAATTTGAACTTTAATAAGCTCCTGTCAATTCTCTTCTTCAAGAAGAGAATGACTGACATGGGGTTGTTAAGGAATCACTTGGTTAGGACAAGATTTCACAGAATTTCCTGGGAGAAGTTTCTAATTTAACACTGACTGGAGAACAGAGTACCCATGGCTGATGCATGCATATATCATTATCACACTGGTGTTTTGAGGAGCAAAATTTTAAATATTGCTACTTGTATTATTTTACTCAAAAAACTTTGGACCCACTTCTTTTTTTCTTGTGTTCATACAAAGAATAAAAGCTGAACCCATACAATCAGGTTTTTTGTTGATTGACAAATCATAAGCACTTGCCCACCTCTTTTTCCTTATTGAAATATTAGAAAAAGAAAACAATATATACAGGTATCATGTTACATACAATTAACTATAATTGTATTATGTACTTATCAGATAGAGAATATATGTGTATTGTGCTACTTATAATTCCATGAATATGTTATATACATAGAGATAAATACATACATCCATGTGCATATATGTTCTTTGTGATCTGTCAGAATAAATTTTGAATACTGGAGTATTAGATTATTTTTTAAAACTCTGAAGTCAGAATTAGGAAGTGAATAAATACTATGAGCCTTATACTTCTTTACTCCATATAAACTGAAAGAAAGGTATTTAGAGATCAAGTTCCTGGCCACATGGATAAACTTTTATATAAGAAGATTAAACCTGCACAGATGACATTTCTTCCTAAGCAGAATTAGCTAACCCTTTATCAGAATAAAATGACCAAGAGATCTTGAAAAGAACACCTTGTTTAGAACTATTTGTGGAAAAAGTACATAGTACCACATTCCAAGCAAAAAGGTTCTTTGGATGTGTAGGACATGCTTCTATAGAACACAGCATGGATATAATGGATTTCATTAATAGTGCTATTTTCCATCACACTATTGGTAAAGCTTCTAACTGATGGAAATAAAGACAAGTGAGGGTCTGAGGATGTAGTTCAGTGGTAGAGAGTATGTTCAGCATGCATAAATTCCCAGGCTCCATCCCAACATCAAAACAAACAAAAAAAAAGTTGTAACACTTGATGTAGCCAACTCTAGCTATGCACATTAAAAGCCAGATAATTTTTCTTGGAGTAAGTTTCAGATGTGTGCAACTGTTCCCAAAGCGTTATTTGAAATAGCGTGTGCCTACACATAAACTCTTGATAAAATATGAACTCATTTCCTTATAAACATAAATACTGTATCAAAGAAGAAAAGATTCAGAGGTGGGGTGAGTGAAAACAACTCAGTTGGTTAAAGTGCTCATGGTGCATCAAGGGGACATGAGTTTGGATGCTCAGCACTTACATAAAAGCCAGATGTGGCAGTATATACCTTAAATTCTAGAACTTGGTAGGCAGAGTCAAGTGGATCCCTGGGAAATGTTGGCCAGCCAGTGTGGTCAATCGGTGAGCTCCAGGCTAGTGTGCAAACCTGTCTCAAAGAATAAGATAGAGAGTGACTAAAGAAGAAACCCAGAACTACCCTCTGAACTCTACACACACATGTATAAGCATGTACACAGTACACTACATATACATATATACGCATGTATACGCATATACTATGAATACCTATGTAATCATGTACACACATAACATTACACACACATTATAAACATATATGCACCTCTACTACACATACACATATATAAGCAAGTACACACATACACTGCAAGGCATATATAAGCTCTTACACACGTAAAGTACACAAATATATAAGCATACACTATGCATGTATATACACACATATACTACACACACCTATATAATCATTTATGTAATACACTACACACACATACAAGCATGTACACACATAACATTACACACATATTATAAGCATATATACACATATACTATACATACACATATATAAGCAAGTACACACATACACTGCACAGACATATATCAGCTCTTACACACATAAAGTACACAAATATATAAGCATACATGACACACGTATATACACAAATACAATACACACACCTATATCATCTACATAATACACTACACACATATATAAACATGTACACACATACACTGTACACACAAAGATTCTATACAGTAAAGAAAACAATCAACAGTGATAAAATATTGTCTAATCACTTATTTGTAAAGTAGCTGATAACACTACATAAGAAACTCAAGTAGCTCCATAATGTAGAAACAAATAACCCAATTAAAAATAAGCAAAGAACCTCAATATACATTGCTCAAACGAAGAGAAAAGAAACATAAAATCATAGTCAACATTACTATTCATCAGACAAATGCCAATTAAAATCATGATGAGCAATCGCCTCCCTTGTTATAATGACTATTATCAAAAAGATGAACAGGGCACTCATGAGCAATGGATAAACATAAGTTTACTGTTGTTAACAATAAGAAACTGACTTAATTTGAAAGGGAAATCCTTGTTTATGAAAAGTCAATTCTTTGTTCCTAGTTTTGGGGCTATTTCTCTGTGGATTTTGACAGTTCAATGAGTATATCTCACGGTATGTCTGCTTGAAGTACAGCTCCCAGTTGAAGTTTCTGGAGCTTTCCTGGCTACATAATTAGTGCCTTTCACCAAATTTAGAAGGTCACTTACAATTTTTTCATTTATTTTTTTAACACACTCTCTCTCTTCTCCTTCTGGTACTTACTCATGTAAGCATTGCTATGTTAATAGTATCCCATAAGAGCTGTACTGCTGAACATTTAATTGTCAACTTACCTCAAACTAGAATCATCTGGGAATGGATCCTCAATCCAAGTATTTTCTGGATTAGGTTGGCCTGTGAGTATGCCTATGGGAGATTATGTAGCTGAAGTTTTCTCCAGTCCTACCCAGTCCCATGGACCCTGCAGATGCTTATAAAATAATCATTCAGAAGCTTATATTAATTAAACTGTTTGGCCATTAGCTCGAGCCTACTACTGACTAGCTCTTACACTTAAACTCAGCCCATTTCTGTTAATCTATATTTTGCCACATGTTCTGTGGCTTTACCTGTGTGCCTGTTACATGCTGCTCCCTAGACCTGATTGGTGTCTGCTTTGTCTCTCCTTTCTCTTCCTGTCTATCTGTTTGGATTTCCTGCCTGCCTCTAACCTGCCTTGCCATAGGCCAAACAGCTTTATGTATCAACCAATCAGAGTAACACATATTCACAGCATACAGAAAGACATCCATGGCAGAATTATTTGTTGATCAAAGTAGGAGGGTGGCACTGACCAATGTGGTATTGTCCATCAATGTGAGGCAAGACATGAAGAAGAGAATATATATAAAAGAAGAGAATGCTAAAAATAAAGCAAGAATGTTCAGTTCTCCCTCTGCTCTTGACTAGGGGTGTGATACTTTAAATTTCTGCCTCTGTAACTCCCTTGCAATAAGGAACTGTATCTGGAATTGGGAGAGTAACACCTCTCCCTCCCCTAAGTTGCTTTCACTCAGGATACATTATCACAACACAAATGAAATTAAAACAAGCACCTGGGCTATTTATTGTGTTTCATTATCTCATTTGTGCTCTTCTGGCTGGGTCATTTCCAGTGTCCCATCTTTAAGCTTACCAGTCCTTATACTGCTACTCAAGTCACTCTTGTATCTGCTAATGATTTTTAAAAAATGAAACTAAACTATTGCACTTTTCATCTCTGGAAATTCTGTTTCCTTCCTTTTTGGAATTTCAATCTCTTTATTAATAAGGCTTGGTTTGCTCAAACTATTCTCCAGATACCTTTACAGTTTTCTTTTGAGTTTACTTCAGCTCCTTGAGAAAAAATAGTTCACTTAAAGCCTTTGTTTGTACACCCAGTCTAGCTTCTTCCTCTGGTGCCTTTTGTCAATTTGCTTTCTTTACAATGAATGTGGCATACTTTCTTGTTTTCTTGTGTGCCTCGTAATATTTGACTGAAAACTAGATATTTTGAATAGTGTAAATTTATTCTAGAAATCAGATTTTACTCTTCCCAGCTGTTTGTGCTTAATGAAATCATTTGTTTATAGATTTATTTCAAGTGTGTGTGTGTGTGTGTGTGTGTGTGTGTGTGTGTGTGTGTCTATGTGTGTGTGTGTGTGAGGTATGTGGTGTGTATGTGTGTGTAGGGTATGTATGCATAGTGTGTGTATGGTGTGTGTGTATGTGTGGTGTGTGGTACGTGGTATTTGTAGTGTGTGGTATGTGGTATTTGTAGTGTGTGGTATGTGTGCATGATGTATGTATATACTGTGTGTATAGCGTGTGTGTATGGTATGTATGTGCATAGTGTGTGTGTGTGTGTGTGTGGTGTGTGGTATGTGGTATTTGTAGTGTGTAGTATGTGGTATACGTGTTATGGTGTTTGTATATAGTGTATGGTATGGTGAGTATGGTGTGTGTACTATGTGGTATTTGTGGTATAGGGTATGTGTGTGGTATGTGGTATTTGTGGTGTGTGTACTGTGTAGTATTTGTGGTGTGTGGTATGTGGTGTGTGTGTGGTATGTGAGTATCGTGTGTGTGTGTAATGTGTATGTATATGTGTGTGGTGTGTGGTAAGCATTTGTGGTGTGTGGTATGTGATATGCATGGTATATGGTATGTGGTGTTTGTGTGTGTGTGTGTGTGTGTGTGTGTGTGTGTGTGTGTGTTGCTAGGGATTTAACCTAGATTCTCCTGCATGAGGGGCAAGCACTTTTTCAACTGAGCAATAAGTCCCAGGCCCCTAGAGTGTTTGAAAGACTACATTCTCTGTCCTATATGGTCATTGAATTTGCTAATCTGATCTGTGTGGTTGGTGAACTGATAACCTCCTCAAATACCTAAATCCCACAGGAATGAATAAAGAAGGATGTTCTACCTCTTTAAATCCCTCAGCTGATTTTGGTGGGGAAGCTGCTCCTGTGTGCAAAAATCCAAACAATGGCTCCTCCTTAAGCCAGCACCTTGGTTATATTCTGAGATCAAAACACACAACCTAAGAGCTTTTGAGTACCAAGTCCTTGTTGTCCTCATTGGGATTAGAAAGCTACAGATCAATGCAAACCACTGTCTTCACAGTGAAGGATCAGTACAGTCACAACATAAAGGGGTTACAAGTTCCTGGCCTCTTTCTTCATGGATGCTCCTCTGAGTCCTGAGGTGTGCCTGTTAGACTTCACAGTACTGAATCGCTTGCTGATGGTAGTTCTTATAAGAAGTTGCTTTATTGTTTAGAGAGACCAAATCCCAGAGCTTCCTACTTGAATTAGCCAATTCCCTTCTTGCTGTGAATAAGTGCCTAAAAGAAGAAACTCAAGGACTTATGTGGGCTCAGTTTCAGTTCATCTCAACAAAGAAGCCATGTGGGTGGCAGTCACTGCAATGGCATGTGGTCAGGGTCCTGGTGCATCAGAAAGCAATGGGCTCAGGCTGGAATCAGAAGCTGATATCACCATCAAGCTCCACTTCCAGGAGTGACTCCTTGTTACCAACCTGGTCATAGTCTCAACAGTTCAACCAGTATAACAAGCTAGGAAACAAATGTTGAAATACAAGTCTGTGCTGGAGATTTTACAGCCAAACCTTAATGGTTACTTAACCAAATCCACTCTGATAATCATTTCTTGATGTTTTTCTTTAGCATTTATACATTTGGTATACTCAAAAGACACATACACACAGAAGGAAAGAGAGAGAGAGAGAGAGAGAGAGAGAGAGAGAGAGAGAGAGAGAGAGAAGAAAGAAAGAAAGAAAGAAAGAAAGAAAGAAAGAAAGAAAGAGAAAGAAGGGAGGGAGGAAGGGAGGGAAAGAATAAGATAAAGTTGTCTTTGTCTTAATATTGTTGTGATAAAAATTTATGACCATGGCAATTTATAAAGAAATATGCTGTGGGATGTCTTTCTGTATGCTGTGAATATGTGTTGCTATAATTGGTTAACAAAGAAGCTGCTCTGGCCTATGGTGAGTCAGGTTACAGCCATGCAGGAAATCCAAAAGAGAGACAGGAGGAAGAAAGGAGAGATGGAGGAGATGCCAGCCTGGTGCCCAAAGAACAACATGTCAGCAGACAGGTCACACCACAGCCGTGTGGCAAAACATAGATTAATAGAAATGGGTTAAGATGACAGAGCTAGCTAGCAAGAAACTTAAGCTATTGGCCATACAGTTTGTAATTAATATAAGCCTCTGAGTGATTATTTTATAAGCAGCTCTGGGACTGCAAGTGAGAGAGATTTGTCCCAACTATAGGCCAGGCAGGACACAGGAAATCTTTGGACTACAGAAATCAATTTGGCTATGATTTCAGAGGGTTAGTATGAATGATGGCAGTGTGAAGGAACAGCTGATAGCTTACATCTTGATGTGCAGCCATGAGACAGAAACAGAGAGAAGGGCTGAGGCTGGGAAACCTCAAAGCTGCCCCTAGTGACATACCTCCTCCAGTCCTCCAACCACCCCTAATCCTTCTGTAACAGTTTCACCAGAAGAGGACCAATCACTCAATCTTTTGAGCCTAGAGGGCCCACTCTCATTCAAACCAACACAGGAGACAAGGTGCCATGCTTCCATTTCTTGTTGCTGTGATAAAATACCCTAATAGGAGCAATTTCAGGGAGAAAAGATTTATTTGGCTCTCAATTCCAAGATACAGTCTGCCATTGCAGGCAAGTCAAAGTAGCGGGAACTCAAAGCAGCTGGTCAGTCACATTATATACACAGTCAAGAGCAAAGAGTAATGAATTAATGAGTGCATGCTCAGGTTCAGCCCATAGTCAAGAGCAAAGAGTAATAAAGAATTAATGAGTGCATGCTCAAGTTCAGCTCCCTCTTACCTTTCTTTCCATCTAGGTTCCCTTCCATGAAATGGTACAACCCACATTCAAGTTACTTTCTACCTCAGTTCAATTAAGAAAATCTTTCTCTGGCACACCTGCAAGTCAATCTAATCTAGACAATTCCTCTCTGAGATTCCCTTTCCAGGTAATTGTACAACGTGTAAAGTTGAAAATCCAACCTACCATCTAACTGGGGAAAGGAAAATTAGAAAGATTTTACGATTTTTCATTGTATTACATGGTATAACCAAGTATTCTATTAATTTTGTTTTCAATACATCCCCACCATAGTTCTCCCTTCCTCCCCTTTTCCCAGACCTGCCAGTTCCCCCCTTTGCTATATGCACTCCTCCTCCATTCCCCTACAGAAAAGATCAGGCCTCCCACGAATATCCATTGAACTAGGCATGACAAGATGTAGAAAGACTAGGCACAAACCCTCATATCAACGACGGGTGAGGCAACCCAGTAAGAGGAAAGGGGTTGCAAGAGCAGATGAAAGAGTCAGAGACACCCCAGGCTCCCACTATTTGGAGTCCCACAAGAACAACAAGCTAACGACCATAACACGTATGCAGAGGACCCAGTGCTGGTGATTGCCGCTTCAGTTTCTGTGAGCCCCAATGAACCCCACTTAGCTGAAGTCTGTGAGCCGTGTTTCCTGGTATCTCTAGCCCTCTGGCTCCTACATTTCTTCCTCCCACATCTTTCATGGAGTTTCCCCGATCTCCAAGGGGAGAGAGCCAATGGAGATCTACAGTTTGGGCACTCTCTCCACCTAATGTTTGGCTGTGGGCCTCTGCATCTGCTCCCATCAGATGCCAGCGGAGGCCTCTTTGATGAAGATTGGGTTAGGCTCCGATCTACGAGTATATAAGAATAGCATTAGGAATCATTTTATTGATTATTTTTTCTATCATAAGTCTCTGGGCTATCCAGCCTCTGGTTCTTGGTCATCCAGGCGGCATAGGGCATGGGCTTCCTCTCTTGGTGTTGGCCTCAAATTAGACCTGTCAATGATTGGCCAATGCCCTAGTACATCTGGCAGGTGCCATAGACATTAGGTCAAAAGTTTTTTGGCTGGGTTGGTATCACAGACCCACCTCTGGAAGTCCTGCTTGATGACAGAGTAATTTTGATACAATGTTTTTTATTGTTTATAATTTGTACCTACAATGCATTTTGATCATATTCGTCTACTCTTCCCCCTAATTCCTTTCAAATCTACATTCAGATCACCCTTTCTCAACTTCGTGTCTTTTTATTTTCTATAATCCAATGAGTTCAATTTGTGTTGCCCATATAGTGTGTGTGTGTGTGTGTGTGTGTGTGTGTGTGTGTGTGTGTGTGTGTAGCTCTCCCATGTAGCATGGTTGATATATCAGGAGTCAAACCCTTAAAGAAAATTGACCCCTCTCTTCCCTAGAAGCCATCAATTATCAATACCTCTTCACTTTGGGTGGGGCAACTCCCCCGCTCTGCTGGGCTCGATCAAGTGCAGGTCTTATATAGACAATAACATCCCCTTCCCCTAAGGCTTAAGGACCATCTCGGAAGAGTGAGGGGTTGGGCTGTAAAAGTCAGTGGCCAAAGAAGACTTGGGCTAACTAAATGTTTAATTCCACACTGTAGAGTGAATAGCGACTCTTTGGATCAGAGCCTTTAAGGGGTAAGGGGAGGTGGATGCCAGAGTTGTAGGAGCTCATTGGCTTGAGTTCTTGTTCCCTTTGCTGGAGTTTCTTTCTGTTCTGTGGCTGTTCGTTTCCATGTATGAGCATCATGATGAAGGAATTGCCCCATTGTTAGCACAGTTGTGTTCTTAAGTTTTAATATTTGTTTATATTTTTCTGGGACTATTTTGTTTTCCCACCACAATTGGTCACCCAGATAAAATTGCAGCATTGATTTCTTTTTTTTTTTTTTTTTAAAAAGTCCACATCATTATGTATTCTCACTCTTTTACTTAAACGACCTCTTCCTGAGGCTCCATTACTCTCCAGTCCTAATGGACCTCGCTGAACTGTTCTGGCAGGGGGTTCACAATCATGTCCTCTTTCCCTTGCCCTCTGTGGTCAATTTAGTAAAATCCAGAGAAAAAAAATATACCCAACTCCCCAAGTGCTAAATGATTAATACACAGATCTAATTACATGATGCTTTAAAATACATATTGTGTTGGAGGGAGAGAAGGAAGGCTTTTCCCAAGCAGTTCTAAGGGAAACAAATCCAAATTGCATTTGTTAAGCAATCTACTAAA
This sequence comes from Onychomys torridus, assembly GCF_903995425.1. Classification (NCBI taxonomy): domain Eukaryota; kingdom Metazoa; phylum Chordata; class Mammalia; order Rodentia; family Cricetidae; genus Onychomys; species Onychomys torridus. The sequence continues at coordinate 79,370,274 of NC_050450.1, read as the reverse complement.
TCCCAGCAGGCGCTTTCCTCCCACAGGGCTGCAGAAACATTTCTGAGATATGACGAGGCCTGCTGCAGAATGCACAGGTCTTCAAAGGAAGCTCTGACCTACTTTGTTTCTGCCTGGTCTTGGGCTGTTTGTTTGCTGCTCTGCCTTTGTGAATTAGACAGAATTGGATTTTGCAGCAGTGTTTGGTGGGTGGTCTACCCACAGGAGCCAGAAGTCAGGTAAGAAGCCTCATACCTTCACCGGATGAGCTGAGGCATCATAACAAGTATTTTTGCTTGGAGTTAGAAGAGTCTTTTATTTTTACTATTTCAATGTATGCCTCCATGAGACAGATGGCCTTAAAAATGAGGAGCAATGTAATATTTTAAACTGTGTAACAGCACATCATTTTAAGCAGGGGAGTGATTTCTAATGTGCCCATGCATGGGAGGTCTCACAAAGAATGCTACTTAAGGCCCTCAGGAGAGTTCCTGCCATAACCTAATGAGGACGAACAGAACAGGGCTAGCCTCAGGAAGCATATTGTATGGGATATGCAAGGTGCACCGTGCCTCCACTGTTACCCCAAGGCACATGGAAGCTTCAGTGTCCCCACCACACCAGAACAGGTGGCTGACTCATTGTTGCAGAACTGAAAACTAGGGCCTGATTGACATCACTGTGTTTAGATGTCATAAGGCCCTCTTGTCCCTGAGGCACCATCAGTCACTGTTCCTCTGCCATTGACAGATGGAGTTTCTCAAGTATATTATTATTTTTTCTCAGCTGGTCCCTATACATCAGACTGTGTTTACAGAGGCTGTCTATCTAAATGGCTCTGATTCTACCCTTCTGGTACCATGGAACCATTTGAGGTCCTATGTTATCTTTGAAATTTTTTTAACTTCTATTTCATATTCCTGTGGCTGACCACATTTATTTAAAGTTTTTTTTTTCATGTCACATACTGTCCACTGTTCCTCCTCTCTCTCCTCCTGTTCCCCCTGCATCTCCCCCCATCCTACCCCACCCACTCTTCATAGGGTTTAAGGCTTCCCTTGGGTATTCAACATAGGCTGGCATACCAAGTTGGGGCATGCCCAAGCCTCTCTCCCCTATATCAAGGCTGAGTAAATCATGGCACCATAGGGAATGGGCTCTAAAAAGCCAGTTCTGGTACGATTGCCAGGGGACTCACAAACAGATCAAGCCACACATCTGTCACCCTCATTCAAGGGGCCTCGTGTGGTCCATGCAGGCTCCCCAGCTGTCAGTTCAGAGTCAGTCAGCTCCAACTAGCTTGTGTCAGCTGTCTCTGGGGTTTTCCTCATCATGATCTTGTTCCCCCTTGCTCTTATAGTCTCTCTTCCCTCTTTTTAACTGAACTCTAGGAGGTTGGCCAAGTGCTTGGCTGTGGGTCTCTGCATCTGCTTCTATCAGTTGATGGATATAGATTTTATGATGACAGGTAGGGTAGTAACCAATATGTGTACAGGAGAAGGCTAGTTCAAGCACCCTCTCCACCATTGCTATGAGTCTTAGCTGGGGGCATTCTTATGGGTTCCTAGGAATTTTCCAGCACCAGATTTTTCCCTAACCCCATAGTGTTTCTAGCCTGAGAAACCTGATCTTCTGTCCCCAATGAAGAGTGTACTTTGCTGTGACCACTACTGCTCTCCTGCATGCTCTCTGTCATATTTAAAGTCACATACAGTGCAGAGGGAGGGAAGGAGCTGCTAGAGAAACATGTGTACAAGAAGCTCCTCCTTTTAGAAGCAGCAGTCAAGAAATAGAATGAGACAGAGAGGAAGGGGAGAAAAGGGTCTTTCAAAGATTTCAGATCTATGGTTATTCAAGATTTTAGGAACTACAGTCAGAGGTGAAAGGTTTTTTACATGACCTAACTTTTGTGGGTCTTTTCTGTAAGATATTATCCAGCTGATAGTTTATACTGACAAGAAATGGTTGAAGCCCAACAGAGAGTGGTATTACACAGAGCAGAGAAGAAGAACAGGATTTTTAGTATTAAGGAGGCAGGACAAATTTTTGATTATAGTGTCAAGACAGTGTAACCTTAGCCAGGCAGTGGTGGCATATGCGTTTAATCCCAGCACTTAGGAGGCAGAGGCAGAAAGATCTCTTTGAGTTCAAAGCCAGTCTGGTCTACAAAGTTAGTTCTGGGATAGTAAAGGCTATTACACAGAGAAACACTGTCTCAAACTGCCTGTCCCCCAAAAGAAAAGAAAAGAAAAGAAAAGATAAGAAAAGAAAAGAAGAGAAGAGAAAAGAAAAGAAAAGAAGAGAAGAGAAGAGAATAGAAAAGAAAAGAAAAGAAAAGAAGAGAAGAGAAAAGAAAAGAAAAGAAGAGAAGAGAAGAGAAAAGAAAAGAAAAGAAAAGAAAAGAGAGCCACTAGACGTTGACTAAATGGTTTAGAGTAATGAATCCTTACCTGAGCTGCTCTGGCTATCTTGTATCCATGATTCAATAATGAAAGAATGAGAATAAAGCCAAACCAAGGGCGATGTCACTGAAAAGAGGGACAACCTGATTGAGTTGTTGACAATCTCATTGCACTGGAGAGATAGGCACTGAGGATTGGGTCTTTCTGAGTAAGAAGACAATGATAAAGACCTTAGGATCTCATCTTAGAGTTTTAAAGAAAACAAGCTCTAAGAGACAAAACATAAAAGAACACCAAGACTGAAAACCTACCTGAGAGCATCTTACTCCTACACTCATCGAGGTTATCAGCTTTTATAGTGTGAAGGCAGAAACTAAAGCAAATCTCTTACAATTTTGTGTATAAAATTCCAATTCAGTAAAAAGTTTCTAGTTGATCATAAGAATGGATTAAGAGAAAATTAAATAAGGTGGGATAGATTCATGGGCAATGCAGACAGTAGAAAAATACAGACTTTCACTGTGATTGGCAATTTTAGAAACACAAGTGATATATGTGGTCTTCATTGGAGAATTGGGATCTAGAATGAAGAACCAAGTGAACACCTGACTTCAGCCCTAAAAAGTACATAAAGAGACAGAGAAATGAGAAGATCTTATTCATTCTCTTTTAATTCCTTCTAAGCAAGACCTTAAGGTCTCTTTTGGGTTTCAGATTAGGGAAGCCAGGAATTTAGGAATCTCTGATGCTGATCTCTGAAATTCTTAAATATCTTAGACTACTTCTTCCAAACTTTTTATTTTCCTGAGTTTCAAACCTGAAGAACAAACCAGAATCCAATAGTCTTTCTTTATTGTGTAAAACCAAGCTACTTTTAAGAAGTAGGTTTCTAGAAAAGAAATGGATCAGTAAAACAAAAATGACTAAATACTGAGTTTATCAAGGTAATAAAATTGTCATTTGGGTCAAAATAAAAAAAAATTGTGACTGAAAAGATGGTTTGGTAGTTGAGAGTACGGAGTGGGGGCCAGTGCTCTCCCAGAGGACTTAGGTTCAATTCCAAGCATTCATATGGCATCTCACAACCATCTGTAACTCCAGTTACAGAGTACCTGACTCCATCTTCTGGCATCCTTAGACACTGCATATACCTGGTGCACAGACATATACACAGACAAAAACATCCATACCCATAACATAAAATGAAAATAAAATGTTATCTTGATGTAATTTTAAAAAATCATAAAATTATTGTTAACTGTTTTGTAAAACAAACTTTTCTAAGTATAAAAACAAAATCAGAAGAGAAGCTAAATCTTTCTGGATGATTTCTCTAGGGAACAAAACAGAAGAGAGGAATAAAGGTTATAGAATAAATCTAGACTAGTTAGACCTTCACAACTGCAGTAGAACACTGTAAATCACTAGTCTTTGTTTTACAAAAAAAGTTTTGAAACAAGAATATATAAATAGTTTAAAAGGACAAGCAATACTTATATGTAGGTGTTGGTCATTTTCAAAAGAGGAAATATAAACTCTCTGGTATTTAGTCTCACCAGAACTTTAAAATTCGATTTCACTGCACAGTGATACTCAGGAAAACACAAAGTATGGAAGGAGCAGTCTAAGACATTTAAGAATGTCAAAGATCAGCATCAGAGATTTCCTTGATTCCTGGCTTTCCTAATCTGAAACTCAACAGAGACCTTAAGGTCTTGCTTGAAAGGAATTAAAGAGAATGAATAAGATCCTCTCATTTCTCTGTCTCTTTATGTACTTTTTAGGGCTGAAGTCAGATGTTCACTTGGTTCTTCAACTCTACTACCACGGAGTTGAAATGAACACATTCAGGAACTAGTGGTGAAGTCATAGTTTGGTATAGCATGCACAAAGGATTTTCTAAACATTAAGCAAAAGAGGCTTTTGCTGGATCTGGCATGAGACTTTCTGGGTTTGCATATTTAGAGCATCATCTCACAAGTTATGGTGACTTGAGTGGATGACATCAGCTCTCACTGCAAAGCTGCCATTGTTCCTGCAGAACACTAAGGTGTAGCTCTCCACATAAATGCTTGCTTACAATACCCATAGTTCTACTGTCCCCACAGTTCCTTACTGTCAGAGTACAAAAAAGAATGGAGGGAAGTCCCATGTTCATGGAGTAAATGTTCAAATACCCATACAACCCAAATAGGTCTACATGTTTAAAACAATCTTTGTCACAATACCAATGTTATACTTCACTTAGCAAGAAATTAATCTTAAAATAGATATGAGATCCAAAGGATTATATGTTAGTTAGGGTCTTCTATGGGAACAGAACCAACTGGATGAAATATATGCATATATAATTATTTAAAGAATTTATTAAATTGGCTTATGTTAAAATAGTAAGAACAGTTGTCTCACACCTGAAAATAAGACATCTCTAGGCATTTGAAGAAAAAAAAGTGTTATCCCAATATAGTTGTTAAAATAAAAATTGTTAAAAAAGAAAATGTCATATAAACACATTATAGAATACTAATTAGTTATCAACAATGAAATCCTGTCATTTGTGACAACATGGCCAGACTGGAACATAAGATTAAGTTTAAAGAAAACAAACTATCCAAGATTAAAAAAAAAAAAAACCCTCACATGTGTGTGAATGCTAGTATTCCTTCCCTCACATACAGAAACCTGGAAATCATTTGCTTATTAATGGTACTACATTGTTTATGATCCACAGACTCTTCTTTTAAAGATATTTAGAGAAGTACTAGGAAATGTGCGCACATAAATGCTTGAAGATGTTGTGTATGCAATGTTCTTTTTATTATTGAAAATATCAAAATAGAGAACCACTTAAAATCATAAGGAGGCTGAAGAGATGGCTCAGTAGCTCAGAGCACACATTGCTCTTGCAGAGGCCCAGAGTGGTTCCCAGCACCCACATCAAGTGGCTCACAAGCTCTTGTAACTCCAGCTTGAGGGCATCTGGCACCCCCTTCTGTCCTCTTTGAGCAACTGCACACACATGCACATATCCACATGGACACACAAGCATAAAAGTTTAAAATATGTCTTTAAAATATTTAATTAATTAAAATCATGAGAAGCAGCTAGAGATTTTGACAAAGAAGAAATACTCATTATTTCTCTTTATATAAGATGTATCAGTCCAGTAACAATGGTTTAAAGTGTGTTCAAGCTCATTTCTACATGTGCTGTGGTCTCACTGTCTGTGCCCCAAATCATATGTTGACATCCTTATTACCAAAGTGACCATATTGGGTTTGTGGATGATGATTCTGTGAGATGATTAGATCATGAAAGCTGAGCCTTCTTAAATGGGCTCAGTATGTTCATGGATGACACTAAGGAAAACCAGCTAGTCCCTTTCACCGTGGAAAACACAGTAAGAAGATATTGTTTATGGGAAAGTGGTCTATACCAGACACCAATATGTTGGAATTTTGATCTTCTTATACTCCACCTCCAAAATGGTGAGAGGAAAATGTCCATGACAGATAATCTGCAAAACATTTGAGATGCCTCAGTGGTTACAAGCACTGTCTGCTCTTCCAGGAGACCTAGGTTGAATTCTCCAGTATCTACACAGTGGCTCACAACCATTTGCAATTCCAGTCCCAGAAGATCCCATGCCATTTTCTGACCCCCATGGGCATGAAGCCTGCACATGGTATACATGCATAGATTCAGGCAAAAGACCCACATACATAAAATTAAAAAAAAATGATTAAGAGCATTGTATGTGAGCACAGGTAAGGAGCAAAATGTTTTGTTTAAATATTAAAAAAAAATTACCACATTTTCATCTGTAAGTTAAAAATGTAAGCTGTCTTTTAGTGTGAAGATGAGATGTACTAGAAACAACTCGTGTGGTTTTAGAATAAAAATGTCTTCTTTGGTGTCTCCTGTCATATTTTTTTTACAAAGAAGAAAATGTGTGACATCCACAAACCATCCAAGACATATAAATAAATCAGAAACAAAGCAAACATGCATTTAAAATTGCAAATGAGAAACAGACTATTTCATCTACACCAAAAACTATAAAATACTTATAAATTCAGTAAGAATGAAATAAGAACCATAAACAAAACAAAACAACAACAAAAAAGTTCATCGTAGAGCACAAAATACAATCTGAACAAACATAAACACATAACATTCTTTTTATGACAGGATTTATTCTCACAAACCATTATTCTTCCTAAATTAATATAAATTCTATGCAATTCTAAATGTAAAGCCAACAAAGAATCGTTAAACTTTATAAATAGATTTTTAAAGTTCACTTAAATAATACTACTTATGAGTACGAATAAAGGAAAGGAAAGTGGCCATAGTGAAGAAGATCTTGCCCTAATTTATGTCAGAGGCCAGACTGGACACCCTATAACTGGATTAATGTGTTATCAGACTGAAGCAGATGTATTATTGGATGAAATAAGATGGATAAGAAGCAGATTCTAACACATATGAGACTATGAAGCACATTAACAACAGAAGTTACATTTATTGGAAAAATATTATAAAGAATTTAGGAACTTGTCTATTTATGACAAAAATTGTAAAAAAAAAGTATAAAACAACCTGCCAATGTATGTGCGTATGGTAATTGGGATATATGTATGATTCAAATGTAGAAGACAAAATCCATTTAGGAAAGAAGGCCAGTAGTTTTGTGGTAAAGTGATAGGAATCTTCATAAGCAAAATTGGAAGCCGACGTGTATAAACAAAACATAAGAGACATTTTACTTATAGAATGTTTCCAAGCTCCATATGGTGGAAGGAACTATGGATCAAGTAAAATAAATTTGAAACAGAAATTTTAAAATAATGGGTAGGAAAAATGTTTATTGCCTATAAAATAAGGGAAGGAAATTTCAAGCAATAAAAGTTTCCTATATTCTATACTGAATTTATATTTGACTAATAATTCTTGAACAACAAATCACAGAACAGTGTAGATGTAAACTATTCCTTTATTATCTAAACACAGAGCCTGAAACTAGGTGGTGAAGACAACAAAATTTATTATGAATATGCCAACTTTGTATTTGGGCTTAAAATTTAAGCCTTGAGCTGGAAAACAGCTTGGGTAGAGTTCTTACCAGGTGAGCATAAGGACCTGAGTTTGATCCCTAGAATCCTTATAAAAAGGGCTGAGCATGGTAGAGCATGTGAGAGACCTTGTCTCAGATCATCAAGGTGGACAGTGCCTAAGGAACAGCATCCAATGCTGGCCTCTGGCACCTACAAATACATAATCACAGCCCCATACACACAAGCACATAATCACTCCCCTCACACACACAGACCTCATTAAGAAAAACTTAAGTAGTATTTAATTCTATTACATGAAAATCTATTTGCAAAAAAAAGGGCAGAAAAAATACTGTGAGTGACCTCCATGTAAATGTGTTTTGAAAACTGAACACTTTTCAAATTCATATTTTTTTATTTAAAATTGACAAGCTTTTAAATATTGGCAGGAAATACACAGCAATCCAATAAGAGAAGAAGAGAAGAAGTAAAGACCAAAAATATATTCTTGGCACTCAAGGACCATGGCTCAGTGGGTAAAGGTACATTCTGCCGAGCCTCAAGACCTCAGTGGATGTGTGAGATCCACGTGATGGAAAAAGAACTGATGAACTGATTCCTGTGTGGCGTGAGTGCGCCACACTAAATACATAAATGTTAAAAAATTAAAAAGAAGCCGGGGAGGGGGGTGGTAGCACACGCCTTTAAACCCAGCACTCAGGAGGCAGAGCCAGGAGGATCTCTGTGAGTTTGAGGCCAGCCTGGTCTATTGAGTGAGATCCAGGGCAGGCACCAAACTACACAAAGAACAAAACACAAAACAACAAAAAAATAAAATAAAATAAAATAAGAAGAAATATGCTCATACTTACTGGTAATTAGGGAAATAGAAATTAAAATAACACTGATTTGCCATTTTACCACCAAAAAACAACTGTACCTTTAAAGGAGATTAGAGCATGTACTGCTAGAGAGAACACAAGTAGGAAGTGTCTTTAAAAGACAAAATAAAATTGGAGTTGTTTACAGAGTTTTCATGATCTAATACAGCAACACTCCATAAAAATTAAAAATCAATATAGCATTTGAACCCCCACCTACCAGGACTGTAGCTACAAACCAAAATTAATCTATTCAAATATGTGTGCATATAGTCTCTGTGTGTGTGGGAGCATGAGCTGGATGCTGCGGTCAACATTGGGAGTCATCTCTTTTCTCAGTTAGTTTTTTGCCTATTTATGTATATGTGCAAATCATGTGTATGCAGAAGCCTCGGGAGGCCAGAAGAGATGCTGAAAAACCCCTAGAGTTGGAGTGACAAGCTGCTGTGTTCCTCTCAATGTAGATACTGGAATCTGAACTCAAGTCCTCTGGAAAAGCAACAATCACTCATAACCACTGGGCTCTCTCTCCACCACCTTTAGGTAACTTCTTCAACTGATTTCTAGCTTTTATTCTATCTATCTATCTATCTATCTATCTATCTATCTATCTATCTATCTATTTATTTATATTTGGGGATGTCTCTCTCATTGAACCCAGAACTCAGATTCACTACTCTGGATGCCCAGCAAGCCCTTGGGATCTCTTGTAGAGACCTCCTCAGCTTGAGGTTACAGGCACCTCCAATTGCACCTACCCAACTTTTTATATGGGTTCTAGAAGATTGAATTTGGAACTTCCTTTTTATGGAGCGAGCCTTTCACTGACTGAGCCCTCAGCCCTGCACAGGAATTTTATTGGTTGAAGGGTCATACATGGTGGTGATAGACTCTCCATTCCATGAAACACTGACATTGTAAGAAATAAGTGGAATTGGACCTGTGGGTTTGAAGGAATGACTATGATGTATTTGTGAATGAGAAAATTGAAGGCTGAAAATGTGTCTTTAATCCCATACCACACAAGAAGGGCAGCCTTCAGGTATGTGCATTTGTAATTTAAAATTATATACCACTAATTAAATGGGAACACAAATTTAGGACAAGTGAGGAGGTTATATGTTTTCTGTAGGATGGGAGGGCTCTAAGAAAGGAGCCATATGTGAGGGAGGAAGCACGCAGGGCAGGCAGATTTTCGTGACTGATTCTCCATGTGGGTGTTCATGACTCTGATTAGGACAACCCAACGAAAACTGTCTCAGTTCATGCAAAATAGATTCACGGCCCACCGTGTAGGAGTCTGCACAGCACTATAACAGGACTGTGGAGGTGGAGTTTCATTTTCTTAGGTATAAGGATGAGCATTCAAGAAAGCTAGCTTCTGAGACTGGTAACGGTTGTACCAGGATTACACAACACATAGAAACTGACAGCATCGTGACATTAAGGTAAAGGATATACTATGTGGTGTAGACATAAGCTGGGTAATAAGCAATGTTCTGTTTCAGGCAAATCACAATAATCCATGTCAGCCACTTAAAATCGGTTCCTAAAATCGATAAAGTCACAAAATCCGTGTTAGTTTTCCAAAGTAAGATATTATATAATGGTTTTAAGTTTTATTTATTTTTTAAATGTTTGAACACATCCAACCCTCTCTCTCAACTCTTCCCCCTCCTACTCTCTTAATCTTCTCATCCTTTCCCGTCCAACTTTGAGTTTACTTCTTTTTTTCCTTCTTTTCCCATAATATTTAGCATAATAACCAAAGATTTTGTTAGACACCCCCAAGGGTCACTAACTTAGGTCAGTTAATAAACTCTCTTGCTATTTTTAGATGTGACTTGTTTTTTTAAAGTTCTTCAACACTTTTAGCTTCCCTGCCAAAGCAGATATTGTTTCATTATTCGCTTGGATGCAGATGGTGAGTTTTCATGTCTTTCTGCAATTCTTGCCAACAGGCTTACAAGAGATTAAATGAACGGAGTGTACCAGAGAGTAAATGAACAAGCTGACTGGGAGAATAGGAGCAAAAAACCAAACCAAAACAAACAAACAAAAACTCCAAGAACAAACAAAGAAACAAAAACAGGCAGAAATGTGAATTGGATTCTCTTTACAGTCTGCTGTCTCGCAGGAGCTGGCATACATCCTAGTCAAGGAGTCAAGAGGAAGAGATCAACAGGCTTAGTGCTCGTGGACATCCTCATTCTGTGTTCTGAGGGATGCTGGAATTATTACTCAGCCATCTTATACTCAGGCTTTCAGAAAAACAGTGATTTCTTCATAATCATAGGAAGTATGAAAAGTCAAAAGGACATAAAATGATTATCAAATCATCTTCTTTAAATAGTTAATAGTGTGATAGGACAGAAGACAATCCAGAAGTTTAACACAAAAGGAAATAAATAGGATGAGGTCCAGTGGCAGATTCTGTAGAGTGCTGTGGGAACACAAAGACTAGGAATTTAGGTTAGACAGGATGACTTCTGGAAAATGAGTATATTCTATATTCCAGAAGTTTCTTCATTGTAGGAAACTATACTAGTCTAAATACCTAGATATTCAGAAACCTTTATTTAAATGCCAAGTTGTATTTAAGAAAAATTAAAGGCAGTTCTTAAAGAATGTATCAATTTAGCAAAACCAAACAGAGGTTTTCTTGGAGATGTCAGTTGATTCTTGAAAACTTCAGTGACATGTTTTATAAAAGACTTTTCAGCCTCAATGCTTGTGGTATTTCTTCTACTAATTCACAAACTTTTGTGAGCAAACTGAAGATTTTGAAGAGTCTACAGTTTAGATGTACCATTAGATGTACCAATACAAAGTGAAAACACATTTGGTAGCTTTACCCTTAAGTAAATGGTACAATAATCTAATTTCTAATCCCTGTAATGTTTCAAGCAACAGAATTAAGGGTCAAGTTGCCTTTAATGACCCATTTCATTGAACAATTCTACTGTTGTCTATTTTATATGTTTAATAACAACCTCCTAAGTGATGAGAACTTTTTTTCCCCTCATCAGTGACATTGCTCCCTCCGCAAGATCCAAAGTGATATCTTAACACATTACCTGGTATGCTTCCATTTTGTATTTTAAATACAGCCACCAAAGCTGTAAATCCTTCTCTTCAAATTCAGGGTTCCAGGAAGATGAGATAGAGAATCACTATAGGTTTAAAATGTTCTATGATAGACAGATTATGGAAATTTTCTAAAAATGCTAGCTACCTGTCCAATCTAATTGCTTATGTCCTAGAACAGTGAGGATTCCAGAGAGTTAAAAAAAAATTCTTAAAGACTTCCTTTAAGCAATAACTTCTTAGGTGTAAATCCTTTGATAATTTCTTGAGAAATTTACAAAGAAGAATTGAAAGAGTGAGGAAGGAAGGAAGTCAAAGAATGTTGTACATGTTTATTTATCCCCAAAGTGTCCTTACTTCCCTATTACCTAAACAAAATTCAGATGGTTCTATTTATGACACTCTTTGAAGAATCCTAAGAGTTATAGCCTTGTGAAGTCTTCAGGGAGCAATTCTGCTTTAGACTTCTTATTAGTTATTGAAGGAAGACAGTTTTTATACTGGGAGAATTTCCTTTGCCTGTTAAAAATAAGTGGAAGGGCCGAACAACTGAAGTTAGGAAGCTCTTACTGCAATGACAAATGCTGTGAACCATCCACTTTGGGCCAATTAATGAGCAGTAGTTGATGCAAACTGGTATCAGAATTAAATAAATAAATAAATAACATGACTGCATTGCCTTACAACAGGACAAAAGCTGGTAATCCGGTAGTTTTTGAGAAGGTAACAAGTAAGGTTATGAACATAAGGTTTAATGAAAATATTTCTTGTTCTCCTGAACACCAACGTACAATATATGTCTACAATGCCATTGATACAACTGTTTATGTACAATAATGTGTAAGACTAATAGTAATCAAAATAATGAAAATCGCATTTACTCCTTCAGCTCTGAATAGCTGACCAGGTACAAGAGAAAAACAAATTTCATCCTTTTGACCAGACATTTTTGCATCTTTAATCCTAAGGAAGAGCTCTATGCTATAATTGTAGGTATTAGGACAGATATCCTTCACAACTCTAAAAGTAAAATTTTTAGTTACAGATGTGTATTTCATATACATAAGCACATTGATTTTTACAGCAAATATAGTTCCTTTAGAAGACAGTAGAATACTTTAGATAATATAAGCATATGTATAAATACTACCATACTTTCAATGTGCATTTTTTTCTTCTAGGCTTAACTATTTGTCCATTTTACAGTTTTAGTTTTGTTATTTACACAGAACAAAGATATTAGTGGGAAAAGGAAGAACAAGAACACCTGCCATACCAAATGTTAGAGAAATGACCTTTGCTCTGGACATTTCCTAAAACAATCCAGAAAGACAGACATTACTTTTTGTAAATCTGGGACTTTCTAATCCATTATTCCTTATAAATATCATTTTATTTAGTCTATTACTCCGAGGAAAAGATGGTTAATAATGTTATACCACATAAGATAGGATATGCATATTCATGAGGCTTCATGAACTGTTTGTGAATTTGAAATAAATAAACCTTTAACATGTAGGAAAGCCACTGAAAATACTTGCTTCTCATGATGATAAATCAAAAGCAGAAAGTGTAATCCCCAAGGCATACACAACTTAAAGCTATGCAATGTGGCGTTACCCCCCAATGCTAGGGTAAGCCTCCTAGAGTGAAAACAGGATTCTAAATATTCACGTTACTTTGCGATATTGTATGTATGTAAAAATAGAGTGCATTTTACCAAGCAAAGCAGGTAGGTGATTTAAGGCACTTTTGGACAGTGTGTCATCTCCTGACATACTTGTGTTCTGAAAACCTAAAAGGTTTTATACTTCTTTATACTCTCATTAAATTATCTAGGTGACACTGAGAACCAAGAGGACTCCTTGGGAGAAGATTTAAATTTGCTCAGGCTGCACAGCAGAAATTAACAAATGACACAGGGACCCATAGCTTTCTGCTGCATTCTCTGTGCTAGTTTAATAATCAAGTGATATATAAAGTTGTCAGAGGCAGTGAGTTTAAAAAAGGAAAGGGGGTCTATAATTGAAGTAAATAAACTGGGGGAAGAGAAAGGATTGATCACACACTACTTTGTATAGGAAAAGCATAAGGCTGTGCCCTGAGGTTAATAATCTGTAGGAAGCAGTTTAACAAACGGTGTTCTAATGACATCCGATCTGGTAACACATTTCTCTGTCTTTTTCCCACTCAGGAGGATAAACACAGTTAAAACTTCTACCTGAGGAAACTTTGCTTTTATGAGTGCCTGTGTGACACAGTTGGGAACAGCACTTCTCTGCTTGTCTTCTGATTGCCAAGTACACCTTGGTGGTGTTGCTCTGTAACATTAATTGGCATTGTTTAATATTCTGTTTGAAATACTCTTAGTTCTTTCTAAGGTGTCAGGATGACTACTCCAGTTTTAAGACACATGCGGGTTTTAAATTCCGTTTATTTTGTATGACTGCCTCCTATTTCCCTAATAACCCTTTCCCTGTCAAACGTCCCACACCCTCTTAAAAACAAGACAAAGAAGAAATACCTGTCTTGTCCAGAAAGCTGAATTGAAAGGTTATTGTCTTTTCTTGTTGTTACTTTTTTAAATATTTATTTGTTGTTTTGGGTTTTGAGACAGGGTCTCCCTGTGTAGCCCTGGCTGGCTTGGAATTCTCTCTGTAGACTACCCTGGCCTCAAACTTACAGTGATCTGCCCTGTCTCTGATGCTCAAGGGCTAGGACTAAAGTCATACACTACCACTTTAATTCTCAATGTTTTCTTTTTTTATCCAGTAATCCTTCATTAGTTATCTTATTTTCTGTGGTCTCTGAAGCCTGAGATTATTTTATCTACCTCAGATGCTTTTACTTCATTAAAAGGGAAAAGTACAAGCACGATGAGTCAATTGAAATTAGCCAATTCCCAAACACCCAAGAATAGTGGAATAATAATTGACCTGAAATTAAGATTAGAGTCATAGCCAAAATCCCATTTTGATACTTACTATTGTTTTCGAAAGAAATTATCTCAATAGATTCAAAACCTCAGTTTCATCTATAAAGCCATAAGTTAAGACTTGATGTGATGGTGAATAAAGAGTGGTGTATACTGTAAAGTACTGGGAGTGCGAAAAAACACTGAGATAGATTTCATAATGGCTATGACAGCTGAGATACTGCAGCTTTCTTATTTCAGGACTAGGGTTGCACATGCTGATATTGCTGATTCCTAGAAGCTCACACCTGGATGGTTGCAGCTTGAGATCCTCCAGGAAGGGCTTGGGAGATAGCTCAATATGTAAAGTACTTGTTTTGCAAGCATGAGGACCAGAGTTCAGATCCTGATACCCACAAAAATGTCAGGAATGATAGTGCATGCCTGCAATCCCAGGGCTGGGGCCAGAACCTGAATGATCTCAATGGATCACTGGGCACACAGTCTAGCCAACATGGTGAGCTTCAGACTTAGTGAGGGACACTGTGTCAAAGGACAGAGACTAATAGAGGAAGATATTCTGGTGTCAACCTCTGGTGTATAACCCTAAAATGGCCCCAAACCCTCCCTATCTCCTCCCAACATACACATGCAAAAATATGCATATACACACCATAAAAGCACATACATATACACATTCACACAAATAAGATGTAATAAATGTAAGGAGAAATGTATGGTTCAAGAAAATCCTTAAAGCTTGACTAAATCTTGATATTTTATGCCACGGAATGTCTCTAACCACCCAAGACTACATGTATTCTTTCATCTTCTCATTTCATTTCATTCACACTGGCACATGGTCATAAGTCAATGACAGGAAAGATATGGCCCTTCGCCATCATTTACTCAACTTTGAATGTACCTAAGAATCACCCTACCCTCATTTTTAACGTAATTTTTATTGATTTGGGGGGGATTTCACATTATGCACCCCAATCCCATTTATTCCCCAGCTGCTCCATATCCACCATTCATCCTTGCTGTCCTTTACCAAAAGAAAATTTAAAAAAATAATAATTAAAAAGAGACACTTCACTCCTCTGTCTTTCCTGCCTCTCCATCATCTCTCCATTCATCTTAGTAGCACTGGGAGCTGTGGTACGCCATGCACTATACCCCTTTGTCCCAACAGCTTTATTTGTAAATATTCATTTTAATGAGTTGTTGGTCTGGTTCAATGACTCTGGCTTCTGGTACACCATCAATACTGGATACCTCACCAAAACTCCTCTTCGATAGCTTGCTGTTGCCCTGAGTCACAGAGATCCTGTGGCTATGATTCCAAAGAACAGTTTCTTCACATGCTCCAGCAGGTCACAGATGGGGTGGGTGTGGGTGTGGGCCAACTCAAAGCACTGGATGTGGGCCTGAGTGATAGCTGAATTGGTCAGTCCAGGTCTCCACCGGAACAGCAGCTCCCCTCAGGTGAGGGGTGGAGCCAGCTCTCTTCCACCTATGCTATTGGTGTCAGTTCTCCTACACCTGTGGTGAGTAGTGGGGCTAGCTCTCTGAGTGTGGGGTGAGGGGAAGCTCTCCCACAAGGAGCAGGTCCAGCTCTCCCACGAGGAGCAGTTCCAGCTCTCCCAGGGCCAGTGAAGGGCAGGGCTGACTCACTATGGCTTTTGGACTTCAACACCCATGGTTTGAATATTCCCCCACCGCTCAACCACCTTTGGTAATATGGGCTATGTACATCAGACCCTGGCTGAAGTAGGGCCATGGACCCAGATATGACCCTTGGCAGTTCAGGTTGAACAACACCATGGTCCTGGGTGGCAGTACAGGCCACCCGGATCTGAATGGCCCTGGCAGTAGCGTGGCCATTAGACACCAACATGGCCACAGGTGGTATCCCAAACCTCAGGTATATGTGTGGCTTTTTGTGGCAACACAGGCCAGGGACATCAGCACAGACCCTGGCTGCAGCAGAGCTATGGACCCAGCCTGAGCCACATGTCACTATGGCCCCATGTGGCAACACAGGCCACCCACCCACATCAGCCTGTTCCTCAATGCCTTTGATTTTTTAGTTCTGTCTCTCTCCACAGCACGTGAACGAATGCTCCGCTTCTCTTTCTCTCCCATTTCTCCACCATACATTTGCTCATCCACTGGGAGGGGCTGTGGGTATCTTCTACCTGCCTGTCAGAAGCACCCTTCTTAAAAGAGGAATAAAGATTACAGATGTTTATATCTGAAGGATTAATGACCCAAAAGCCTCAGGTGGATTGACTTGATAACACCTGTGGAAGTTTGGATAATGAGATCAGCAGACCAATGCCTTCTGGTATCTACCATTTTGAGGCTGCAAGGGAACTGCCCTGCAGGAGAAGTCTTCCAGCCCCTAGTGTCCCCATTTTCCTCCCTATGAGACCCCACATGCACACAGCTTCCTCTTCTATTGTCCTTCGGTTGTTCTGATTAAAGAACCACATGTTTTTGTAGATACCTATCTTTTTTGTTTTGTTTTTGTTTTTTATTTTTTTTCTTTATTATTATGTGTTTTAAATTTTATACATCAGCCATGGGTTCCCCTGTCCTCCCCCCTCCCGCCCCCTCCGCCATCTACTCCCAGCCCCTCCCCTCCATTCCCATGTCCTCCAGGATCTAGGCACCCCTTGGGATTCATTTAAACCTGGTGGATTCAGTACAGGCAGGTCCTGTCACCTCCTTCCAGACTGAGCAAAGTGTCCCTGTGCAAGCCCAAGGTTTCAAACAGCCAGCTCATGCACTAAGGACAGGTCCTGGTCCCACAGACTGGGTGCCTCCCAAACAGATCAAGCTATTCAATGGTCTCACTTATCCAGATGGCCTGATCCAGCTGGGGGCTCCACAACCTTTGGTTCATAATTCATGTGCTTCCATTCATTTGGCTATTTGTTGCTGTGATTTTTGCAATCTTGGATTCAACAATTCACGCTCTTGCAGACCCTCCTCTTTCTCGACAGTTGGACACCTGGAGCTCCACCTGGGGCCTGGCTGAGGATCTCTGCATCCACTTCCATCAGTTATTGGGAGATTCCAGCTGGATCAAGAACAGAAAGGGAGAATGAGGAATAACAGACCATGATAAATGAAGACCACATGAGAACAGGAATAGGCAGAGTGCTCGAGAGGTCCCCAGAAATCCAAAATGATATATCCTCTGTAGTCTGCTGGCAATGGTTGAGAGAAAGCCTGATCTGACCTAGTCTGGTGATCAGATGGCCAAACACCCTAACAATTTTTTTTTTAATGTTGCTTCCATCAATACCAATCAAACAGGGTCTGAGCTAGGACCTCAGACTCATCTCTGACAAGTTCTCATGACATGAAACCGTTACTCTGGGAACCGCACTTTGATTGGTGAACCTCAAAGACACTGGTTCTTAACCGTGTCTATAAATCAGAATCACTGTAGACATTTTTTTAAATCTATGCTCATCTTCTGAGTTCCACATTCCAGATATTTTGATTTAATTAGATTGTGGCCGATATGTACGTGTTTGAATGTTTCCTTATGACTCTCCTGTGCCATATTCTTTAGAACCACCAATCTTTGGTAAGGTGTCACACCCCTAAGCTGGTAAACGGATCCATGGCAACCTCACATCCCATTTTTCAAGTAAGTCCTTGGAACTAACATCTACCCTGCACCTTTTTTTTTTTTTTTTAAATAAAGAATCATTTTAGTTTTAGGGTTTTTTTTTTGTTGTTGTTGTTCGTTTGTTTTTTGTTTTTAGTTTTTTTTGTTTGTTTGTTTGGTTTTTTTTTTTTTTTTTTTTTTTTTTTTTTTTTTTTTTGTGTGTGTGTGTGTGTGTGTGTACAAGTGAGTGCAGTGTTCTCAGGATCCAGAAAAGGCATCAAATCTCCAGGGGGCTGGAGTTAATAGATACAGGTGCTGGGAACCAAACTTGGGTCCTATGCAAGAGCAGTACACATTAACTGCTGAGCAATCTCTTTAGCCATCCATAATCTACTTTAAAAAGTTGTGTTTCTCATTGTGCCATGTTGCATTTTCTTCCTCCCATTCAAGGAGAGAAAGTATTCATCTCAGGCCTCAGGGGGAGGGATGTGACAGAGAGAAAACTAAAAATAGTCTACAAGTCACCCAAATTCTAATTTCCCTCAGCCTGAGTCACTGGAGGATTTGGAAGTGGGCATGAGGAGGCAAATGGTTAAACAGAGCGAGAATGAGTAAAATTCACATAACAACAACAAAAAAAGAAAGGAAGTTCTAGATTTGGGGCACAAATGGCCCAATTCTCTTTTCTGGAAACTGTGTAGTCCTCCAACACAGACTCCAGACAGGTATTTCCACTTCATTCATACAGTTTCCACTTCATTCATAGAGACAACAGGCAACATGAATGCTGAAAAATGACCAGTAGAAACAGTGAGCTGTCTTAGCAGCAGAGAAGTATGTTGATAATCTTTCCCCAGGTCTTTCCTCCCATTCTCTGAGACAAATGCTTAGCATATTTGGGTTCTGGAACAATTCTGAGGTCAAGGAGGAAACTCTAGAAATACTAATTCTGAGTTTGGAATTGTCTTTCTGAAGACCTACTTGAATAGAAGCTTTAAATCAGAAACAAAGTTAAGCTGATGAAAAACAATCATTTGTTGTATGCATTTTTTTTTTACCAACTCTACTACTATGGCATTCTATCATCAAAGAAATATATTCTGAATTTTCTATGTCTCTCTAATCAAATTAATATATAATTGCTTTAGAATATTAGTAGAAGGCAGTCCCAAGGTACTCTTGCGATGAGGTATGGAATCTCTGCTTATCCGTATTTCTCCATAGCTTATCCTCACTCTGGAACCTGAGGCACTGCAGGGTTAGTATTCCATTAATGTAGTATAAGCTACTTTTAGAATCTTGTAGGTGAAAAAATATTCCCAAGTTTATGAAAACACTTTTTCTACAAGAAAGCATTTTTGTTGATGTTACAATTAATGTATTTTGTCTTCTGTAGCTATTCAAACATCATTTCATTTTATTTATTTCCCTGTGGCAATTCTCTGACTACTTCCTTGTTCATTACTGGAAGAATACATTACATAATAAGACTACATAAAATTTATTGTACTTTTAGCTCACTTTGTGTTTGGTATCTAATTTTTTTTCTAAAAGTAACTTTCCTCTTAAGCATTTGACTTTTTTTAAAAAAGTACCTAAGTAAGATTTATTGTTGTGAGAATACATGAACTGAGTAACTCTGAACAAAATACAACCATTTCAGGCCTACTCAATATGGAGAGAATTGGCTGTTTGTCTATGTCAAAGAACTGTTCTGAGAAAAGGAGCAGAAACAGAGAGAAGGCCTTGCCTGGCAGAGGTGGTGCACGCCTTTAATCCCAGCACTCAGGAAGCAGGGGCAGATGAGTCTCTGAGTTTGAGGCCAGCCTGGTCTACAGGGCAAATTTCAGGACAGCCAAGACTACATAGAGAAACCCTATCTCGAAAAACCAGAAACCAAACCAAAACAACAACAACAACAAAAAAAAAAACAGAGAGAATTCCTGGCAGCCTCTGCCCATTGTGAGGTTAGGGTCCAGTATTTGAACCTTGCTTTGGTCTGAACATTTGCATTTCCCTGAAAGGCATAAATTGAGAATTTAATCACCAATACAAGTGGTGATATTATGCATATGATTATCTTGTGAAGGCAGAGTCCCTGGAATGAGATTAGCATCCTCATAAAAACTCCATTGGAGCTGTGTTGTCTCTCACACCACCTGTAGGTGCAGTTAGCAAGAACCTTCTAGAGTAAGAGAGAAGGTTCTCAATAGACACTGAATTTGCCAGTACCTTGATCATGATCTTCCAGATTTTTTAAACTATGAGAAATAAGTTTCCATTGCTTATAAGCCACCAAGTTTGTGACATAACAAACCAAAATGTCCTAAAACAGGCATTTCTGTGGTTCTGAAGGAAACCATGTAAGAGAACAGCTACAGAAAGATGCCTCTCCCATATTTAGATTATTGAGAGAGAGAAGTAAGATTATTTGGAGAGCAGTGAGACTGAAGCAGAATATAAGAAAATGAGTTAGTCCGAGGAAAAGGAATAAATGTTCCCATTTGCTCTTCAGAAACCAATTGAGACACAGGGACAATATGACAGATTCTCTGGCATAGACACCACATTTGATAGTTGGTAACACTTTTTCAAACGTGCATAGTGCGTGCCTCCCATGTCTAGATAAGGCCAAGAACTTGGAAAGGGATTTTGTCTCCAGCTCTTCATGATGCAGATATAGATTTCAGAAGATGTCTTCACATCACCCCCATTAGACGTGTGTTTTCATGCACCCTCTCATACATTTACTACATGGCTATACATTACTAAGCAGATTATCTGTTGCATTCACTTAGTCTGTGAGGGTCATCCTTGCTAGTACAGAACTCAGTCACTCATCTTTATTGTCTCATGCTCCACCGTGGGATGGCTGGATGCATTCACACTTTATCATTTATTAAGCATTAATATACTGATTGCTGAACTGATCTTAACACGTTTAGCTGAGCCATCAGTGTCATGACTAGATCTCTCTGTGCCATACAATCATCATAACTTGGTAGAGTCAACTATTTCATGAGTGTGAGGGGAACCATTACAAATTTTCTTCTTGAGGTTTTTCTGTCCGTGTAGAGCAGAGGAGTGACTCATTCTCTTCCTATATTTTGCTTATTTTTCTATTGAATTCTAGGAATCATAATTTTCACATGGCATAAGATTTTATATTTTAATTAAAATTTAGCTTTTCTTTCATGGATTATTATCTTTGAATAAAGAAATATTTTCTTAATTTAAAAAGGTCAATTACATGTTGTAGCACATCCCTTTAATCCCAGCATTTGGAATGCAAAGGTGAAAGGATCTCTGTAAGTTCAAGGCCAGCTTGGTCTATGTAGTGAGGCTCTCTCTCTCTCTCTCTCTCTCTCTCTCTCTCTCTCTCTCTCTCTCTCTCCATACATACATACATATATACATGCATACATACATATGTATGTGTATGTATATACATATATATTTATAATCATCCATTTTTATTATTTATAAGCTTTAAGCTTTTCTTGATTACTACATATTTAGAGTAATCTTGTGATCCACTACAATAATTTTCTTTTCTTTGGCATCTCCATAAACTATAAATTTCCAAAGCACAATACTATAGATTCAACTTTTAGATTAATTTTAGGATAATATTTCATTTGTAAACTTGAGGCCTCCCATACCCAAACATTGTTTTTCATTTGTTTGTTTTTTCCTTTTATTGAAAATAAATTTTTTTCTTCCATAATATATCCTGATTACAGTTTCCCCTCCCTCCACTCCACTCTACCCGGTCTTCCCCACCTCCCCTCCCATCCAGATCCATCCCTTTTCTGTCTCTCATTAGAAAGTAAACAGGCTTCTAGTGGATAATAATAAAACATAATAAGATAAAACAAAACTAACACACCAGAATAGGACAAAACAAACAAACTGAAGGAAAAGAGCCCAAGAAAAGGCATAAAACCCAGACATAGACATGAAGACCCACTTGTTCACACACTTAGGAATTCCATAAAAGCACTAATCTAGAAGTCATATTATATAAACAAATGACCTGTGGGGTAAAAAGAGAAGGAAAATATAAATAAATTAAAATTAAAATAAATAAAAAAATAAGATAAAAATATTCCTGACATGACATTTTAAGACCAGAAACCTCCAGAAATGCTTTGTTTTCTGTTGGGGAATGCAGCCTACCTTAAAAGTGGTTTGTTTCCTTAGTGATACTCCCTTTAAGAAAATTAGCTTTTATTTGCAAGTGGTTATCAACTTGAGATAGATTCTGGGTTAGGGATGGGAGCACATGCCTACTTCTCCTTTCAGATCTAGAATTCCACCTGGTGCAGACCCGCGCGGGCCCTGACCATGCTCCCTTAGTCCTCTGTGAGTTCATATGTGCATTGATCCTGTTGATCTAGAGGATCACATTTTCTTGGGGTCGTCCATGTCCACTGGTTTGTCCATTCTTTCCACCCCCTTGTCCATAGGGTTCTCTCAACCCTGAAGGGAGGGATTTGATACAGGTATCACCTTTAGAGTTGAGTGTTTCAAGGTCTCTCAATTTCTGCCTACTGTCTGGCTGTACATCTGCTATAGGAGGAACTTCTCTGATGATGGCTGAGCAAGGTGCAGTTCTATGAATATAGCAGAATATCATTAAGAGTTATCTTATTGCTATGTTCTTTTAGTAGAACAGTAGTATTTAATTTCACTCTAGGTCCATGGGCTATCTAGTCTTAGATTCTTGGTCACGCAAGCAGTATTGCGTATGGGTTCCATCTCATGGAGTAGGTCTTAAGTCAAATCAGATACTAGTCGGTAACTTCCATACATTTTGTACTACTATTGCACTAGCATATTTTTCAGGCAGGACACCATTGTAGACCAAAGGGTTTGTAGCTGACTTAGTATTTATGTTTCTCCTCTGGTGACATACAGAACACCTTCCAGTACCAAGAACACTAGCCCAGAAGGATGAAGGCTCTATGTAGGCACCAGCTTGACTTCTCCATATTCAATGAGTTGTATAGATGTTGTAATCAGCAATAGGCTCTTGCTGCCAGTTTGTGGAGACCAACCTGTAGTCTTGGCAACAGTTTCATTTGTTTGGGTTCCCAGATGTCACCCAATCCCTGTATTGCAAACTTCTTTTGGTGAAAAGAAATGTCCAGTTGGGGCCATGTCTCCCCCACTATTTGGTGATTTCACTCAGATCACCTTCATGTGTATTTTAGGAAGCTTCTGCTATATGCGGTTTCCATACTACCCCTCAAATGCCCCCTTGGTTTTGGCTGTCTCTCTGCATATTCGCCCTCTCATCTCCCTCTTCCTTCTCTTTTGTTTTTTGAAGCTTTGCTGTATATTTTGGATACTAGATCTCTATCAGATGCACATATATGTATATGGGTGTATTACGTATATTCAATATCCATGGCTTAGAACTAGGAAGCCTACTTCAAAATGAAGGAATGGGGTTATAATAGTCAGGAAATACCAGACTGATGCACAGTAGAAAACCAAAAGTGAAAACACTAAATTGTGTGGCTGCACGTGTGACACCTTGATCTGTGGCATGATTTGAGATCCAACAGCCTCAAGTTCTGCCGTTATCAGTTCCTACTGCATCTCTCTTAGTACAGCTCCATCTGGTACCTGCAGCTGTGTTTGGCAGAGCTCACACAGTCCTGCCATCTTACCACCCTGGCATCTCCTTGGAAATTTCACACAATGGGCCTCCTTTTAGGGATCCGGGTCTTTCCACGGTGCCTAGCCTCAGAAGCATTCTGTATCCTCAGCAGAATATTCCAGATCCCATTCTCTTGCCTTTTATATACTTGTAAAACCAGTGCCCTATGAAGGATGGTGCCAGGTTCTACTTGCCAGGACATACATCAAATGGCTTCCGTCTAACTCCCAATTGAGTGCTCACTCTTCTGAAACACTGTGAGCTGTGACTTCACTGTCCACATTTCTCTTAGCCATTTGTCTTACAAAACTCCTAACATTAAGCTCTGCTTAGGGCTCATCTCCAGCCCACAAACCTGAAATCTTTCATATTCTCCCTTTAAACCAGTTCCAAAGGCAAGTGAACCATGTAGTGCCTGTTTCTTAGCCAATTCACTCACTGGAATTAGGAACATTTAAGAAACAGATTTTTATTTTTTGTTTTAAATTTTTTATAAATTGTATTTATAGTAGTTTGCCTAAAAGTTGACCTGCATTTTTTTAAAAATTGTGTCTCTTTCTGTCTCTGTCTCTCGTCTGTCTGTCTGTCTGTCTGTCTCTGTCTCTCGTCTGTCTGTCTGTCTGTCTCTGTCTCTGTCTCTGTCTCTGTCTCTCTCTGTGTGTGTGTGTGTGTGTGTGTGTGTGTGTGTGTGTGTGTGTGTGTGTGTCCTGTTTGTTTAAGTGGCCATGGAGTCCAGAAGAGGGTATCAGACCTCCTACAGCTGGAGTTATGGTGCCTGTGAGTCACAGGATTTGAGTGCTGGGAATCAAACTTGAGAACTTCCTTTAGAAGAACAGTGAGTGCTCTTAACTGCTGAGCCATCTCTTTAGTTTTGTTGTGTATTATTATTTAGATAGTGTTGTTATTTGATAATAAGGGGAATTGTATGATTGTCTTCAGTATTTTAATTTCCTTTATTTTGTAGTTTTCCTGTTGTACTGCCTACAATTTTAGTACAATATTGAATATTATAGGTAATGACAGATTTATCTGTATCATTTAAAAAATTTCCTTATAGTGTGTGTGTGTGTGTGTGTGTGCACGCATGTGTGCGTGTGTGTGTGTGTGTGTGTGTGTGTGTGAGGATTTTCGTGCCATAGACCTCATATGAAGAATGGAGAACAACTCTAAGGGTCTCTCCTCATACCTTTAGGTGGGGTCCAGGGATTGGACTCAGGCCCTTAGGCTTGCATGGCTTCTCTTCCCTGTTGTCATCTTAGTAGCAGTCTAATTTTTGAATTAAGGAATTTCCTCAAACTTCACTGCTTCCTTTAACTTTGCTATAATTTCCCCACATAGTAACTCTTTATCAATTTAAAACTAAAGTGTTGTTTTTCTATTCCTGATGAAGAAAATGATATCAACAGCAGAGAGCACAGATGGCTCTGCACTAGACTTCTTGGTCTGGGGTGGGGGCACAATCATCCAGGTGCCCACTGAACACTCAAACCACCATACCGCCAGAGTTTTCTAGTCCTGGGCACATGAAGGAAGAAAAGCAACAGCTCTGTACCATGTCTTGCTGTTGGGGTGGGCAGGACTCAACCAAGGACCACCTATGACCCAGCCAAGAGTTTTGGTGCCACACACTTGGGAATCATTACGGTGAGTGACACAAGGGAGATGGAAGAGAGAGAGAGTCAAAACAGTTCATGGGCTGGCGAGAGAGGCAGATCTGAAGAGATGAGGGTGAAGGAACAGGCTAAGTCCATGGCCCTGCAGCAGCTACGATCTGGGGTGATATCCATGGCTCCTGTTACCACCAAGAGCTCTACAGATGCCCAGTATCTGGTTAGCCACCTAGAATCATGTTGGTGTCCAAGGGCCATGCTGCCACCAGAGCCATACTGGTTCAGAGGGCCTGTGCTGTCACTGGGGCCATGGTGATGTCAGGGTATGAGAGGCTGCTGAGGGCCATGACTGGGTCCATGGTCCTACAGCAGCTGGGGTCTGTGATGATGATGTTCATGGCCTGTGTTAGCACAGGGGTCATTGGAAACATGCAGTGCTGAGCCAGTCCTGCCCTTCATTGGTCCTTTGTTTAATGTCTCTGACCCTCACTGGATACTGCAGTAGGAAAGGTGCACTCCTCAGGGGAAAGCTGCCCACCCCCACTCAGGAAAGATGGCCTCAGCCCTCACCGTAGGCATGCACCTCACTTAGACAGCATACTAGTGCTGACCTTTTGGTTGGGGACACAGGTGGGCTGACTCTGAGGGCCTGAGAGCAGGAGAGCTGACCATGGACCCCTCATCTGCCATGTAGTGGCATGGGTGAGAGAAAAATGCCCTCCCCGCCTCACCCATGACCACCTGCGGCAGGCAAGGGAGCTGGTTCTGGAGTCATAAGAGTAAGAGCACTAGGCCTGCGCCTCACAGCACACAGGAGAGCTGGACCTGCACCCTTCCTGAACAGCACACCAGAGCCGAACTGACCCTGTTGTCAAGTGTGCAAGCAAGCCAGCCCTGAAGGCTTGAGATAGCAGGAGAGCTGACCCCGCCCCACCCCTCACATGCCCTATCCAGCGATGGGGAAAGAGGGTCCCCTACACCTCACCTAGGCAAAACAGTCGAGTGGGCTCTAGGGGAATGAGTGTGGGTGACCTGGATCTGAGGACCTGATACCAGGGGAACCAGCCCTATTCCTTGATGCAGAATGCATTGGGTAAGCTAGCCAGGGCACTGCTGGAGAACTTGCCT
Organism: Onychomys torridus; assembly: GCF_903995425.1. Classification (NCBI taxonomy): domain Eukaryota; kingdom Metazoa; phylum Chordata; class Mammalia; order Rodentia; family Cricetidae; genus Onychomys; species Onychomys torridus. The sequence continues at coordinate 79,343,920 of NC_050450.1, read as the reverse complement.
GGGTAGTAATGATGAAGGAAAGCTGTCGGGCTGACCAACCCCGCTACTACCCAGGCCCAGAACCTGGGCTATGAGCTGGCCTATCCCAACATCCAAATCATCTCATCTATAAACTGTAGAGCAGGTAAAGGGGACAAAACTACCGATCCACAACAGCAGGGTATCCTTGATAGGACAACAACAGAATATCCAAGAGGAGCCCCAGTGAGAACTCATTATCAGTGGCTGGCAGAGCAGAAGCCAGAGACTGGCAATGAACACTTGCAAGTAAAGATAAATGGACTAGGGGCTGGAGAGATGGCTCAGAGGTTAAGAGCACTGGCTGCTCTGCCAGAGGACCTGAGTTCAATTCCCAGCACCCACATGGTGGCTCACCACCATCTGTAATGAGATCTGATGCCCTCTTCTGGCCTACAGACATACATACAGGCAGAACATTGTATACATAATAAATAAGTTAATTAATAAAAAAAAGATTACATTTATAAAAAAAAAGAAAGAAAAAAGATAAATGGACTAAAGGCTAAACTGTGTGACTCAACAGCCATAATATAGCTTCCACGACAAGATTCTTCTCTCTCTCTCTCTCTCTTCTCTCTCTGTTCTGTTCCTTTGTTTTGTGTGGTGTTTTTTTTTTTTTCTTTTAAATTTGGCTTTGTTTTGGAGGGGAAGTTGCAAGGGCAGACAGTGGATGTGAGGTGATGGGGAGATAAGTGGGATTGGAGTGCATGATGTGAAATTCACAAAGGATCAATAAAAGTAAAAAAAAAATTTAAGATATCAAATAATTTTCCATACTTAAATAGGTATGCAGTGTTATGATTTACTTGAAGCTTTTAATGTGATATTATGACAAAAATATTTTTAATATTTAATAATCAATATATTATTTGGCAAATAATATTTTTGATTGTTTGAATAGTTTTGTGTACATGTGTGTTTGTATTAACATATATGAATGCACATACTTATTTTTGGTAGATTCATACATCTGTATGTTACTTGTGAAAGCCAGAGGTCAACTTTGGGTGTCACTGACAAGGAATCATCCAGATTATTTTTGAAATAGGGTCTTTCACTGGGACCAGAGGTTCACCAATTCTGCTAGGCTGTCTGACCAACAAACATTAAGGGGTCTCCTTGTCCCTGCCCCCCACCAAGCAATGCTTTTTACATGGATTCTTGAGATTAAACTTGAGTCTTCAGGGTAGAGGACAAGCCCTTTACAGAACCAGATAGCTCCTCAGTCAAGTTTTGTCTTTTTGTTAATACGTGAACATATTTGATTTGTTAATATTACATATACAAATGTTGAACCTATACATTCCATAACTATAATTGGTTTATGCTTCCTTTGACCCACTTTTTGATCATTTAGAACTTCAAGTTTGTTGAAGATTCACAAAATAAGTTTAGTAAAATGATTTCTTTATGCTACGAAGAAGTTTGCATTTTATAGATTTTTGTTTTTGTTTCTTAATAGTCTGGCACCTGGTCATTGTAGAAAAGATGCAGGTGTCGAATTCAATGAGCACTGACTTATTCTACAACCCATTTAATTTCTAGATCTGAAACAGTTTTGCTGTATTCATAGTTGTACAAATTTCTAGTTCTATTCAATTATTTTAAGTAACAAGCTTGGTTTTCTATTCATCTCTATAAACCCTGGGGACAACTTACTATTTTATTTAATTTTTATTGTCTTGCTTGAAAGACCCCCACTGGAGATCTTCCCTCAGGAGAGACCCCGAACCCAAGGAACACGCCAAAACCACGGATCAGATGCAAACAGCAAGAGGGTTTATTTAAATGCACAGGTACCTGGGGCGACAAAGTCTCTTGGAGGACTTGCGCGCCTTCCTAGGGAAAGGGGGACTTTTTATAGGATCCCAGGGGCAGAGGTGCGGTTACAGAAGCGAGAAGCATAGTTACAGGGTTCCCATTGGTTGATTCAAATAAGGCCAGGGTGAACTTGGGGACATCTTGGAAATTTGATGTGTGTGGCTGACCTGGCCTTGTCTAGGGCACAGTGGGTGTTTTCCTAGCCCCTAGCCCAACTGTTTATTCCCCAAGGCCAGGTGGCCAACCACAGATATCCTGTTTTGACTCAACGGTTTCTCTCCCAAGGCCGGGTGGTTATGAACTCCTGTTTTTCTGGTACTTGCCTTGCAGAATGGCGTTTCTTAGGCTAAGTTATTGGGACCGGGGGTGGGGGGCTTTCAGCTCACCATTTTTAAGTTTCTTTTAAACTTTTATTTTGTTAGTTTCATATATTATATATATATGTATATGTATATATATACTTCTTATTTTTTAATCCCCTTCCTTTGAACACAGAACAGAAAAGGCTCATAGAAGAAAACTTTCCATATCACATCCCTATGTAGAAAGCAAAATAAATTACATAGACTTGGGATTACCTCAGTGGTCAATTGCTTGTCCTGTATGTACAAAGCCTTACTTTTGCTCCCAGCATCATATTTAATAAATAAATAAGCAAACATGATTTGACTCCGACACCAATCACTCTGAGGCATTACATCTTTCTTTTAAATCAGGGTTAGTCACCATGAAAATTGGGCTTTTCAACTAAGTTCTCAGATACTGACATTGCTTCTGTTTGGAGGATAACCGATCTAAAAAAAAAAATTCAAGTTATTTTGGGGGGCCGGGCAAGCTCATTTCCAATGAATACTATGATTTTGTCTTGTTGTGGTTTGAATGTGAAATGTCTCTCACAGGCTTACACTTGGTTCCCAGCTGGTGGTGCCAAGAGAAAGAAGACTATGGAATCTGTAGGCGATGAAGCCTTGCTGGAAGAAGCATGCCACTTAGAGCCTGGCCTCACTTCCTGTGTGTGGATGCAGTGTGACCTTCCATCATACCATGTCTGCCACCATACCTCTCCCACCAGCTGCCATGTCTCCTCCATCATGGTGGCGTATATCCTTCTCACCCTGGAAGCCGAAACTAAACTTTCGCTCTCAAGTTGCTTTTATTGGAGAGTTTTGTCACAGCAATTGAAGAAAAACTAAGGCATGTTCATTTCCGTGTAGAGAGGTGAAAGAAAGAATTCCACAGGATTTATTAGCTGTCACTGGTAACATTTTCAGGCATGCCCAACCTTTTAAATGTGACACGATGTTGTTATCTACAAAGCACACGCCTGAGAAATGCACAGTCCAGTTACTAGAAAAATCACAAAAGTGCCTCCTGATGTTTTAGGTGAGTTTATACTTTTGTGTTAGTCTCATTCACAGCTGCCCTGGTCCTCCTGCCGACCAAGAGCTATAGGTCAGATCCACCTGCTAGTTTAGAATATGTGGAGACTGAAATTACTCGAACATGTCTGTTGTTGGTGTCCTTCAGAGCCTTGTACAAGGCTGTAGTGATGTTTCACAGTCATAAGCTGTTGAAACTTCTCCAACAGCTGATAATTAACAGTTGAAGATGATGCCAGTGACTATTGGTTGGTGATGCATTTCCTTTCCCTGGAGTTAAACACATTGAGCAAAGCTCTTCTTTTGACAATTTAACATTTTGGCTGAGCAATTTCTGACATTTGTTTTGTGTTTCGATGCCATATAATATATACCTATAAAACCTCCTTGCTGTGGCATGGCAGGTGTTTCTGAGTTATCCTTGCTGGGACACAGTTCCAGGTTTTGATGAAAGATTTGCTCTTTGAATCAGTTATCTTCCTTGCTTATTCTCAAGATAGAAATGTCTCTTTGTAGAAGTAATAAACAAACAGACATTCTGAATTTATCATCATCTGAAAAGGTCAGAGGAGAAAGAGAAGTGTTTAAGAACTCTAGCTACCATTAAGGCGTCTACAGTGCAACGTCCTGTAGATGGCTTTAAAGGGGACTTTTGTGCTCAAATTATGTCTAATATGTAATCTATTTCTCTTATTCTAAAGGTTGCGCAAATACAGAAGTTCATAAGAAAGAACAAAGATTTGTTTCTTCGCCAAAGTAATAAACTGAAAAAAGTGTTGTCTGGCTTGCATGATTGCCTGAAATCTCATTAAATGTTAAACACGCTGAGTCTCTCAGATAAATTAATAAAAAGCTCCAGTTACTAGTTAGAAAACACCCGTCTGAAATTTGTAACGATGAACTAATTAACAGAAGAGCATTTTAAGCAGATTTATCTGACATGTGTTAACTGTGGTCTAAATATGGCAAAGAGGATTCTTCCCTCTTCTTCCCCTGTCTCTGTGCTGTTTGGAATGGGCTGTGCCTGATGCACAATGAAATGCTTCTCTAGTGAGGAAGGCAGTCAGAATCATTTTGAACACTCTGGATGGGCTAAAAAGATGTATCAATGGCTAAAGTACTTGTACAAGGGTGGGGTCCTGTGCTTGAATGCCCAGAACCCATGTTTGTATTGTTTTATTTTCATGTCTAAGCCAGGTATGGTAACATATATCAAGAGATCTCTCTGTGTTTGAGGCCAGCCTGCTATGCATAGTGATTTCAAGGCAAGCTAGGACTATGCAGTGAGACCCTATATTCAAGACAACCTTCCCTCCTCGGGGTCATGGTTTCAATCTATAACTCCTATGCTGAGGTTGCTGAGGATCCCAGTATATCCTGGAGGTTTGCTGGACAGATTGTTTAGTTGAAATGATGAGCAGAAGGTTCAGTAAGAGGCCCTATCTCAGACAAACACAAATGGTGAAGAGTGATGAGAGAGGATGCCTGACATCAATTACGGTTGCCACACACATGAAAGAGAGAGAGAGAGAGAGAGAGAGAGAGAGAGAGAGAGAGAGAGAGAGATTAAGGAAATAAATCCCTCTCAGCACTAACATTGGGTTTGCTAAGATTTGAACATTTTCTTGTTACTCACTCCATATTTCATTAAATAGTCCTTTCTGAGAGACTTTCACACTCAGTCTTCTGAAAAAAAAATAGGTCTAAAAGTAGATTTTATTTGTGTGTTTTGCATTTTTTCTACTGAAAATACAGATTTATTTCACTCAAGAATGCTGACTATTTATTAGGAAAATACCACTCTAAATGCGCCCAATCTCATCTAATCCTGGAAAAATATTTTAAATCAGATATACATCTTTCCAAAACTAGATACATGTGCTTACTGGCTTGTCATTCAATGCAAAATAGTTGCCATAACAACCACTATCTCAACTGGAAGCAAAGAATCATTTGGGGTTTTTTTGTTTGTTTTTTACTAGAACAGGCAAGGGAGTTTATGAAGGAGAATATGCTAACACCTCATTCTCATTATACTGTCCCACTAAACCACCAGAGGAAAGTCACTCAGTCTCCATGAATTCAAATTTACTCTGGATGTCTCTTTGGGGATGTACATTTTTACCTCACTCCTTGGCTTAAAATAGACCTTGACACAGTCTCTCTTGTTTTGTCTGAAATCCTTCAGTGATCTGCCTGGTTCAGCCTCTGGGAGTCAAGTCATTTGGTAACTTGATATGGAGTGTGAGGAATGTTACAGGATCTCATTGCTACTTCCATGGAGGACTTGGTACTTCTATTTCTTAATTCTTTATCCTGGAGTGCTGCAGTTGGTCAAATTCGCATCTTAACAGTTTTTACCATTTACCTAGTTCTTTCCCATCTTCATGTACTGTCTTTCAGGTCTGGGACTTTCTCCTAGCTTTCCTGCAGAGGGACTTGCTGTCAGCTGTTCTTGTTAAATTGAGGTCCTGAGGAGAAGTTAGAGAAATATCTTTCTTAAAATAGATAGCAACCCGAAACTCTAAGTTCTGAAAGTTTCAATTCTATAAACATGGGATTTCGTGTTCACTGTCCTAGGAAAGTGGTCATGTTAATAATGAGTTATTATGACATATTTAAAATATTATTTTGTTTGAAGACACTTCTGGTTAATGTCAAGTAGTGATTCTATAATTAGTACTTCTCTTTGCCATATAAGGTGCTTCTTTTAGAATTTCTCTTTATTGTTTGTGAGTCTCATATATTTGTGTGACTGAATTTTAGTTCATTTCAACCCCTATTCCTGTCTCCATCCCTCTTCTTCTCTTGTTAGGAGCCCTTCTTCCTAATAAGATCCTACTTCACGACTTCTTTGTGTGTGGCCCATGCAACTCAAATCAGTTTCTTGCCTGAGTGGGTGAGAGGTTGTTTACTGGAGCAAGGGCAACCATGAATGGATACATTAGTAAAGAAAGTGACACCCCTAAATGTCATGGCCACATCACATCCTCTAAGATCCAGAGAACATCACAGAAGAAGGGCAGAAAGAATGTAAGAATGAGCATATTTGGTACATACAACATCATCTGAATATGGCACTCAGGAACTTGCTCTAACTGTGATTTTACCTGCACAGATCAAGCTGTCAACATTTCATTAAGAAGTTTCTAGTCTGGTGATCAGATGACTAAACACCCTAACAGTCGTCTTGGAACTCTCATCTAATAACTGATGGAAGTGGATGCAGAGATCCTTGGCCAGGACCCAGGTGGAGCTCCAGGTGTCCAACTGTCAAGAAAGAGGAGGGACTGCAAGAGCGTGAATTGTTGAATCCAAGATTGCAAAAAGCACAGGGACAAATAGCCAAACGAATGGAAGCACATGAATTATGAGCCAGCAGCTGTGGAGCCCCCAGCTAGATCAGGCCCTCTGGATAAGTGAGACAATTGAATAGCTTGATCTGTTTGGGAGGCACCCAGTCTGTGGGACCAGGACCTGTCCTTGGTGCATGAGCTGGCTGTTTGGAACCTTGGACTTACACAGGGACACATGCTCAGCCTGGAAGGAGGGGACCCTGTACTGAATCCACCAGGTTTAAATGAATCCCCAGGGGTGTCTTGGTCCTGGAGGACATGGGAATGGAGGGGAGGGGCTTGGGGGAAGGTGGGGGTGGGAGCGGGAGGGGGGAGGACAGGGGAACCCATGGCTGATGTATAAAATTAAAACACATAATAATAATAATAATAATAATAATAATAATAATAATAATAAATAAAAAATAAAATAAAATAAAATAAAAAGAAGTTTCTCATTTGGGTGTACTGGCTATTGCATTGCACCTCATGTTAACTTTTTTTTTTTTGTCACTGGAAAAACTTTTATTGAGACCCCACCAGCTGCACAAAGTGCTTCTGGCATTAGGTATCTTCCTCCTTGGCAATGCCGTCTTTCTTGAGTGGTCCCATAAATGCTTTCTTCTCCTCCATGGTCTGGAAATGACCGTGGCCAAACTTGGAGGTGGTGTCAATGAATTTCAGGTCAATCTTCTCCAGAGCACGTTGTTTGGTCTGCACCAGCAAGGACTTGCGTAGAGTAAGCACTCGCTTCTTGGTTCCCACCACACAGCCTTTGAACATGACGAAGCCATTGGTCACCTCACTATAATGGACAAAACCGCCCAGAGGGTTGATGCTCCTGTCAGACAGGTCATAGTCGGTTTACGCGTTGTTCTTGATCAGCTTACCATCCTTGATGAGGTAGCCTTGACCAATCTTGTAAATATTCTTGTTAATCTCTGTTCGATGATGGTAGCCTTTCTGCCCAGCTCGAGCCACAGAGAAGGCCACATGGGCAGGGTGCCAAACCCCAAAACAGGCAACCTTGCGCAACCCTGGATGGGTCTTGCGGGGCAGTTTCTTTGTATGCCAACGACTGGTCACCCCTTTATAGCCTTTGCCTTTTGTCACCCCGATGACATCAATCATCTCATCCTGTCCAAACACCTGGTTCACCGGAACCTGCTGCTCCAGCCTCTCCCGGGCCCAGTCCAGCTTCTCAGCCACAGTGCCCCCATTTACCTGGATCTCCATCAAGTGTGCCTTCTTCGGGCGCAGAGGAAGCAGACACATCTGAGCGTGAGCAATGATGCGGATAACGTGGCAGTACTTCTTCATGCTGTTGAAGTCCTTCTCCAGCTGTTTCTTGCCCATGTCATCCTGTCATTTCTTACAGTATTTGGTGAAGGCCTTCTTCTTAGATTTGTGCCAATTCTTGTAGAAATGCCTTTTACACTCATCACAGATGTGCTCAGCAAATACTGTCTTGAAGGTCTGGAGGCCTCGTGGGGTTTCAACATATCCCACGATGCCCACAACCACCATGGGTGGTGTTTCCACAATTGTTACAGCCTCCACAACTTCTTTCTTATTCACTTTGGATCTTGGTCTGTCAACTTCCTCGACAATATGGGTCACACCAGCCTTGTAGCCGAGAAAGGCTGTGAGATGAACAGGCTTAGAAGGGCCATCCTTGGGGAAGCTCTTCACTTTCCCTCGGTGCCGGCTGCTGTGCTTCCGAGGCAAGAAGCCCAAGGACCCATGCCTGGGAGCAGAGAATTTCCTGTGAGACATCTCGCCGTCACACGCCGCTGATCATCATCTTAACTTTTAAGTCTAGCACAAGAACAAATTAGATTTATTGGCTTATTAAAAATATATCTAAAGGTTGACAGTAGTCTGTGGGAAACAAAGGAGTATAAATTCAATTTTATATATATATATATATATATATATATACACACACACATATACATATATATGTATATATATACATATATATGTGTGTATATACATATATATGTGTGTATATATATGTATATATACATATATATGTATATATACATATATATGTGTATATATATATATATATTAAAAATCAGAAAGGCAAACAATGGCCATCTCAACTCATTGTCAAAATTATATTCTTTCAGCCATCAGGACATTACAAATTATAAATCCTGAATAGAAATGGCTCAAAAAGTGGAAAAGAAAACTAATAAAGCCTGAACACAGAATAAAAGCATAGCATGTATTCTTTCTCTTTTTCAGAAATGGGTGCTGTTTGATTCTGAGCTTTTCAACATCATTGGACATATGTCGACAAAGGCACATTCTAACTAGTGGCAGTCATATAGGCAGTCTCCCTTTGTGACACTGGTGTTCTGATTTATTTTATAGGTGGCTTACCTGCAGTGATGGGAACACCAGGAGCTGATGTACAAAAGACCTCCTCTGGGAACACACCAGCAACCACTTCATGCAATTGTTAGGCTTAACATGACACAAAAATACATCTGAATGAGTTTGAAGGATTAGGTTTGAAGAATTAGGTTTTAGCTTCCTCTGCGCAATGGCAATTAATCTGTGGCCTTGAGAAGATTTATGATTTAGGCTATATGTGACTCTGGACAAAAGCCAGACAAAAGCAAGACAAGTACATCCTAGTCATTGGAAGTTTAATGCTAGCAGAGTGAATAAAGTATGCTGCTGATCTGTTCATCAAAGCAGAAATAAGCGTAATTCTCTCTATCGAGGAAAAGAAACATTGCCAGAAGACAATGTTGACATTCTGGGTACTGAAGTGGATGCCTCATCAAGTGAGAGGTCTGCAGAGACTGGGGTGCTCTGTGCATGCATGCCAGTTGGGAGCACAACAGGGGAGCACTGTATGTTTCCTCTGGCTTCCTTATCCAAAGACCAGTTTAATAGAAAGGTGGAGCTTGGATTTATGTAGCCCACCTTCATAATAAAAGAGATTAAATAAAGGAAATTTGAGGGTTTAGCAGTCAGTATGATTGTGTATGTCTGAGAATCAGTAAGTCTCCAATTCAGCCCTCCATGTATCCCAGAAGTTTTTGTCACCAATTGTATGCCAGCCAGTAAGCCAGTAAGCATCATGCATTAACGTCAGTTCTGAACTCAGTAAGAATTAATAATAATAATAATAATAATAATAATAATAATAATAATAATAATAATATAAGTGACAAGTCTTTCTCTAAGCTACTTAGGAAGTTGAGGGGTGCACAGCTTTTTTTGTTGGGTCTTCCATTACTCTTATTCTATGTGAATTCTGGTGGGGTTTTACCAATTTATGATTTCGGGGAGCATAGGATGGTCTAAATAAAGTACCCACCTTGAATCCTTCAAATAGCATGACTATATTGGTTATTCAATGGACTTTTGGTATCAGTTCATAATAATAAATCTCAAATATATGAACATCCACATTATCAAAAAAATCACTTATCCACATGACCAGCTGGCTTTTGGAAACTCCTATCCCATCCTTCCTCTCCCCTCCCCCTCTTCCGCATCTCTCTCATTTAGCAAGATCTCAGTACCCCAATGGCAAATTTTGTCTTTCATTCTTTGTTCTTTTCAATTTCTCCTTCAGATTGTGAGGTCTATAAATATTATATAATTTACTTTTAAATATGGTTTCTAGGATTTCAATTTGGTTCTTTTTACATATTTTATTTTCATAAACACTATTAGTCATCATTCTCTCCTGTTCCAGGTACTCTGATATCTGTAGCTCCTATGAGTCTGTTTCTATTGTCTGTTGCTTCCAACAGTACTATTCTTTCTCCATGTACTGTGTTATTATTTTTAACTTAATACCTGACGTATTTTCTGAAAAATAATTATAGGAGTAATTTTAGGGACCAAATGCTACCTTCCTGCAGAAGGCATCTACAAAGTCTCTGGCAAGGAGTTATGTAAGAATCAGGGTATGTTCACCCAGAGGTTTAATTCACCCAGCTTTGAGTCCAAAGTAGTTCTGTTTTTATGAGTACTTGGTGACTTGGATTGCCCTTACTTCAGGAAGGTGGCTTGTTCTGCTTCTTCTGTTTGTTATATCTATTTGCTGTTGTTTTGTGCCTTAGATGGCAGGTTTTAAACTCCAATTTTTGGCCCCTTTAAATGCTATAATGTTTCAAATAGTTTTTCTCAGTCATCAACTCTTTCGAATGCTTTACTGGAAAGAGCAGACTTGAGAATCTGATTATACTATATGGATTTCTTTTTCTTTTTCTTTTTTTCAGTCTTTAAGATTTTATTGCCTTGGTATTGCTAATTTTTGTTGTCATTGGTAGCTCTGAACATTCTACTTAGTTTTTCACATTTTATGTTTGTCTTCTTATGGAGAAATTCCACTGCTATAAACTAGTTATCTTAATGGAAATCAGTGGCTGAATCCTGTACACTGCCATTGTCTATTATAAGATCTTTGCAAATAGACTCATTATATGTTGTTTAAACAATGCATGATTAAGTTGCATACTGCTTTTTTCACACAATATTTGTAAAGTCATACATTTAAATATTCTTTTTAACATTGAAATCAGAACATCTGTCATACAAAGAAGGCTTGCTTGTCTATAATGCTAAAGTTATTCTCCTTACATTTCAAACTGAAGTAAGCATCATTCATTCTTCATGAACTAATAGATGACATACTTTATGCCTGGATATGACATACACTACATTCATAATGGAAGACGAGACATCCTAAAGCTTCATTTATCTGAATGTGCTTTCTCTTCAGATACTTACCTTAGTTAGTGTTTCTAGTGATGTGATGAAACACCATGATCAGAGCAACTAGAGAAGAAAGAGTTTATTTGACTTACACGTCCAGATCATTGTCCATCATTGGAGGAAGTCAGAATAGGAACTCAAGCAGGGCTGGAACCTGGAGGCTGGAGCTGATGCAGAGGCCATGAAGGGGTGCTGCTTAAAGCCTTGCTCATCCTGCTTTCTTATAGAACCCAGAACCACCAGCCCAGGAATGACCCTACCCATAATTGGCTGGTCCCTTCCACATCAATCACTAATTAAGAAAATGCCCTACAGGCTTGCCCACATCTTGATCTTGTGGAGGCATTTTCTCAGTTGAGGCTTCCTCCACTCTGATGACTCTAGCTTGTGTCAAGTTGACATAAAACTAGTCAGCACAATACTTTATCCCTCTACTCTTCTTCTCAAAAAGTAAGTTTTATGATAAATATATTTTGGAATATTCATATTTATATCCCCAGTTTAGGACATGAAATATGATAATATTTCAGATGCTCTGAAATGTGAGATAGTAAGTGATGTACATCTTTTGAAGTTCCCTTTTCCTATCATATTTAAGAAGAGAAAAGAATTTAAATATGTATTAACATTCCAAAGATGTAGCTTTACATGAGGCATATTTTCAACAGCTCTATTGTAACTGAAAATTGTCACATGGAATCTTTACCTTCGGGGGATGTTTAATGTAGTTGGAGAGAAAAAATAAAGCATATTCACATTAAGTTAAACTGAAATATACACTTCAACTCACTTTATAAGAAGCCAGCACAAAAGAAATCATGAGGAGTTCCGATTAGGGGAGAATGTGATTGCCTAGTTCTTTGCGATCCAGTAGGACACATTATCAGAATACTGAATTTTGTCCCAGGTTTAATTTCATTAGCATTATACATTTACAACAAGGAATAGAAAGTCCTTAAGGTCAAAATTATAGAAGAAGCAGCTTCAAAAATCCCAGTACTGGACCAGTGTTGTTTAGCAACTAAGTGAAGGTCATGGTATTTTCATTTATTTATTTACCATCAGGGAAGGCAAGGCATAGGGTGCTCGCTGCAAATCCAATGCAATAAAAACATGAGCCACTAAAGCAGCCTCACTTTCTCTATGCAACAAGCCCTGGACATTCCAGAACACTCCAGAATAACACACGACTGCTTTTTTGTATATGTTTTCATTAAGTTTTTAAAACCTCCTGACTTTGTGGAGTCACTGCACTGAGTTCTAAATGATGTATGAAATAGAAAAGAAAATACAGGCTCCCCCACTCCCTGCCCCATCCTCCTAGGCAGTAGAATATCTATTCCTTTTCAAGTTATGCTTAGGAATTTCACTCTGTCCCATATACACCTTTTAAAAAAGCACTGGGGAAACAGGTAAGAATCAAGACTTCAGAATTCATTCCAATCAAAGAACATGTCACCCACCAGGACCAGGGACTTAGAATATTCTCATTCTCTTCTCCTATATTTTTCTTTATTTCCCCTCTTACCTCCTCCCCACACCCCCAAATTTGTTCCTTCTTATCTTCCTTCCATATCCCTCTGTTTCCATCACATCACAGTTGGGTGCTGCCTTGGACCAATTTTCCTTCTAAAGCATGAAGTCCAGTGGAGTTCCTGACTGTTAATGGGGCTAGAGAAAGACAAAGAGCATCCATGCATCCCAGCTTGTCATCACAGGCTACCTCTCTCCCTATTTATATAATTCAAGATGAGACTCCTACTGCCAAGGTGTTTGAGACTTATGAAACATCATTGCTATCCATTGCCTTCCATGAAACCAGAATGCATTTTGGCACTATTTGATAGGTATAGAACTTGGTGAGGGGGGCAGGAAGGAGATTTAGAAGACCTCAAGGAACAGAATTGCCAACTAAAACTGAATTTATAGATAGTATGGGTTTAATCTTTAAAAATCAAATTTGGTTATGTGGCTCCTTAATATCTGTTGTTGAGATGTCATCATTGTTTCTTGGTCTTGAACCATGGTTACAGGCTCAGTGTGGCAGTGCTATGACATCCCCCCCTTGGATACATACAGAAGCAGAAATGAAGGGGAGGCTCTTCTGCCTCTACTACTGCTTTTTATTCCAGAAAAAAATTACTACTAACCAGAAGTAAAAGTATTTGTCTGAAGTAAATGGCATTTCTGTCTCACTGGTCAACATATTTTCTCTTCCATCTTTTTTTTTACCTTACTTACTAGGAATACTGGAAAACACATTACATAGCAGGTCTGCCCACAGTATTAGTGGGTAGATTCTGCTAACAAGGAAGAGAGTTGAGATGCATGTTGAGAATGCATCCAAGAACATCTTCTACAGGAAGATCAGTCTCTCTCTCTCTCTCTCTCTCTCTCTCTCTCTCTCTCTCTCTCTCTCTCTCTCTCTTTCTCGGTGTGTGTGTGTGTGTGTGTGTGTGTGTGTGTGTGTGTGTGTGTGTGTGTGTGTGTGTTGAGGGGATGGTAGTAGACCATGAGCTACTATTCCTATCTAGGAAAAACACACACGCTATGTATTTTACTTTTATGAGACATTAGACTATCTACTCTTGGCTCAGTCACCAAAGTACTTGCCATGAAAACATAAGGATGTGAGTGTGTTTCCCCAGGCATGATGTTGCACACATATAATCCAAGCCCTAGAGAGGCAGAGACAGAATTCCTGGGCCTGACCAAGCAGCTAGTCTAGCCAAAATGGTAAGTTATGGATTCAATGGGAAACTCTGTCTCAGAAAAATAAAGGAAGAAAACAACAAAGTAAGACTGATCCCTGGTTGTCATGTGCACATGTATGCATGGGTGGATGTGCCCACACATATATGCACAGACATATATAAATAGGCATATAATATCTAGTATGCCCACATAAAATACATGATGTTCAAAAGGCATATTTTATTCACTTTATATAAATGTAAACCACTAAAATATATTATTGCATTATTTATGCATTTATTTGTGTATGTAAGTATTTGTGTGTATCCATATGAGCATGCATGTGCCCCAGCATGCCTATGGAGACCAAAGAACAACTTCTAGAAGTTGGTTCTTTGCCTTTCCAACTCTCTCTATATGATACTAAATCCAAAAGTCTCCTTGTTTCACAAGTATCATTTTTTTTTCCCACAATGGATATTTAGAGTACAATCTATAATGACTGTATAGGGGAATAACAAACCCTATTTTGAAGACCCTACACATTTAGCTGATACAAATAGGTAATTTTATAGAATTCAAGGAAAATCTTCAAGAATATAGTTTTACTGACAGTGTTGTATGCTCTGCATTGTATAGGTGTTCTCATGGTTCAAAAAAGCTATAGGCATAAATATATGAGATATATTCTGTTTGATTTGTGATTCTAGATTCTAGCTCTAAGAGCATATGTTGTATGTGTGTGTGTATGTGTGTATGTGAGTGTGTGTGTGTGTGTTAAAAATTGAATTGTGTAGTCATCTTGAGAATGTGAATAATTTTCTCATGTTGGGAATTTAATGCAGTTTAATGTATGCTAAGTAAGCACTTCACCCCTGACATAAATCCTCTAACTTTGGTTTTGTTTTTTTGTTTTTTGAAAAGCTGAATATCTAACCAACACTTTTTCTATGAAAATCATTATGAGTTATACAATTAATTAAATGTGATTGTTTTCCTTAATTTTGTGTCACACATAATTTAAATTTTCATTACTGTTAATTGCCATTGGCGCCAGAAAGAAAGCCTTTTAAAGTCCTGTTTAATTTTACCTTAGCTTTATACAACCTAGAGTATTTGTTTCATTATAAAGTGTGATGGAGATAATAATTATGGGAAGGTAAAGACCAATATACGTCTCTGTCATGGGTCACCAAACAATGTTGCATAGCGTTTCTGCAAGAGTCAAATATCCTATTTTTATGTTAGTCTCAACAAATGGAGCTTGAAATGCAGCCAGCTGCAGCCATGGTGCAGAGTTCTTCATTTAAAAGCAGAAATGATTACCTTCTGGTCTTTTCATTAGTTATCAGCAAGTTGCCACAATTAGATTAGGAATGGATGAAGAACTTATTCTCCATTTCATTCCGCATTACATTATCTATGTATTGCATATTGTGCACTTCATAGAAGTTCAGGGAAAAAAGGTTAAATAGATTTATAATTCTGATGAGTTCAGGAGAAAACAGCACCACAGCTGATCGCTCAGACCTAAAATCAATTTGTATGTGTTAAAATGTGAACTGCTGTCGGTGCCAAGGAGCACCATTGCTAGGCCATATTCACAGAGCGTCTGGCCCTGTCTTTTCACTGGTGCCCTATGATGCCTATGCAGCCCCTGAATTGTCACACTGTAACAGTGCTCTAGTCACTTGTCTTGTTGCTGCAAAGAACAGTCTGGCAAAAGCATCTTAAGAGAGATGGAGTCTCACCTGGGCTCACAGTTCAAGGATGCAGCCCACAGTGGTAGGGAAGGAAGTCATTAGGACAGGAGCATGAGACAGTTGGTTATAGCCAGGAGCAGAGGTGGCAAGAGCTCTGCTTACTCTTCCCTTTGTATTCAGTCCAGGATCCCAGCCCATGGAATGCCGCCACCCACAGTGCAGGTTTTCCCACCTCAATTAACCTGATGTTGATAATTCCTTTGAGGCTAGATCCTAGGCTAACCTAATCTCCTCTAATCCCTATAAAGACTTGTCTCCTAGTGATTCTAGATGCTATTAAATTGACAAAGGAGATTGACTATCACAGGCAATGATTATTTTTACCATTGTTAAAGAGCATACAAATTTAACATTGTAAGGACTTAACAAAAGGCCAGTTCTCTTGATTTTAATTATCATGTGAATTATGGGCAGTATCTAGGATGCACCAGTGATGCCATCAGAAGCTTCTCTGTATTCATGCCCTTTCTCATGTCATGGCTCACATTCATGTACCAATGAGCAGAATCTGATTCCCTGCCCTTTAGATATGGGGTAGACGTACAGTACCACTGACTAACACACGGTAGAATATAAATCAAAAAAGAAAAATCTCAGATACGTCTATTTGCACCACTGTATCTTTTCACTGCCATGAGAACATGCTCAGCAGGGCTTCCTGGAAGTCGAGATATGCTTCTCCAGTGACACCATTGCTCTAGCCAATTGCTAGCCAAGTGGCAGGCATGTATGTAATCCCAGAAGAGACCAGAATTATCTAAACTTATTCTTAATAACCAGTCTTCAACCTTGATGGGTTTTGTTTTGTTTTGTTCTGTTTTGTTTTGTGTGCACTGGGATGGATGGCTAGGTAGTACCCATGGTGACTCTAGGAAACTCAAGTGCCGTAATGGCCATCATTTCATATTTGGAAATTATAGAGAGGGAACATCAAAACTATGTAAGTGGTGCTTTTTTATGGAGAACGTTAAGAGAAAGGAGAGAATTTCTCTTCTTCCCTTATGTAACAGTATTTGTCCTTTACTATTTGGTCTGTAATGAACATGATTCTTGGAGACCATATTTTTGATTATGAGGCTGCATAGTGACTGGAAACCATTACACTTAGAGCCAAGGCCAAGTGTGCTGAAGCAGAGGCAGTTGGTAAAGGCCAGTGGTTGTTAGGGGAAATAGAAAAGGTATATCACCTCTGACAGAATAATCCTACAAGGTTTGATTCCTCTCCATTAAGTAAGCAAAGAAGTTCATGCATATGGTTTGTCAACGGAGGCAAAAGATTTAGCAAAGAAAATACAGGATGCTCAGTTAACTGAATTTCTGGTAAACAACAAATAACATATTATTCCAATTGTGTCTCATATCATGTGTGTGCTGTGTATTCTACAGGCATAGAGACAGGGGGATGGAAAACTGATTTAGTTTTGATTGCAGTTTTGCTGTTATTATTGTCTGACTTATAGTTTGAGGAATAATGTCCACATTGTCTGCTTTTTTCATATTTTATAGAAAATTAGGTAAATTTTAAAATGAACACAGCTAGAAATCAACATAGACTGTGAATCTGGTAGAAAAACCCAGGGACTCCTAAGACAGTTATAAATTCACCCTAAACACCACAGCAGATTCACACAAGGGCTATGGCTTTTTAAAATCTCTACTGTAATCTAATCACTAGAAGCATATATTATTTATATTGTCCATACTCGATTAATTTAAATTATTTTTCATCGAAATAATTTTCTGTGTTTTATAATCATAATATAATATGGGATCACTATAAATTTAATCAGAAAATAATGCAAGAGCATTAAATCAAAAAAGTAAATAAATCACTACTCTCTACTATAATCTTTAATTTTTCATATATTCTTGCATGTAGTGTGTGAGTGAGTGTGTGTGTGTGTGTGTGTGTGTGTGTGTGTGTGTGTGGTGTGTGCTTATGTGTGTTCTCATATGTGTAGGTACATGTGCATATGCATGTGTGGAGACCTGAGGTTGACATTGAATGACTACCTTGATTGATCTCCACTGTATATATCGACACAGGGTTTCTTGATGAATCCAGCTTGTTCTGAAGAACCATGTCTCAGCAGTCCACTATGGCCTTACAGGTTGGCCATACAGATGAGCTACTATGCTCACCTGGTTGTTTTTGTTTGTTTGATTGTTTGTTTTCAATGTGCTTTCTGGAGACCAGAACTCCAATACTCTCATTTGTAGGACAAGCATTTTATCCGCTGAATCATTTCCCCAGATCAACAATTCTTAATATCCAAGTAAAATCCTTGGACTTTCTTTGTGCATATAGATAAATATAAAGATATGTGCACTGTTTTGTCTCTGCAGAAATGGAACTATATTATGCATGCTGCTTGGCAACCAGTTATTCTTGCTATGTTGTAGCTTCTTCTCATTGTCAATAAATATACATTTATATCCTTGTTTTTAAGGACTGCAGTCAGGAAGCTAACAATATTTATTGAGTTTTTCCTAAATGTAAAACACACTGAACCTCATTGTATGCATATTCCATGACAGATTTAACTAACCCAATAGTCAGACATATTCTATCATTTGTAATTATTCACCAGCTCAATCAAGCCTACAATAGATATCCCTATAAGCCCACAACTCAAAAGAAAGAAAGAAAGAAAGAAAGAAAGAAAGAAAGAAAGAAAGAAAGAAAGAAAGAAAGAAAGAAAGAAGCATGTTCAGATGCTCGAGAGCAAAGCCAATGTCTCTGAAAATTTCTGGCTTGTATTGCCTTCACATTTCCAGATTTTATGTACATTACTAGATATTCAATCAATACACTGCAAAAAGACTATTCTACCAGTGAATCCTGTGCTCTCTTCATTATTGCTAGCACCATTTTCTCTTTCTAGTATATTTATATATATACAGTTATACTCCTAGGAAAAAATAAGCGAGACAGAGAGAGAAAAAACAAAATCAATACAATCAGTCTTCAAGCAAAGGGTTTATCCATGCCAGAATTTATACATATACATTCTTTTATTTATTGAACATTTTCCCAATACCAAATATCTGGCAGTTCCTCTTTTGAGTATAAATAAAATAAGGACAGGATAGCTCCTTCTAAATGTCTTATAGTTCACAGCAGGGGAGATGACTTAGTGGGTAAAAATGCAAATATCCAAGCATAGTGGCCATCTGTGGAACTATAGCATTAGAGTAAACAGCACAGGGTGTATAGATCCCAGGTGTTCCCAAAATAGTGATGATACAAGCTCCTGGTCAGTGAGAGGCCCAGTCTCAAGGCAGTAAGAAGGAAAGCCACAAAGGAAGACACATGAAATCCTTTCTGCCTTCTGCGTGTGTATGTTCTATCATATGCATGCACCACACACATGTAACACACACACACACACACACACACACACACACACACACACACACAATTAGGAATAGTATGGAATTGGACATCTCCATGCAATAGCTTAAAATTATTCTTTTGAAAGCAGTTAGCAAAATACCTCTGATATTTCTACAATTCTGTGGTGTGTGTGTGTGTGTGTGTGTGTGTGTGTGTGTTGTCTGCCATGGTGATATAAATGATATAATATTAATAAACCTATAAAAAGCTAATATGATAAGTTGTTGTAAGTCAGCTTTCAAGCTGACGTAAGTGAACATGGAAATATTCCACAAGTCACTTAAATATTAGAATTTATTTAAAATACATTAAGTGATTTCATTTCTAATATTTTTATGTATAGCCAAAGCACTTTCTATTTTAGGCTCGTGCCTTTAAAAACAAACATTTTGGGGGATTTTGAACACATTTGATAGTATTTTGGACTTGTTTCAGGGAGAGTAGCTCCACATACAGTTTAAATATTTAGGAGAAAATCATTTTTAAAGGAAGAAGTGGGTAATGTCAGATATACTTCCTAGACAAAGTATAAAAATAGCAGTATTTATTTAAATGCCCTATTTAAAAGCAAATCCTCACTCTTTACAAGTATGTTGGCATACTTATTTATCACAACTCAACTTTCAGTTGGCCAGGATTAGTCAGGCTCGTCTTCTCTTGGTTAATTTCAAAAGGTCAAAATTGGTCTCAACAATTCACGCTCTTACACTCCCTCCTCTTTCTCGACAACTGGAGTCCTGGAGCTTCACCTCGGGCCTGGCCAAGGACCACTGCATCCACTTCCATCAGTTATTGGATGAGAGTTCCAGTATGACCATTAGGGTGTTTGGCCATCTAATCAGCAGACTAGGTCAGATCAGGCTTTCTCTCGACCATTATGGCCCTGGAGGAGATGGGAATGGAGGGGAGGGGCTGGGGGGAAGGTGGGGAGAGGTGCTGGAGGGGGGAGGACAGGGGAACCCATGGCTGATGTGCAAAATTAAAACACAAATATAAAAAATAACAAAAAAAATCGAATTAAAAAAAAGATCAAAATTGGCATACAGAAACACGTCAAGCCATATAAAGCCTTAGCTAAGAATGAACATACTGTTACATCTATGCAATTTGTACTGGATAAAATAAGTCATATGCAGAAGCCTGATGTCAAGCAGGGTGGGGACATAGACTCCTCTACAGAGGTTTCATGACGTGAGCGAATAGTGGCTGAAGAGAATACAGATGACTCACACTCATTATCAACTGTGGAAATTAAAAACTAGCATGAAAGGCAGACCAAGTAAATAGATATACTGCAAATCAGTACAGACATCAAACAACAGTGTTGCTTCAAACAAATTCAACATAAACTGCTGGAGAGCATTATTAGAAATGGTAGGTGGCTTTTACTTCTGTTGGTACTAGAGGGTTCTTTTGTGGGTTTTGTTTACCTGTTTTTGATTTTTGTCTTTTTTTTTTTCAGGTCCATTATGGAGATTTCTTGTGTATATGACTTCTATAAGCCATCTTCTATGACTTCTATTTTCTATTCTATTAAAGTCAATACTCCTTGTATTCTGAATATGTAATACTAGACTCTTATGTCCCTTTAACAGAATTTATTTGGCCTGTTGTAGCAGGAATCTTAAAAGTTCTTATTAATAAAATCAAACCTGAGGCTAGGTATTGGGATGAATGCTGGAAGATCAGAGAAGTAGAACAAGCCACAGCTACCTCACCTCGCCAGTTCCTCAGCTGGTCTTGTTTCCTCAGACTGGAAGCCTCTGAGTCCTCATCCAAATGAATCTCAGCTGAACTGTGCTGCTCTGAAGCCTAAAAGCTTAATCAGCTAAAAGCTTCTAGTTTCTGGTCCTCACACCTTCTATACCTTTCTGCTTTCTGCCATCACTTCCTGGGGATTAAAGGCTCACTTCTAGGGATTAAAGGTGTGTGTCACCATGCCGGACTGGTTCCAATGTGACCTTGAACTCACAGAGATCCTCCTGACTCTGCTTCCCGAGTGTTGGGATTAAAGGCATGTGCTACCACTGCTTAAACTCTATGTTTAATATTGTGGCCGTCCTGTTCTCTGACCCCAGATAAGTTTATTAGCATGCACAATATTTCAGGGAACACAATACCACCACATTGTAGATAATTCAGTTCCTATATTTTTCTCACTCATTTTTACAGAGCCTTCCTAAGCACCCAACTTAGCTCTTTATATGAGTACATCTTGTGATTATGCTGATAAGTGTTGCTAATATAAAATTAGGTATGAGAATATACTCATGAATCACAAAATTACTGTGTTCAGGATGAGGTATCACTGGCACATGCCACAGTGTTCAACCATCTTTCCCATTGTGCTTGCTAGTTTTATGTCAACTTGACACAGGCTAGAGTCATTTGAGAGATTAGAACCTCATTTGAGAAAATACCTCCTCCTTTGTAAAAACGAGGCTGCAGGCAAGCCTATAGGGAGCTTTCTAAATTAGTGATTGGCATGGGAGTCCCCAGTCCATCATAGGTAGCACTACTCCTGAAATAATGGTCCTGTGTGTGATAAGAAAGCAGGCTGAGCAAACAATGGAGAGCATGCCAGTAAGCCACTCTCCTCCATTGCCTCTACATCAGCTCCTGCCTCTACAGAAGGTTCCTGTCCTACTTGAGTCCTTTCCCTGACTTCCTGGAATAATGGACTATGATGCATAAGTGTAAGCCAAATAAAACCTTTTCTCCTGTGTTGGTTTGAAAGAAAATGGTCCCCTATGGGAGTGACATTATTAGGAGGTATGGCCTTGTTGGCAGAATAGTGTCATTGTGGGGGTGGGCTTTGAGATCTCTTTTGCTCAGGTTTCCCTGAGTGTGACAGTCAGTCAACTTCTGCTTCTGCAAAATGTAGGACTGTGGTGATATTGTGTCCCCCAATATATTGTGCACCCTAATAAATGTATCTGAGGTCAGAAAACAGATCAGCCACTAGACAGACATAGAGGTCAGAAAGTGGTGGCACACACTTTTAATCCTAGCATTCCAAAGCCAGAGATCTGTCTGAATCTCTGTGAGTTCAAAGCCACACTGGAAACAGCAGGCATAGTGACACACTCCTTTAATCCCAGGAAGTGATGGCAGGAAGCCAAAAGGTATATAAGGCATGAGGACCAGGAACTAGTGTCCTATTAAGCTTTTAGGATATTAAGCAGCAGTTCAGCTGAGATCCATTTGGATGAGGACATAGAGACTAGAGTTTGAGGAAACAAGATCAGCTGAGAAATTGGTGAGGTGAGGTTAGCTGTGGCTGGTTCTGTTTCTCTAATCTTTCAGTGTTCACCCCAATACCTGGCTCCGGGTTTGTTTTTATTAATAAGACCTTTTAAGATTCATGCTATATAAGACTCTCAGCTGTTCCAGCACCGCATCTTCCCTGCATTCTGCCATGATCCCAGGGTCAAGATGATAATGGACTGAACCTCTGAAACTCACCAAGCCATCTCGATTAAATATTTTCTTTATAAGAGTTGCCATGGTCATGGTGTTCCTTCACAGCAATATAAAATCCAAGACATCATCTCATCTTGGTCATGGAGTTTCATTACAGCAATAGTAACCCTAACTAGGATACTCATTAATAAATCACTGTGTTTATGATGGAATTGATGGTTTATTGAATCAAGCAACTCCATCATGTGCAAAGTGTCTGTTGCTTTAACTTTCAAATCTTTAATTACTAAAGGAGTCAATATTTTTACACATGTATTATCTGTATATTTTCCAACACCAGACTAGGTCAGTTCAGGCTTTCTCTCTACCATTGCCAGTAGTCTATAGTGGATGTACCATTGTGGATTTCTGGGGGCCTCTCTAGCACTTTGCTTCTTCCTGTTCTCATGTGGTCTTCATTTATCACAATATACTATTTATAAAGGCTAAAGTTTTGTATCCAAGTATATGCTTAAATGTAATGGTATCATTTTATGGCAAGTGTCTTGATTTGTATGTAAAGTTTGGTTTTTAATAAAGTTTTTAGATAAACTACTGCTAATTTCAATTTTCATTAATTATGCTCAACGTTTGATAAGGAAAACCTCATCAACAGGAAAGTTATTTAAGAAAACATCATGCCATCTGTTGCTTGATTTTTTCCCCCTTTACTTAAATTTTTGCTTTATTTTTCTTTTGTTTTATGTCTAAGATCAGTTATTGACATCAAGGCTCCTAATATATTTTGCTCCTATGTCAACTTGACTGGGTCACAGGATGCACATATATTTTCTTCTGTGAAGGTATTCCCAGATGAGATACTCATGTAAATCAATAGGCCTAGTACAGAAGATTCTTCTATTATCAATCCAATCCTATGGAGGCCTAAAGAGAACAAAAAGCCTGTCCAAGGGGGAAATTACTATCCTTAGTTTCCTTCGAAGTGCATCAT
Source organism: Onychomys torridus (assembly GCF_903995425.1). Taxonomy (NCBI): domain Eukaryota; kingdom Metazoa; phylum Chordata; class Mammalia; order Rodentia; family Cricetidae; genus Onychomys; species Onychomys torridus. The sequence continues at coordinate 79,320,347 of NC_050450.1, read as the reverse complement.
TTGTTGCCTTGTGCTCACTGGAATTTACCATATTCGCTGCCCTGGTATTCAGAATTTCAACCTCACACTGCAAGTACACCTTCAGCACTAGCTCTCCTGTGTCTCAAGCTCATATAAACTTCTTAGCCTTGATAACAGTGTGATCAAAGTTTTAACACAGAGTCTCTATTTCTTTACTTGTTTCTGTCTTTTTCTCTCTAGATGATTAGGTGATAGATGTATATGCACATATTTACCTACTATCCATTAAATATTTTGTGGAACGCTTGAATAACGTAGTTTCATCTTCCTGGGAATAAGTCAAAGGTAAGGTCAAGGGCTTATTTGGCAAGTCTCAAATCAGGACTCATGCCCACAACGTTCTGAGCATTAGCATTGGTTCCTCCTCAAAGATGGGGGAAGGGGACAGCTGTGGAGCTCTTGCCAAGTTGGGTTACCTCATTTGCACTCCTTTCTTGATGACAGGCAGGAAAATTGAGCTCCCAATTCAACATAAATTCCTCTAGAGAAAGAAGTAGAGCTGATGAGCTCTAGTTTCAAGCTATTTATGGTGATCAGATTGGATAGGTGTAGGTCAGTAGGAGCATTTATCTTCCACCTCACCTAAATTATTTTTGCTCAAAGCATTATTGAAAGCAGAGGCATTAACAGTCCTTATATTTAAATAAGCTCAACAAAACCCAGGCTCAGAGAGAAACTCAAACTTTGATATTTAAAGATGTGTTGCAAATCTTTTGGTAGAGTTGGAAAGGTGGCTAAGAACAGATTTAATTGAAGGGTGCAATTTTTGTATCTTCAGAACCTCAGATGACAGACTGACTATTTCTCTTCTTTGTATTTATCACAGGGAATTAAGTCTGGTGTAGGAAGAGAAATTAGGCTAAGGGGGAAAAATTGGTTCCAAGTAAAGCTTAGGAAGCAATTTCAACCAATAAAGTAATTAATGAGTGAAATGGGTTTCTACATTAGCTCTTGAGGCAAAGTTATCTTAATGAGAATCCCTCTTGGGAAATATGTTCAAAGTAATCTGACTCAATGGTCAAGACACAGCTGATCTTGAAGTAATGAAAATACAGTCCTTCATTGGCAAAGGGTCATCTTGCTCAACAAGGTATTAAACTAGGTCATTTCTTCCATCCTAATGACCACTGCCATTCCTGAGGAAAACAGAGGGGAAAAAAGAAGAGACTGTCCAATGTAGAGTGGTCATCCCCGAAACCATACATACAATAATATACAAACAATAGGAATGGATTTGTCAGGTTGTATTTATGTATTTGTGCCCATGCACGCATGCATGCACACACTCGTGTACACACACACACACACACACACACATATGTGCATGTGCACATGCACAACAATAATAAAGAGAAAGAAGCCATCAACTTGAGAGCTGAGAGAGCATGAAAGAGGTTGAAGGAAGAAAAGGAAGGGGAGTGAAATAATTCTATTTCAATTAAAAACACAGTAAAATATAAAGAAGAATTTTAGAATTTGTTTACACTGATCTTTGTTTTGTTTTAATTAAAAAGTGTGAATGTTATATTGAAAAAGAAGTAAACCAATAGGAGTGTAAAAGTAAAAGATGTAAGGACTCACTAAACCTGCCTGTGTTTGAATGCACTCTTCAATGCTCCCCAGGAGAGCCACTAATCTCCATCTCTGAACCTGGGGATATGGACTTTTTTTGAGGATGATGGTGGTTAGTGTTGAGTCACACTTCATCTCTTCCTTCAAGTGCACAACTTACAGAGACCAGTCTGTAGACTTCAAAGAAGTCAATAATCTGGCTGAGAAACTCTTGACTCAGACTAAAGACCAGTGTTTAAATAATAGCTCTGGAAAAGGAGCCTTTTCCTTTCAAAGTACTCAGAAAAAAGCTAATGACATGTGACTTTGCTGTCACTACATTGCAATACAAATCAAATCTGTGTCTAGGGTTGCCTAGCACTAAAGAAATTTCAAGGAATAATTCTTTGCCAATTTTTTTTTTACTTTTATTTTTCTTTGTCTTCCTTGGTTTACGTTAATTACATCTGTTTTGATTATCTTGTTGGCATCCTCCTGAATCCAGCATAAACCTATTTAAATCCAAAACATTTTGAGTTTTTATGCAAATTGTATACCAGATATCATCTTTTCATAGAATTTTGTGAAAATATTATGCAGAGTGAATTACTTAGCTCCCTATTCTTATCATTTAGACTCTCTATTCTATTCGATGTCCAGATGTTATTCAAACAAGGGATTTTAGGCTCTTTAGAATCCAAACACATATTCTACATATGGGTTACAGGTATCTCTGCAAGAAGTTGGACATATGGTTGGGAATGTAGGTCAGTTTCTACAGCATTTATGTAGCATATGCAAGACCCTAGGTTCTATCCTTAACACCACTCAAATCAGTCATGGTGGCACATGACTAACTCTGCCATGCAGGAGGTAGAAGCAGGAAGATAAAAAGTTCAAGGTGATCATTTGTTACATGGGGAGACTCTAGACCAGCCTGTACTAGGGATCCTATTGAAGAAAATGTTAATAACTGCTAAGCATTGACTTTAGTCATTAATTTTGGTATGTGTGTGTGTGTGTGTGTGTGCATATATGTGTGTGTGTGTGTGTGTGTGCGTGTGTGCGTGCGTGTGTGCGTGCGTGCGCATGTGTGTGCGTGTGTGTGTGTGTGTGTGTGTGTGTGTGTGTGTGTGTGTGTAAAAACAACTTGAAGCAGTCAGTTCTCTCTTTCTACCCTTCCACTGGGCAGATCCAAAAGATTAATCTCAGATCGTCAAGCTTGGCTGTGAAAACCTCCACCCAGTGAGCAATCTTGCTGATACTGACAATTAGTTATTAAAATAAAACATATAAGCATAATCACAAGTAAAATCATCACTAGAATGAATTCCTTTAAACTGTGAATTTTTAAGTAAGTATGTACAAGAACAATGTGTAGGGGCTTAAGAGAGAGCTCAGAGGTAAAGCTCACTGGCTGCTCTTCTACAGGTCCTGAGTTCAATTCCCAGCAACCACATGGTGGCTCATAACCATATATACTGAGAACTGGTGCCCTCTTCTGGCATGCAGGCACTATATATGAAGGCAGAACACTGTGTATACAATAAGTAAATAAATCTTTAAAAAAAAAGAAAAAGAAAAAACATCACTTATGAAAAATAGAAAAGAATAATATGTAGACTCATGCTACCTTTTCATTTATGATTAACTTAAAGGAATGGGTTATACTTTAGCCTTGACTACTTAGCACTGAGCTGACCTTAGGGAGGCATTACCTACCACCACACTGGCAACAGTCTATTTTGTTTTCATGTGGGCTTTTTAAGCAGTAATCAACATTAAGTGTTCTTTTGTAAGGATAATTTGAAGGATATGTTTTGCTGTGGATATCGCTCTGTATAAATAAAATGCTGATTGGCCAGTAGCCAGGCAGGAAGTATAGGCAGGACAAGAGAGAAGAGAATTCTGGGAGGTGGAAAGCTGGGTCGGAGAGAGCTGCCAGCCACCGCCATGACAAGCGAGATGTAAGGTACAGGTAAACCACAAGCCACGTGGCAAGTTATAGATTAATAGAAATGGGTTAATTTAAGATAAAAAAAATAGATAACAAGAAGCCTGCCATGGCCATACAGTTTATAAGTAATATAAGTGTCTGAGTGATTATTTTATACGTGGGTTGTGGGACTGCAGGGGCTTGGTTGAACCTGGAGAGAAGGTCTCCAGCTACAAATGGCGCCCAATGGCTCGAGTTTCCACCTTAAATCTGAGATATTTAAAAACCAATTCAAAACAGAGCTAAAAACAGCTTCCTAGTTGTCTCTCTTTACTTACTGGCAGCCTGCTTGTTTGAACTACTCTATGGTGGTTCTTGGCGTGCTTCTGTGCGGGCTTGACCTACACAGAGGTTTTTCCAAGCTGCTCACTATTCTGTTTGTTGGATATAGTTTTTGCTAGTTTAAAAAGAAAAGAAAAAAAAAAGAAAAGAAAAAGAAAAAATGAAAAAAAAAAAAAAAGGTTTCTGGTCTACATGCTGCTTTGATACAACTGCTTCTGATCGTTGATGGTACACATAGCTCCAGACCCAGAGCTGGCAGTAAACTATACTACTGCCATGTTGGGAACCTGACCGGGGTAGAGCCAACAGCCACAATGCCATTTCAGTCTTAGAAATACTTCAATTTAAAGCAATTGATTCACAATAAGACAAATTCAGATGAAACAAGACTTTAAAAGCTTTACAGTGTATGTAAAAAATGTACATAGGCTTCAAAGAGAGAGAAAAATGAATATATACAGTTATATAAACAAATAGTTTTTAAAAATAAAGTTTTTAAGGAGACAGTAAAGGTAGTATAAAAAATAAGCCACATAAAGATGGATATTACATAGAGAATCTGAATTGTGTTGTCTTTGAAATTTTTAACTGAAGAGAGATTATTTGATTGTAAAGGCAGTGGAGTTAAGCAAATATGTATATTTTAAAAACACCTTGACTTCAAAATTTGGATCTAAGGATATGTTGCTTTTGAAAGGAGGCTCTGCTTTTGTTTCCACAGAAAGCCAGAGGATATGGATTTGTTCCAGATTAAGATACATCAGGTTTCACCAGCCGAGACCATCTGAAACACCACAGCCCAGATGATCCAATATCCAAAATGGTTTCAAGGCAACTGGCTCAAAAGATATACTCTCACAGACTACTCCATAATCCTAAAATTTTCTTTGTGTCCCCATAAGATACAGCGATCCCCTCCAGCAGGAAGTAGTAAGAGAAGCTATGCCCAAATTCCCAAATATACCAAGCTGGCTGTAGAGATGGAATTGGCTCATTCCTTCTCTAAACCTAAATATATTGCTTTAAAAAAAAAGTTAAAAGATTTTTGTGTCCCAAATCAAAAAAGCCCTCTAGTGTAGGACAGAAAAAAAACAATATTTTTATTTAAATCAGGTTGATTATAAATATGATCTCTTTCTAAAGAAGAAAAGGGGATATGATATAGGTATAATAGGATGAAAGGGTAGATTAATGAACTTACTTTTAAAGAGCAACAACTTGTTTAAAATTTTTTACATTGGTATAGATTTTAGTCTATTGATATAAACTTAAAGTTAATTTTGTTATACTGTGTGTATATTTCTACTCTTGTTTAAGGTATTATGTTTGTACAGCTCATTTAAAATTGTAATAGATAATTTAAAATAGATTAATAATTAGTCATCTATGATAATCATATTTGTAGCCATTTTAGTTAAGTCTTCTAGGTATACATAGATATATTTCAGATAGATAGTCTTCAAATACTTCAAAGACCTACAGAATATGGCATTTAAAATATTTTAAAAATTTAGACTTTCTGGACAGTGAGACATATCTGCTCCTGATAGCACCTATTTACTTCAGAGAGGAGGATGGGCATTGAAGACACTCCATATGGAGTTTATCTTCACCTTGACAAAAATAGCCATTTGGGCAAGAAACTGTTCTTGCCTGGACTGCTTGATCAACTGGACATTCAGGACCCATAGGAAGGTAACTACTAAACTTTGCTTGACAAAATGGTCCTTCAGATTCCTGCTTTGCAGAGGAAACTGCCAGACATTCTACAGGACACTGAGAGAAGTGACTGAGAGACTCTAGCCCTGTGTGCTGAAGATAGATGTCCCAACTTTACAAAGAAACATTAGGTAACTATCCAGGCTGCCAGCTGTTTTGTTATATGTAATTTTACTATGTAAAAGTTAAAAACTTCCTTTAAAAAAAAAAAAAAGGGGAAGTGCTGTGGATATCACTCTGTATAAATAAAATGCTGATTGGCCAGTAGCCAGGCAGGAAGTATAGGTGGGACAAGAGAGAAGAGAATTCTGGGAAGTGGAAGGCTGGGTTGGAGAGAGCTGCCAGCCACCGCCATGACAAGCGAGATATAAGGTACAGGTAAACCACAAGCCACGTAGCAAGTTATAGATTAATAGAAATGGGCTAATTTAAGATAAAAAAAATAGATAACAAGAATCCTGCCACGACCATACAGTTTATAAATAAGTGTCTGAGTGATTATTTTATACGTGGAATGTGGGACTGCTGGGGGCTTGGTGGCACCTGGAGAGAAGGTCTCCAACTACAATTTTTAGAGAAAATGAATAGTTCTTGAGTTGAGACTGGTTATCCATTATAAAAATGGCATTTGGAAAGAGTGACACACTGTGATTTATTATATAATTCGTGGAGGATGGGGCCGGGCATCTTACACAACTGAGGAAGAACTGACCATCAGAGAGGGGCACTGGTAGTCAGCAGGAGTCAGCCTATGTAGCAGAGGAGAGGGTAAAGTCAGCACAGATGCAAATGTTTGATGGGAGGGGGAGTCTGCTATTGCACAGTGGCTCATACACTAAAGAGAAGAACTCAAATGATTTTATTGGATTTATTAGCTAAGAATTGTTCCGTTCGTGTGTGGTAACTATTGTTCAGAGTGGTTAAGTGAGTTAGCTGGGGCCACACAGCTAAGCAATGACAGGCTTGGATTACTATTTTGTTGAACATTCTTATTCAGCAATGTGTGTTACTCTGAGAGCATTCTGTTTCCCTAGCTTACTGTCCTGGTTACCATCCAACCATGTAATGGACACTATTAGGTAAGCAATTACACAAACCCAGAAGCTTTGTGAATGAAAATCCTGTTGGAAAATTAATGATGAGTGAAATCCCAAAGACCAATATATATCTAGTGTCTTTTCTGTCCCAATGGCTTTAGGGGACTGATTTGGCCAAGACATATGTACTAAGTTTTCACTCCACAATTAATTTAGACCATGTCCCGTTTTACATTCTCCACCCTAAGATGTTACTTGATCACTTTCTGTCTCTGGAAGTGGTCCTTGTTCTCTTAATGAATGCCATTTTACACCTTGAACTTGATGTCTCTGTTTAATTCTGCTACTGTCTGTTTAATTGTACTACTTCTCTGTTTCTGAGAAAAGTGATAGCTGAGACATCAAAGACATTATTTATACACCAAATAAATTCTCTTTGGAAGACACAAGTATCTTCTTGGCCAGTTTGTTTTAAGTCTTGCCTAAAAGTCTACCCTTCACTCTTATCTTGTCCATTCCCCAGTTTAGACTGTTTCTCACAAATCAGACTCAGCTCTCATTTTGTATATACCTTGAGGCCATACTCAGAATTGTGTAACTATCTCTAAAAAGTAATCAAAAGCTGGAGAAATGGCTCAGTGTGTAAAACTCTTGCTGCATAAAACCTATGACCTGAATTGGAGCCCCAGAACTCACATAAAAGCCAGACCCAATTAGAACCTTCATCCAGTAACTGACGGAAGCAGATGCAGAGATCCACAGCCAAGCACTGGGCCAAGCTCTGGGAGGCTAGTTGAAGAGAGGATGAAGAGATTATATGAGCAAGGGGGCATCAAGATCATGATGGGCAAACCCACAAAGACAGCCGACCTGAGCTTGTGGGAGCTCACAGACACGACCGACATCTAGGGATCCAGCATGGGATGGACCTAGGCCCTCTGCATCTGGGTAACAACTGTGTAGTTGGGTATTTTGTTGGGCCCCCAGCAGTGGGACCAGGAACTGTCCCTGATGCATGAGCTGGCTCTTTGGAACCGATTCCCTATGATGGGATGCCTTGTTCAGCCTTGATGCAGGGTGCAGGAGCTTGGTCCTGCTGCAACTTGGTATGCTATGCTTTGTGGATTCCCAAGGGAGAGACCTCACCCCATCTGAATGGAGAGGGAGGAGGAGTGGATGGGGGTGGGTGGTGGAAGGGAGGTCAGGGAAGTGAGTGAGAGAAAAGGAGGGAGGGGAAACTGTGATTGGTAAGTAAAATAAAATAAAGAAATACATATATTAAATATATTTATATTTTTATATTTATTTTTATATATAAAAAGCCAGACACAGTAGAACAGGCATCTGGAATCCTATCACATTCCTATGGGGAAATGGGAAGCTGAGGCAGAAGAATCCACAGAAGCTTATAGGCTAACTATGTGTGCTGTGAACATCAGAGACCCCTTTCTCAAACAAAATGAAAAGCAAAAACTAACATCTGAGGTTGGGCTCTCACCTCCACAAGCATACTGTGGCATGTGCATACCTGTACACACACATACACACATAACAACAACAACAACAACAACTACTACTACTACTACTACAAAGTCTTGCACAAAATGTTACTGTTCTAAGTACGCTATAAAATATAGGAAGAGAAGTGGAGGAAGGTTCAAATGACAAGCTAGACCGAAAAACCTTAAAATTTCCCATTAAGTTTTAAAAGAGATATTTAGTTTCCCACAAAGTTCCTCTTGGGCTTCCACCCACATATTTGATCTCTCTTTTATACTTTGCCCTCTAATAGCCTTTCAAACCCTTATGTACTGCCCAGAAGCTTCTTAGAAAGCAGTTCCATCATTATACAACCATGGTCTAAGGGACCCCGAGCTCCTTGGTGCTTGAATTGAAAGTAAATTATTAATTTACAAAATGAAAACTTTTGGTAGTTTGTGAAATCACAGGGTTATAGAAGTGACAGAAACGATTCCAGTTTTCTAAGAAATAGAAAAATGTTACACATTCTTACCAACACCGAGTTTTCACATTTCTGCTTGGTTTTCAAAATTATCTAAAAATCTTCTGGATGTTTTAATAGATCTCTACTGGGATTTTTATATAGCAGTGTTCATATTTAATAATTAGATTCCTTCCATTTCTAAGTTAATACAATAGGATGCAGAGGAAACTAGCACTGGGAGGTTTAAAAAGTTGCTGAAGAGAATCCTTGACATACACAGAAGGCTTTCTCAACATTGTAGAATCTGGTTCTCAAAATAACACAAAAGATAAGCAGAAATTGTGGTTGTACAGCTATTTTACATGCGGAGAAAGTCAAGATTATTAAGCTTACAAAATTACTATCTGGCAAAAATAAATTAGTTAAAAGCCATGACATGATGTCTGTAGGTATGGTCATCTTAGATAGTAATCAATACTTGTAACCAAGGATTTCTGGCTTTTCTGCCAGACATAACAGCCTTGCACTCCCTCAGTTGAACTGAAGATGAGCCTTGTAACTTGTTTTGCCCAGTTTGCTATAGAAGGAACCAATGTGTCAGTTCTTAAAAGAACCTTAAGAGAGCCATCCTGAATCTTCCTCATTCCTTTCAGTCTACCACTGTGACAGAAGAAGTCTGTACCAGAGTGATGTTCTCCTTAGACACATCCATGAAGTCTACAATGAGAACAGTGATGTAGCAAACTGGCTTCAGATTCATAATTTTATTTCATTATTTGAGAATAGGATACTGTTCTTGAAGTTGCTTGCTGCCACAGGATAACTAAGCCCATCTTGAGATATATGCTTTTTGATATTCTCTTTGCCTGTATCTTGTAAAAATATCCCTCAGTTTATGAAGTCACTGGATGATAATTGCAAAATGTATCTGAATCATTGGATCTGCTATAATTATTTATTTATTTTTTGCAGTGCCTTGGGTGAAACTTAAGCCTTATGGATCCTGGCCCATTACTCTACCACTGAGCTTCAGCCCCTGCCCCACCCTTACCCACCAGTTTAGCATCCCAATGTCACTGTGTAGAATATTACTGGTCACTCTGATTAACAAAAATAATTACAATGCTGCTTATCCCAGCCTTGTTTCTGTTGCTATGATTTAAAAATATTCCAACAAAAAGAAACTGAGAAAAGAAAGAGTTGATTTGGATTTCAGTCCGAATGGGGGAGTCCAGGTGACAAAGCTGTGAGGTTATTAATCACATTCACAGTTAAGGGCAGAGAGAGAAGAGATGCATGCTTGGAGACTACTCAGTCAACTTTCTCTCATTCCAAGATTCAAAACCAAGAAATGATGCCCCCTACTTTGAGGCTGACTCTTTCCACATCGTTTTGGGCAATGGTAACAATGTTCCACAGACATGCCCACAGGCCAGCCTGATCTGGACAGTCCCTCATGGAGGCTTTCTTTCCTGCTGATCCTAGGTTATGTCATGTTGACAATCAGAACTAAGCATCACACTACTTATTTGTACTAATTGATTCTTTCCTAACATAAAAAATGACAACTTGTACTCACTTCGGCAGCACATATACTAAAATTGGAACAATACAGAGAAGTTTAGCATGGCCCCTGCACAAGGATGACACACAAATTCGTGAAGTCTTCCATATTAAGAAAAAAAAAAATAACAACTTTTACTCTTTACCACTTGCCTACAGAAAAAAAAACAGTAAGTAAACGAAGATTAATCAGTGGCCACCACTGCAAAGAGTTGTGTCCATCAATTTCTCTAAAGCATCTGCAGGCCACTTCCTGTGTGGAAAGGACAGCAAAGAGCATATAAAGAGATAAATATATGGTGTTAATGAAAAAAATTAAAAACCTAACCAAAGGAAGACTAATTGTGGCTATTTAAGAAATAAAGTTGCACGCTGCCAGGATCCCAAGTTGTGCTGACAACAAAACAGTGTAAGTGGAGAAATGAATAAAACAGCCAATCAGCAGAAGGTGGTAGACTAAGTGCGGGTATGACTTGGGATGCCCCCAGAAACTCCCGTATTGTTTTTCCCACTCTTGTATCTCAGGAAAAACATAGATGAGACATTTCTAAAAACAACAAAATTGGGCATTATGAAATGTCTAAGCTTGCCATATTTGCATACAGACTCAGTACCAGCCTAAAGCATTATTTTCCCTGTGGTTTTACCAACAGTGAGTATTGCAAGATGAAATGGGTGATGGTAATTTGAAATGAAGTCAATACCTTAACAATTGGGAGGTTCAAGGCCTCCCAAATGAGTTAGATTTCATTACAATTTCCAGTGCCAACTAAGACAAATTCAATGACCATATGCTGTATATAATAATTGGAGGGGAGGGTTATCATTGTCGTGATGAAACATCATAACCAAAAGCAGCTTGTAGGGAAAGGCTTACATGTCCTTAGTAGCTGTCAACTTAGTAGTTGAATGATTCCAAGGAAGGAACTCAAACCTTTCAGAAACCTAGAAGTCATGGTTTACTTACCCTGATTTCTTTCAGTACCAAGGACCACAAACAAGCCCAGGGCTGTCCTGACCTACAATGGGCTGGGATCTCTCCCACCAATCACTGAGTAAGAAAATACTTTACAGACTTGCCTACAGCCTGATATTATGGAGGCATTTTCTCAACCAAGGTTCTCTCTTCTGAGATGACTCGAGTTGTGTCAAGTTGACAAAAACTAATCAGCACAGTGGGTAACTAAAGATACATCTGTGTCTCCAAATATAAAGTGGTGTATCATTTTTCTCTATTATTGCTATATTTCTCTTTAAAAAGCTTCTTTAAAACTATAACAATGACCAAGATTTGCTCTCTGCTGATATTCCTCTGGGATCTATAACAGTGAGAACCTTTCTATGTTATTACTTCTCTAACATTAATATGCATCAAATTGGCTTAAAGAACACATTAAAATAGATGACTCAATGGGTAAAGGTACTTGCTGACAAGTCTGATGATGTGAGAAAGAGAAAACTGACTCCTACAGGTTGCCCTATGATTGTGACAGGTGTTCTATGGTGTGAGGACATGTGCATACATGCACAATCATGTACACTCACAGAAAACACACACACAAGAATGAATGAGGAATATGCTTTAAAGTACTGCATCTAGCATAGCTTGATCCTGGAAATATGACTAGGACTAGCAAGGGAATCAAGAAAGGAAAGACATATATACATACGTGTGTACAGAAAAGGAGGGCTATGAACACCGATCCCAGCAACAACCCAGAACCTCATGGTGCTTATTATGTACAACACAGTGAGAGGAGATAGCTGGTTATTGGGGAGCACAAAGCTAGTTTTTGCATATACTGCCAACATCCTCACTGGGACTAGAGGAAGACTTTGTCAGTTTCAGAGCCTGTATGGACAAGTTTTTGCCAATTTCCCTTGAGGAGTTGGTAATTGTCAACTGCACACATTGACACAGGACTTACCCACTCCTTACACATTCACTCAGGACCTCTTCTGTTCCTCATAATAAAGCTTTTTGTTTTGTTTTTAATACTGATTCTTATTCCATGGGTTGTGGGAAAGGTTTCAAAATTCTGTGTTGTAATCCTTACCTAAGTGCTCCTGATGGTATCCAAGAGTAATCCAGCAAGTAGCAAGGCCTTCATGTCTCACAGTAGTTAAGTGTCTTTGCACAGGACCATCATGCTATGGTAAGGAGATGAAGTGTCCCCAGAAAGTCTCGTGTCTTGGTCCAGAGCCAGTGGCACCATCATGGAGTGATTCCACAACAAAGTTACAACCCAACTGATGGAGTAGTTAAATATAGGTGTGACTTTGAAGGGTATATCTTGTGTCCAAACCTTTCTCTGCTGTCTTTTTGTCTTCTGTCCATCATAATGTGAGCAGCTTCCTCAGCAAACCCCTTCCATCATGATATTTCTGTCTCTGCAGGGTCCTAAAATCAGTGGAGCCAGTCAAACAACAACTAAAACTTTTGAGCTGTTCCTCCTGGTGGGCATGATGATGTAACCCTCTATTCTCAGGACTTGAGAGGTAGGGAGAAGAAGAAAAGCAGAAGTTCATGGTCATCCATGACCATGCAGCTATTTCAGTGACAGCCTTTGTTAAAGACCCCCATCTGAAAAAAAAAAAACAAAACAAAACAACTTTCCTCCTTCACCTTGCTTATTGTAGATATTTTGTCACAGTGATAACAAGCTGACTAGCAAACCTACTTAATAGATGATAAAACCATGGCTAGAAAGCAAATTTGTTTGATTCTATATCTCATATTCTTGGTCAATACCATCAACACCTCCCCAAAGAAAGAGGCACAGACAGTACATTCTGTGAGTATGCACAATGGGAGACAGTGGATTACCAAGACAGAAAAATTAAACAAGGAAATAGAAAGTAAAAACAGACATCTTGGTTTTCATAAACCTTAAGAAACACATGCCAATCTTATAATTATTAGGCAATTTCAGCCTTGAAGAACATTATCCCTTTTCATGGCTCTATGTCACAAAGTCCCACCATTGTTCCATGGAAGAGATGCAATCAAAAGAAAGATGTCACAGCACATGGTATGAGCACTAGGTACCAACACACACAGATGGTACAGTATAAACTCTGGAGCTGGAAACCAAGCTCAAGGAAAGTATTTATTAGGAAGGGTCTTAGCCTTGAAGTTGAGAATCAGCCACCCAGGTGCTATTCTGGGAGTCACCCATGGCACGTAACCTCCATGGCATACACATGCCTTGAGCTCTAGGTCAACATATACTTCAGAGAACCCCATGGTTTATTTTATGTTTAAGCACTGCTACTCAACAGTAGGAGACAATTTAGATGCAGAAACAGAACCAAGTGTTAAAATGTACTACCATAATTTCAGGAGAAAACATCAACAAATCTCAGGCCTTCCCTTGACAGAAACTCCTAATACTGACAGGAAATACCTAAGGAAAAGTCCTACAAAGGAAGAAAATCTAGTTGTGAAGGTTAGTGTTAGTTGTCCACCTGACAGAATCATCCAGGATGCAGGCCTCCAGACATGCCTGTAGGAAATTATTTTTATTACATTTATTTGGATAGGAAGACTTGCCTACTTGGCTGATACCATTCTCAGGCTATAATCCTACACTGTATACATGAAGAAGTGAGATGAGCAGTAGCCTGCAATCATCACTCTCTGTTCTTGATTGTGGATATGATGCGACCAATTGTTTCAGGTTCCTGCCACCACTGGCAGAATTGGTATTGTTTTCTTTTCCCAATAAAAGGTGTCAAGCATGAGTTCAGTCTTATGGACTGGGCTTGAAATCCAATCAAAAAGTGGATGGTTAATCCAACATTGGTACCATTCTTGAACCAGTAGGTATATCTTGCCAGGAAAGTCATTATTGTAGCTCACAGGTTTCATAGCTGGGTAAAGCCGTTGATTACTTTTCTCTCCTAGCAACATGCACAGCACTTTCCATCACTGAAAGCTAAGCTATAGGGATGAAGCTTCCACCTCAGTACCAGCTTGATTTCTTCATGCCCTATAACTCAAATATTTTACATCTTTAGCAATTGGGTCTTAACCTCAAGTTTGGGAGGGTAACTAAGAACAAAGCCTATATTTTGACATTGTGACATGATTGATCTTTCACCTACAAAACTGATGCTCAAAAATAAATGCAATCTAAGAAAACAAAAATAGGAATTTCATAATGCTTTTAGTAAATTTAGAATTTTATGTTGGGTCACATTCATAGCTCTTCTGGAGTGTGGTCTATCTTGGCTTAGCAATAACCTCAGTCATTATTTTAAAATTAGGTATAACATGTAAAAGAGGAGGGAATTTTGAGAGAGACATTGTTTAGAGATGCTGGCACATGTTAACAATAAAAGACAGATAGACGCCTACTCTGGTGTATCATTGAATTGTAATTGTCTACAGACCATGAATCCCTCAATATTCCTGCCGTAGGCAGACCACTCTTACTGCCCTGTCTATGGTACACCACTGTTTATAAGAAGTCAAAAAATCTTGATGCATAGCTCTCCCTCACTTCTATCAAAGCCTCAGATAATTAAGAGCTAAAATTGAAACTACAGGGGTCCTCATGGCTAAGCCTTAGCAAACAGGGACACACTCATCTGAACTCGAGACTTTGGTAAATGGCAAATGAAGCTAACTGTCTATTTGCTATAAACTAGCAGACATTGATATTATGAAGATGAGATGCAGCCTAACTGTTTCAGAGTCAGTGCTCATCATTTGCCACATTGCATTTAAAGAAGGAGCCCAGAGTCATTTTTCTGTGGGGTGTGATTGCATTTATTTTATTGAGTACTTTTTATTGGAAAAGTAATACAATGCTTGTTGTCACAAGGCAAATAATATACAGGTATAACAACTTTAGCATTCTCCTCTCTATCTCTGTAGTCTAAATTCAGAATCCTGAGGCAACCTGCATTAATTTATAATTTGGAATATATCCCATCTATATTTTTCTAGGCTTTTAGAAAAATAGAGAGATAGAAATAAGAATGAGTCTCATGCTCTACCGACTGAGCTAGCCGGGTGCTGTGGGAACTGTAAGAGTGTGAATTGTTGAGACCAAGATTGGAAAAGCACAGGGACAAATAGCCAAACAAATGGAAGCATATGAATTATGAACCAAAGGCTGTGGAGCCCCCAGCTGGATCAGGCCCTCTGGATAAGTGAGACAATTGAATAGCTTGAACTGCTTGGGGGGCACCCAGGCAGTGGGACCCGGACCTATCCTTAGCTTATGAGCTGGCTGTTTGGAACGTTGGGCTTACACAGGGACACTTTGCTCAGCCTGGAAGGAGGGGACTGGACCTGCCTGTACTGAATCCACCAGGTTTAAATGAATCCCCAGGGGAGTCTTGGCCCTGGAGGAGAAGGGAATGGAGGGGAGGGGAGGGGATGGGGGAAGGTGGGAACAGGGGCAGGAGTGGGGAGGACAGGGGAACCCATGGCTGATATGTAAAATTAAAACACAAATATAATAAATTTAAAAAAAAGAAATAAGAATGACATGGATATACACATACACATATATTTCATGCTTTTATTTTAAAAAAAAGTCATCCATGGACTTGCCTAAAAGCCGCTTTCTCACAATGATATATTCTAATTCCCTCTGTATCATTATACATGGCTATAATTCATTCTTTTAAACTTACATATCTCATCATTCAACATAACATATTATGATGTTTATCTCTTTCTGGTTTGGGACATTCAGATGAACAAAACATACAAAACTCTTGTGTTCACAGAGTTCACACTCCATTATGGGAGACAAACCATAAACACTTACATGGGTAAAGTGACAGCATGTATCACGGTGGTGAATGCTGTGAAGAGCAGAAAGCCACACACTCCAGACAAAAGGAATTCAGAGGAAAGGGTTGCTGTCTCTCATTAGTTCTCAGGGAAGATGCATAAGCTAAGAGCTGATTCAGAAATGGGAGGGAGCCGATATGCACCTGTTTAAGGCTAGACCTTCCTAGGCAGGGAACACAGCAAATACAAACTGCCTAAAATATCCTGACAAATCTTACTCACAAAGACTTCTTGGATTATTGGACAAAATAGATTTATAAGACAACACAGCCCAGATCCCTGTTTTAGCAACTTCTTCCTAGAAGCCACATGCAAGGATGGATGCCTTTTCATAACAAATGTATCAGTCCAATTATAATCAATCCATTTAATTTTGCTAAAATTGATGTCTCCCCATTTCTCTGTTTACTGGTACTGTTTTAAAAAAAACCCATTGAATGTTTTAGCCAATACTAGATTCTCAACTGGAAGGCTTTAGAATATTTGAGTGAATATATTATTACTAAGTCTAATTTTCTGTCACAGTAAAGCAGGGGACACTAACCATGTGGCAAAGTAATGGAGCCTTCTCTTAGCATCCTGAGATCTGAGGCAGGTGAGAGAGAAATAAGAGGATAAGAATTTGGAACAAAAGACTGCTTCCTGACCTTGGGGGATGGAATAGGATCAGGGAAACTGGAAGGTTGACTGATGTTTTCTAATGACAGTTTAAACAGGAGAACACACACACACACACACACACACACACACACACACACACACACACACACACACACACACACACACACACACACACACACACACACGGACAACTTCTACCTCTGACAATTTATGGTCTCAAAGATATCCTTCTATATATAAGCTTTTATGGGCTATTTTAAATGCCATCAGCATATGCATGCAAACACAGGCCTATGCATTTACCTACTAGCCCATAAGCACCATAGAAAGATTTTCCTTTGTAATAAGTTCAGATTGTGAACTAAATCAAACAATGCAAGGGTCTTAATGTAATGTATTTATTGGCCCGTCATAGCAGAGTAAGTGACAGAAGTTGGTTCAAGCTAACATGAACCAAAACTAGAAAGTGATATGTCCAGTAAGACTCATTCAAACTCAAGATGCACTTATGAATGAGCTTCTGTGGCCTGCTTAAAATTGGGGCAGGGGTGGAGAGTCTCACAAGATACACTTTGCAGTACCATATATTCAGACACCCAACCCAGTTTGTAATTCATATTTACATTTTACAGAACTTGAGTAATCCTACCAAATTTGTTCTATTTTACTAAATAATTTTCAAAATAATTGATTCATGGAACATCTTATTTTTCAATGTTTTGCTTAAAAATGGTTTAGAACATATAGGATTACAATGACATAAATTTGAAAACATGTTGGGAATTTCACATTCTGTATTGCTGCACAGTTCCTAATAAGCTAAATTTAAGAACAATTTTGTTTGTTTAATAATGGACACTACCCTGATTTTTAGATGTGCATGGAAAAAATATGTAAACTATACTATTGAAGTAGCAGACTTCAATCCAAGGATCTGTTATTTTTCTTATGATAATATGGGCTCTCCCAATTTAGAATATTGACTGTTGCCCTATGTTGTGCAGGATCAATTATGAGTTATGTAATCATGAAAATCTTATGAAACAGGTAATAGCATTTCCTATTTTAGAGGCACCAAATCTGATGTTTGTAAAAAGTAAGTACTTTTTCACAGGCTCCAGAACTCGGCATGTTTAGAGCCAGAGATTTGAAGTCACATAATTCAACCATAACCTTTTAACAACTAGAAACATTGTTTTTGTAGACCTCAGGCTCAGAAGCCCACATTAATCATTGCTTAGTAACACATGATAGCTATAGTTATCCTTGGTGTTCTTCATAATAAAGAAAACCAAGCACTGACAGGTATACGGATGGATTGTGGCTGTGGAACACCTTAAAACCTGCAATGTTCAGGTCAGTAGGAAAGTCAAAATTTGTTCACGGAAAGAAAAAAAAAAAAGGACAAAATCTCCAAATGAAATCTCCAAAGGAAAGCTGTTAAACAATTCCTTTAGCAAATTCTCTGCTTGTCATTAGTTCTTATTTTTTATCTTTTCTAAGAACTAGGACATTATGCGAAGGTCATTATAAGTCAAGGAATCAACTCTAATTCAAAAGGATAAGACAGGCACCCGGACTAGAATTAGAATAGTAGAGGCACTTAGTTCAAGAAGAAAAGAAACTAGGCCCGGAGAAGAAGCCATGGGTCAGGGGCTTGCGAGGTGCCACGTCTGTGTGAGACTGATGAAGGCCTTTCACTGCCTCTTCCTCAGTTTCATCCCACCCCAAAGCAATAGAGACATGCACTCCACCCCAACATGCACACACATACCCCAGAGACGAATTTATTATGACTAAATCATGTAGCACAAATGATATCAACTATAAAAGACGAAATCTGTTTCTTTACTCCAGCTCCTCAACCCTTTAGTCTATCTGCACCCCCAAGTCTATCTGTTGTAGTGCCCCCCGTGTCTCCCTATTTAGAAGCAGAGGTCATGCACCAAACACCAACCCCAGGCTCATCTCTGGGTGGTAGTGTTCACTCTGTGGTGTCTGAGCCAGCAAGAAAAACTGAGGTGCTACCAGTGAGTTAGATTTAACTTTTTCACATTGAGATAATATTTATCACCGCATTCTGGCTCCCATACAGTTCTAAGTAAGAAGCTTAGACATGTGCATATGTGCATGTGTGTGTGTGTGTACATGCATGAATGTGTATAAATGTATTAATACATGTTCACATGGGTGTGCGTACATGTGTTTGTGGAGGCCAGAGGTCAATGCTGTTTCCTTAGAAACTCTACACTTCAGTTTTTGAGATAATTTCTCACTGAACCTGGATCTCAACAATACACCTCAGTGATGCAACTGTCTCTCCCCTATAGCACCAGAATTACAGATAAGCCATGCCCTTGATTTTACGTGGGTGCTGGAACCGAACTCTGGTCCTCTTGCTTGCATGGCATGCACTTTACCAACTGAGCCATCTTACCAGCTTTGTATATTTTATATATTTAAAGTGAGCAGATACAATGACTATAGATAGACATCTTGCTAGGATCCCATGAAATAATCCATGTAAACTGTTCAGCACAGCACAGCAAATCCCCAGCACGAGCCAGCTCTTTTTATGATGTTCGTAGCAGGCAGTCATTTTTGTTCCTAAGACCGCCGCACTGCCAAAGACAAGTTCCTAAGTCTGAAATTTCACTGCCATTTGTGAGCAGAATCACACGGAGGCCTTAATTTTGCTCATCAGGCTGGTGATTGATGCTTGTTTGCTAACACTGAAAATGCCGGCAATGGAGGGAAGGAGGGCTGGCAGAGGCGCTCTGCTAATTACCGGAGGTGCAAATCCGACACACAGCGCTCTCTCGTGAGGCATAATGAGCCTGAGCTGAGGTGAGGCAGAAGGTTTGTTATGTATGTTGAATCAGAGGCTGTAATTGCTTAGCATCCCAAATGTGAATGATTCCTTGGGAAACAGAAGAAAGCAATCCTCCCAACCTCCGCCCAACATGAAGAGTCCTCTCCAGTCCTTCAGTGATGGGCAGGGGAACAGAGACAGAGGGTTAATTTCCTCCAAGCAGCGGTTGATTAGATAAACTGCTATCTGTCTTCAAACACTGCATGAAGAAACCGAAGAATGTGATGCTGGAACAATGTCCTTCATCAAAGGAGACCGGTAGCGTTTCCTCACTGGTCAACGAGGGGATTGGTAGTGGGTCATTTGAACGCGGATTTATTTAAAACATAGGAACAGAAGCAGTCAATCAAGCAGCAATCAAAATAGGAATAAGAACAACTTCTTCTTTTGCCTTAAGTAATATTCCACATTGCCTTGAATGGGCTGAAGTAAATTGTGTGGGTTTTTAGACTCTAAGGCAAACAATGACGCTGAAAGAATATGTATATTACATAATGTGGCAATTAAGTCATTTAATAATAATTATTTAATAGTGCCACCTGTAGGCGGCTGTCTATGCTCCCTTAATAAAGAGATGAGTGTGTAAAGAGAGAGATTCAGCACTGTTCAAAGCTTGATGAGAATTTTCAGGTCAGACTAAATTTTTAATTCAAACTCTAAGTTTCATGAGCTCTGCAAGCTTTCACAAGCTTCTCAACCTCGCTGTGTAATAGCTGCTTTTGTGCCTCTAGTGACAAGAAACATATTTTTAATATAAATAGGAAGCTGCAAAGGCCTTTTAGTGATCATCTTTTTTTACTTTTATTACTTACTTGTTCCTGTGCTGTTTAGCACAGGGTGTGGCCCACAGCAAATCCCCAGCATGACTATTGAACAGTCCTTGAAGGGAGGAGTGAGGATTAAGAAATAATAGACAAACATGAAGGAAAAGACAATGACACAGGATAGCATCTGGAGGGATCTGGGTCAATACCACAGTCACCCTGAGTTTATTCCTCATGGGCTTTTATATACTAGCAAGGGAAGAGGCAAACGATCTCCCCCTCTCAAAGACACACTGGTTTAAGGTACAAAGTACAGACAAGTGTAAATATTTTCTTAATTCCCAAAACATCTAGTAGCCACACCTTACAGTAAAACATCCTGTAATTAGGCCTTAAAGTAAAGACACCTGATAATCACACCTTTGGCCAAAACATCCTAATATAAAGCCTTGTGGGGCAAAACAAACCCAGACTCCCTGACCTTGAGTCAAGATGGAATAAGACTCCATTATGGATTCTCTGTGGGCCCCCACATGTGTGTGGACTTGTGTGCATGCCACAGAACACATGAAGAGTTCAGGAATGCCTTTCAGGAACTGGCTCTCTCCTTCTGCCATGGGGACTCAGTGATAGAACTCAAGTTGGCCGACTCAGCAACAAGTGATTTTACCAGGTGAGAAACCTCTTGGGGCCTTTACCTCACCCTGAAGTCATTTTATTATCAGATCACCATTCCCTTCTTCTGGGATATTCAAATGTTGGATCAACATTTCTTAAAATACCAGCTAGGTCCTTTCATTTTCCTTCCTCCAGTCTAGTTATTACTGGTTTCCCTTGAGACTAATGTCCCCAAAGTAAACATAAAACTTGATCCCACACATCATTTATGGATTGCAACTATTTTTTTCAGAACTTCCCCTTATATCTACTATTTCTTTTGTTCCATGATCCCTACCTTGTATTGTTATGTATTATCTTTTTATGCATTTGGTAAAACCCAGTGATGGTGATGCAATCCTCTCTCTCTCTCTCTCTCTCTCTCTCTCTCTCTTTACAAAATAAGACTGTCATCTGATACTTAGGGAAGCATGCTTTAAAGTTTTGATAAAATCAATGTATTCCCTAATTTATGTCTGTTCCTTAACCTATACGCAGGGATCAATAAACCTAAAGTTTTATCTTTGGTATCAGCTCATCAGAAAGTCTATCTGTTACTCAAGTTTTGGAGTTTTTTGGGGGGAGGGGGAGTCAAAATTGTTTTTTCTGTACCTTGTTCTCACTTTTCATTCAGCTTCAATAACTATCTTCCCTCCACAAACTCCAAAAAAGGAAACAAATCCATTGGTTTTGTTGACCCAGTAAACACTGATGCTGTTGTTTCCACACCAGTAGATAGGATTGACTGAGAAGAGGAAAAGGACCTCAGAAAACTGCTCTGCAATTTTCAGTTTGCACGCTTCTCCAGTCTGAAGTACCTTGGAGATTTCAAACCTTGCTACAGGTGTGCACCAAACAGCTTCCCTTGGGCCTGGCTTCCGGGAAGAGTTGGCACTTTGACAGAAGAAAGAAAACATTCCTGTCTGGTTACAAGATGGAAGGCTTGGGGTCAAGAAGGCAGCAGATGTGTGAATCTCAAGTTTTCGGAGGAGAGAATGCGGATTGCTTTCTGAGCTATAATTTTCAGCTCTGTGAAGGCACTTCAGCTACAGATCATCACTATGCAGCTATTGTATTTCAGGCATTGATTTCTTTTCTTTCTTTTTTCTTTTTTTTTTTTTTTATTGTGATGAGGTACAGGGAATAAGCAAACACTGAATTTTCATTAGCTCCTTGGGGAAAGGGAGCATCCTCCCCAAATCACACTGCCTGGGACACATTAAGGGGAAATTTATAAGATCTGGCCAATGTGACTTAAACAAATAGCAGCAATAAAAATAAAGCATTTCTGGATGGGTTGCTAATTGGAACTAAATCATGCCCATGGTAAAGTGCTAGCCATTCAAATCACTAATTTTTTCCTTTAAACTTTTTTTTTGTTTTTGTTTTTCCAGACAGGGTTTTCACTGTGTAGCTTTGAGCCTGTCCTGGAACTCACTCTGTAGCCCAGGCTGGACTCATTTAACTTTTATAGGGAACTGTCTTTTGTTTCCATTCTATCTTCTTTTGGGTATGTTTTTACATTGAAGGGTACTATGATAAACTGGAGGAGTTAAGAGATATCTCTGGGCTGGAGATATATATATTTGCTGGGGAGATATTCAGAAACACTTTTTTACTCTAGATATGGCACCAAGAAATCAAAGATATGATTCTATTCAAGTCTAGCTTAGTGAATCGATGAAGATATGATGAAGATATTGAGATTACTTACAGGAATGTGGATGACTCACCTACAGGCAGCTGTGTCTTCAAAAAGCCTACACCACTCACAAAAGCTGTGTGACAGAAACCTCACCCTAGCCGACATTCCATCCCCTAGATATCTTAGTGCTTCCAAGGATTGTATGCAGCCATGCATATTACATGCAGCTGGGGGCAGAGTGTACAGAAATGAGGAAGTGGCTGTAATTTTAAGTGAGGGTCTAAAGGCTCTCTCCTCCTCCTTGTACTAAGAACTGCCATGAATCATCATGGTAACTTTGATTTTTAAGGTGGGCACCAAAATAGGCACAGTCTGTCCATGCTGCTCACAAGGTAATGGAGAGATCGATATTAGTCAAATGGCCAAGCATATTTAGTTACAAACTGTGATAATGAGTCTGAAGAATAAATATTTGATTCCATGGGAGAATATACTAAGTGATCTGGTCTATTAAAATGACTTGGGAGACTCTTCTAAAGGTATAATGATGGTAGGATGCATGGAATTGAGAAGGCATGAAGATGAAGGGTGGAAACACAGTAGGAGAGTGCAGCACATTACAGGAGTAAGGAAGGCTAGAAAAGTAAGCAGGTACCAGACCATGCAATGCTTGGACCACGCTAAGGAAATTATTTCATCAGAAGGATTTTACCACATGGTCCTTAAAACATGGGCAGTGGAGATTGAAAATAGAATCTACATTTCAAGACATTTCTTTTTCCCCTACTTTGAAAAATGAAAGAAGAATCATTCCCAGGGAATCAGTGTGATGGGGTGTGCAAGATCCAGGTATTCTGACGTTCTAAGAAATTGGTGCAGATGGAGCCAAGGATAATATTACATCCTTAGAACCCCCACACACAAAAAGCCCAATGTAGTGGCTATGAGTGCTAACCCAGCACTGAAGAGGCATCTAGTTGACAACAGTTCCCACTTGGAGAGCCCATGTCAAAAGCAAGGTGGATGGTTTTAGGAAATGACACCCAAGCCCAACTGGCCTCCACATGCACACGTATACACTGTACATATGTAGTTACATGCACATGTTAACCCCCACACAATAATACACACACACACACACACACACACACACACACACACACACACGCACAAATTGGTGAGCATTAAGAAAAGCATATACATTTGAGAAAAAAATTATAAACAAAGTTGATAGAACTTAAAGAGGAACTTGGTGGAAACTAAATGGAAGATGAAAGGTCAAAGATATTATGAATTCACTCTTCAATCTGTACATTCCCAGAAGGCCAGGAAATATGCTGTGGAAGCTAAGTTGTCTATGTAACATTGATCTGAGAGATAGAACATGTGTGTCTACCTCACAATTCCATATCCTTCAAATGTCTTGCTTTGAATAGAATTGCACAGTTTAAGGAATATTTCAGTAAGTGCCATAGATAGGTGATAAAGAATAATAGCTACAGGAATTATCTGTCTGCATGGGAGGCATTTGTATACTTGTTAAAGCATGCCATTTCCTGCTGCCACAAATGTGTGTATACATGCATTGTTTCAATTTGAAAAGGATTTTTTTCTCAAAGTTGGTAGCTTATACAACACCACAGAACTAACACATTCTGAGATCAGCCTGTGTTCCTCCTCTTATGATAAAGAAGTGGCAGGGATAAATTGAAAGCATAATATTTAAGGAATTAAATACTGACTGGAAGAGTTTAGCGAAGATGCATTTGGGGAAAAATGAACAAATATCATAATTTTGTAATAGAAGCAAATGTATTCTGTGTTCTCCCAAAAGGATTAAATCAGCAAGAGAAAAACATTTGTAAAGTAAGACATTTACAGTAAGATATAAATTCAAGACTGTGGGGCTGGGAGGATGTATCAGCGGCTAAGCACACTTGCTGAGAAAGCAAAGGAGTGTGTTTGGGTCCCTCACACACATGTGAAAGCTGGGCATGGCTATATGGGCCTGTAACCTCAGCCTCAGCAATGGAGGAAGAAAATGGCTAGGGTTAGCTGATCAGCCATTTAAAAAAAAAAATGACAAACCCAAGTTCAGTGAGAAACTATCTTTGGAGAATATGGTGGGGAGTTACATAGTGGGACAGCTAATGCCATCTCCTGTCCTCCACATGTGTGTAGGGAGTACATACAGGCACACTCATGTTCACAACCATATACATGCAGACACACACACACACACACACAAACACACACAAAGAAATCAAGACTACACTCTACACTAAAGAAACATAGTCTATGCGTTAGTGTGATTCAATGATTGGGCTTTCTACCTGCCTCTGCATTTCCCAGTGCCCAGAATAAAAGGGAATGTGCTGTCTTTGGGACAAAGTTTCCCACTGAGTCTAGGAGCAATCTATTGTTCTCAGTCATTACAAAATGTTCACCAAACAATGAAACAGGGAATGCCTTCAACAATTGTTTCAAAACAATTGTTTTAACTTTTCAAAAGACAGTCATATCTTTTAGTAATGTTAGCAAAAAACTAAGGCAATTTCACTAAAACATTTCATATGGGCAGCAGAGCTAACATGCTCCTTTGCTGTTCTG
The DNA here is from genome assembly GCF_903995425.1 of Onychomys torridus. Taxonomy (NCBI): domain Eukaryota; kingdom Metazoa; phylum Chordata; class Mammalia; order Rodentia; family Cricetidae; genus Onychomys; species Onychomys torridus. The sequence goes on along the minus strand of NC_050450.1, from coordinate 79,295,252 downwards.
TTGTTCTGGTTCAACTTTAAGATAACACTGACAACTGTCGTTGACAATCCTAAAAGGAGAGAGGCACAACCCTGCCCTCAGTGATAGCAACTATGTTGAAAGATACATGACTGTTTTCATATATTGAATTTGTTTATATTATTTAGTTCTTAGACTCGTCTATATTTAGTTAAAATGCCCAAAACATTATCAGAATATATCTACAAAATAAAAGCATGCTTATTTCAGTGATTATTCTGACATGGGATTTTTATAAACTTCTAAACATTGCTAGTTGTTCCTTTCACAGAATTATAACCACACATTGACAAACCATGCAAATATAGGATTTAATTTAATTCACACTGTAATTTTCATCACATGTTTAAAATGACCCTTCTAACAGAAGTACAAAAGAGTGAACAGTATCTAATAAGGTATGCTTTCAGGAATGAAAGGGTTTTTATAATTATATGACTAAGGTTTGCCAATTTCCCTACCAATTTATTTCTGTAACTAATAATTATCTACTAAAGGGCACATTCTACGTGGCAGGTTTCACAAAATAGATGTGATTACTCTTTGTGTATATCATACTGTTTACAAGATGGCTTTGTACCAATTCCCACCAAGATATGAGACCTACTTACTGGCTAGTTGAAATCTGAACTAGCCTGGTACAATGTTTTTCCTCAGCATGTAACAGAAGCAATAATGGTTCTAAACTCAGGATTAAAGGCTTTGCCTATGTCTGTGCACTTTCTTGAACCTTATAGGGTCACAATCTGAGAAACAACCTGAGACAATCTGACAGATGCTGAGACTCATACCCAGATGTTTTCATTTCATCAGTTGACTCCTCAATAACCTTAGGAAGATGAACCACTGGACCAGGTGATCTATAAATGTTCATGTAGGCAATTGAGGATTACTGAAATGTGGCACAATGCTAATTGGAGGAAAAGCATCTTCTCTATTTTATAAATCAGAAAATGGAGACAGAAAAAGAGGGAATCAGTTGCCCATATCACTTGTCTTTAAGAAATGCACCTCAGATTTTGTGTCAGTCATGGTGGTCCGAGGGTCAAGTATTTAATAACCCTCCTGATGTAAACAGGAATCAGGAGGCTGGGTACTAGATGAGTGGAGTGACACTCCTCAGTTTCTCCCCACAGCCCCTGAGTTGATATGGTCTTGGCTGATATCAACAAAGTCGAGGAAGGGGAAATCAATTATATCTGGCTTTTGCCTAGTCAACCAACATTGTCTTGTAACTATGCTGATTAATTAAATGAAGACATCTGCAGCTATTTTTATACAATTTTAACCTAAATTTTCAAAATTTTGTTCTTTTTTGTTGATTCAGATCTCAGAAAATATGTCCATCCTGAAGTCACTTAAGTAGAAAAGCTACTGTCTGGATAACTTTTATATTACAGGGTAAGACTAGGTTATTTGCAAAACCATGTTTCTCAAGTTTTAAGCACTGGTTACGTCTGGTTACCATTCTTGGAACTCTATTTCAGAACAGCAGCCTTGCCTGGCAAGTGCAGTTCTTAGCCCTCATCAAAGAAGCTTCTTTTTTCAGCAGACAAAGAAATCTATCTGGCCAAAGTACAGAAAGAAACTGACTATAGGGAGCCCAACCCTGACTGACACAACACTTACACCTAAGGCTCAGGAAACATTGTGAAAGAGCGGCTAGAAGACTGTGGGATCCAGTGTAGCTGGAAGTTTTCTTGTGTCTCAAAGCCTTTTGTCCCCAAATAAACACACAGAGGCTCAGTATTAATTACTGACTGCTAGCTAGCTCTTTCATCTTAAATTAATCCATTTCCATTAATCTATGTATTGCTATGTGGTCGTGGCCTTACGGGTCTGCTGGCATGTTGTTCCTTGCATGGCTGGAGGGCATTTGCCCCTGACTCCACCCTTCTTCTCCCTCTATCTTTGCTTGGATTTCCTGCCTAGCTATATCCTGTGTTGCCATAGGCAAAAACAGCTTCTTTATTAACCAATAGTAGCAACATATATTCACAGCACACAGAAAGACCATCCCACAGCAATCCAGAGAACCAGGACACCTTCTGTGAGATGATGTTTTCTACACTTGACAGGGAAGCTGTACCCATGAAATTCAAAAATATGGCTGCTCCCCCCCAAAAAAAAAACCCTGCATTTTGACTTCATCAGTTGACATTACAATATGGATGGGAGAAATCCCAAAAGAGCCAACCCTTAGATGAAAAGCTACAGGTAGTCACAGGCTGCTGAGAGAAGGGGAATCAGTCTTTTTCATAGACAAGCCCCTTCATAATCTAATACCAAGTCATCAGCCCTAAGCACATATACATATGAACAACACAAAATGGACTCAATATGTGTGTGAGTATGTGTGTAACATAATAATTAAGGGAGAAGAGGTCATAAATTTGAGATGCAGTTGGAGGATACAGGAAGGGTTGTTGGGAGAAGACGGGGTTGGGGTGGGAATTATGTAAATACAGAACTCATGTATAAAACTCAAATATTAAACATTTAAATTATAAAGAGATATATAGTCCCCAACAAGTTATCCAATACAAAATGTTCATCCCTGAAATTATAATTATATATACAGCAACACTAAACACACACATATAATATGATACAGTATAATATGAACATATATTATAATATAATAATAATGACAATGATAATAAAAGAATAAGAGGCCATTAACCTGAAAGGGGGTGAAGGAGAGTGAGAGAGGTTGGAAGGAGGGGCATGGAAGGAGTTGAAGGGAAGAAAGGGAAGGGGGATAATTTACTTATATTTCAATTAAAATTTTAAAAAGAAATATAGCTCTATGAAATGTTAGAAGTAACTTTCAGGTTTACAAATAAGCTTACTTAAAAGTAAAATAGGAGTTACATTTTTTTTTTTTTTTTTGCTTTTTTCGAGACAGGATTTCTATGTAGCTTTGGAGGCTGTCCTGGAACTTGCTTTGTAGACCAGGCTGGCCTCGAACTCACAGAGATCCACCTGCCTCTGCCTCCCGAGTGCTGGGATTACAGGCGTGCACCACCACTGCCCAGCTTGGAGTTACTTTTATTGATTTTATTATCATAAAATCTATCACTTTTGTTGTTAACAGATGTTATAGAAAGATGGTGGTGCATGATAAAATGGGGTTGGGAAGCACAAATGTTACGAGGGGCTCCATTCTGTTATATCCACAGACAGACATATTTTAGATGTATCCTTTGTTAGTAAGTTTTGACTTTTTGAGTAGTCAAATGGAGGTTAAGAAAAGTCACCAGGTGACTAAATTTGCAAAGTGCACTATGTGGAAGAGCTTAGACTATGGTAGTTCAAGAGGAGTTGGATTCCCATAGATGCCACTGAAAATTTTTATGTTTAAAAAGCAATCTTGCATCTAAAACAGACCTGCAAGCTTGAAGTGGTCAGGGCAAAAGATCTGCTAAAGTACCGCTTGTTCCTCAAAACTGAAATTGTGGAGGAAAATGGACTACTTCATAACTAAGACTGGTTTACACAGAAAATAGAAGCATCAAGGGAGCTGGAAAATTATTGCCTAGTGTCTGAAACAGGTGCTAAGTTATTTATACCCAACTCTGAAAATAGGAGAAAAGTGGCTGAAAAGTACAGGGAGAAAAAACATGTTGCTGCCATGTCATGAGAATTTTACAAAACAAAGATGACTTCCAAAGTGTGTGTTCTAATTGGATCTTCAGAAGTATCAATGGAACTGTGAAGAGAGTTCAGTGAAAGTGCCTGGTACACAGTGTAAGGACCTAAGTTTGGATCCAAATACCCACTCAAAAAGTCAGCTATGAATGACCACATAGGTCTGAAGCCCAAACACTCACTGGGGCTTGCTAGCTGCTAGCTTAGCTCCAGGTTCATTGAGAGGTGCTGTCTCAAGAGAAGGAGACAAAGTGATAGAAGGAAGACACGGAATATCCTTCTCTGGGCTCCATGCCACTCACTCATTAGCATGCACATGCATGTATGTGTGAATGCATATATATTCATATATATATATATATATTGCATTTGCATATCCCATGCACATACACACTCACACACATTCATGCACACAGTGACAATGCTTGAGCTAGAAGATAACTCCTAGAAGCCTTCTATTTTTTAGTCTCTCAATTTGTTAGTCTATAGAATTTCTTGCTGAAAAGGAAGACTTAGAAGCATTCTAATCTTAGCCAGAGTGATCTGGGTCACCAATATCACAATAATCTTAAGCAATTCTTTAATAGTTACATTTTTTTAGGTCAATTCAAAGATACTACTATTTAGGTTCTGTGGGGAGGAGCCTTAAAATCTGCATTTAAACAACATCTATGCAATCATAAGATGAATCTCTTAGAATTTTCTACTTCTGTTTGTCAGCTTAAGCATCTGAGCTGTAGACTGGTTCTGGCAGGCCATTATCCACCCTTCCTTATTGGCAACATCTCTTTGTATTTTAGATTCCTTGGCCTTTCATACTTCAAAGGCTTATGCTTAAGAGAAAGAGAAAATACGTGCAAAAGTCTCAGTGCTCCCCATGTAAAACAGTTGCTGTTGGATGCCATTCATTTTCTTTTGTTGCCCATAAATATGGGGGGGGGGGAGAAAAGAAAATCTGCAAACAATAGTGCCACATAACAAATAATAAGTTTTGCTAAAATATCTTATTATGTAAGCATCCCCAATGCTATTCATATCTGTGGATATCTTATGAAATATTCAGTGTCTGTAACTCTGAATACAAGTGCATGGAAACATCAAAAGGACCTTCACAGTATTATACAAGCAAAAAGCTACTTAGCAGTCTAACTCTCTCTGTTTTAACAAGGAGCCCAGGGATGCCTATAACAAACCATTGAATGTGGGCTCACGTTAAATTTAAAACTTCTCCAACCTCAATACCTCACTTCCCAAGTCCTTATTTGAATCATGACTCTTGATGTCAAGTTTCAGCTACCTAAAAGTGGACACCCTGCAGACAGAGGCCCCATCTTCACCACTATGAAGACAATACCTTTTGTCATGACTCATCTACCTTTTAGGACTAGGGAAAAGTTCCTACTGGTCCTGTTTCCTCTCCCCTACAGCCAACATAAAACGGGCTGACATAACACGCCAGAAGGGAGTCCATGCTATTGGATGTCCAAAAATCACTTGTATCTTAAACTGGGATTTTGGACATTCTGTACTTTAAAGGACCAAGTCCTGAATGATGAGCTTCCTGCTACTGTGATCACAAATTGCATCAAGTCAAATACCCCAAATTCCCTGAACATGGAAAGATGATTCTCCAAGAAGTTTTATTTTCTTGTCTAGAGATTCAAGCATGTAACTACTAATGGCTAGAGAGAAGCAGCAACTGTGTTAGAAAAAGTCACAGGGTTCGGGAGAGTTCAGTTGTTAAAGTACTTGTGTTGAAGACATGAGGAGCTGAGTTTGACTCTATAGAACCCACACAGAAAAAGACAGACATGCTGCCATGCTCTTGGTTTTGGTTTTTGGTTTTTGGTTTTTACTTTTTGAGGGCCTGCCACCCAGCTCCCAAATAAATACATGGAGACTTATTCTTACTCATTAATGCCTGACTTTAGCTTGGCTTGTTTCTAGCCAGCTTTTCTAACTTAAATGAACCCATTTCTCTTCTGTGTTTTGCCTCTGGGATTTTTACTTTTTTAAAAAATTCCATATGTCTTTTTTTCCTTCTTTCTCCATGGCTGGCTGGTTGGCTGGATGGCTGGCCCCTGACATCCTCCTCTCCTTTTCACACTCCTATCTCACCTCTTGAGCCTACATTTCTCCTCCCATTTATTCTCTCTGTCTGAAAACCCTGCCTATTTCACTTTCTCGCCTAGCTATTGGCCATTCAGCTCTTTGTTAGATCAATCAGGTGTTTGGGGGAGGCAATGTAACACATCTTTAGAGAGTTAAACAAGAGCAACATGAAAGAATGTAGCTTTTGCACCATTAAACAATAAATGAATGTAATATATCTTAAACTAATATTCCACAACACTGCCATGTGCCTGCAATCCCTGTGCTGGAGAGGTAAAGTCAAGCAGATTCCCAGAGCTTACTGGCCAGCCTACTTGGTGAGTTCCATGCCAGTGAAATACTATGTCTCAATCAAACAAAAGAAAGACACAGGGGAAGAAGGGGAAAAGTTACATTGCTCTTGAGTAACAATGCCCAAGGTTGTTGTCTCATCTCCATACGCATTTACACATACATGCACATGCACCCACAAGCATATACAAACATACACATGTGATGTATTCTGATGCACAAAATGAAATGCAGTAAAATGAGTGGCAGGAGATTTTCGAACTCCATGCTGTCATACATTCACTGTGTGTCCTTCCTTTCTTCAGGTAGCAGTGCCTCCATAAACAAAGTGACACCTTGCAGTTAAATGACTTTACTGTTCATCCCAGTGCCAGGCTCTTATGAAGTTTTTCTTCACTCTTCTGTGGCCATCCTTCTTATGATTAAAATCATGTCCTTTTGAGGAAAATGACCCACAGTCACATTATAAATGTGAAAAAGTCTTTGGGGTCCTAATCAAGAAGTCTCAAAGGGTCAAGAAGGTGACAGAAATGCCTTTAGAACAGCTTCTTTTTTTTTAACTTTAATAAAATGTGCATCAGCATTAGTACTGAATAGCAATTAGAATTACTATCTCCATGAAGCTGCTTTCAAACCACTTTCTAGATATAGGTCCCACTATACTGAAACATAGAAAAGGTTGTTCCATGGTGCCCAAACTGGTTGTGAATTAAAGGCCATACCAAGTACTTCTTAAAAACAAAAGACAAGGGTGGATGTTTAGCTAATCAAACTGAGGAAAAACAAATAACCAAGAATAAAAGGATATTTTGAAATAACAAATTGAAGAAGAAATAAATAATGCTAACAATAAAAAGCTTATAAGAGCATAGAGAGCTTACATGTGCTTAGAAATGGCTGGTACTAGAAAGACAGCCAATTACTCAGATTTAGTGAGGTCATTGATCTTAGAGGGGAACCTTCTACCCCTATGCTGCAGAATAATTGCTTACACTGTGTGAAGATGTGTCATTGTGATTGGTTTAATATAAACTTGAATGCCCAATAGCTAGGCAGGAGAGAATAGGTGGAACTTCTGGGAAAAGAGAGAAACTAGGGATTAATCTAGGCATGCAAGGAAGACACCCATGAGGCATGGAAGAAGTCCAACATACAAAATGAAAGAAAGGTAAAAACCCATGTAGCAAATTGTAGATTAATAGAAGCAGCTTAATTTAAGTTATAAGAGCTAGTGGAACAAGCCCAGGCTAAAGTCCAATAAGAAAGCTTACTACACCATCGCTTTACTAAAGCAGCATAAGTCTTAAGTTTACTCTAAGACTAAGCCTTATACCCACAAATGAATGTAGCTCTCACCCCTCTATCAAAGAAGTTCTTTCTGCAGCAGTGACAATTATGGAAAATAACAACTGGTCAAGATGCAGAGGTCAACTGATTTTGGGGAGCCCAGCCCCAGTGGATATATCTACAACATAGCTCTTGTACTCAAGGCTCAAGGAACACCATAACAGAAGGGAGAAAGATGAAGACTGTAAGCAGAGGACCAGGAATTTTAATGTAAGATTGTGTCTCCTAAAGAAGCTACACCCATATTATATTAACGACATGGCTACCTAAACAAGACCCGAACAGTGCCAATACCAATAACTCTGCTAACGTGGAAGGAGAAAACCTTATGGGGCCTCACCCCTAGGCAAAGAACTATAGAAAACTAATGATTACTAAGAGGAGAATTAGTGTTTCCCAGGATGATCTCCCTAACTTCTTACTCAATACCAAATGGTCAACCCTGAAGCAATATACACCCAAACAACACTAAATAGACTCAATGGGCTATGTTTATACGTGTGTGTGTGTGTGTGTGTGTGTGTGTGTGTGTGTGTATTTTATATATAAAAAATAATCAAAGAAAAGAGGCCATAATTTTTATTATCTCTTTTATTTTTGAGATTATAATATAAATGCATCATTTCCCATTTCTCTTTCCTCCCTCCAAACCATCCCATATCAGCCATCAATCTGAAAAGGAGTAAAGGGAGGATGGGAGGGGCATGAGAGGGATTGAAAAGGGGTAAATGATGTGATCATACTTAATTAAAACTTTAAAAATATTTATTGAAAACACACATGTATAACACCAACACACTCTCAACTTTAACACAAGATAAAGAATATATGTGTGTGTGTGTGTGTGTGTGTGTGTGTGTGTGTGTGTGTGTGTGTTATTCAATAAATCATGTTGGAACAAGTTACTAACCACTTAGAGAAATAAGAGAGTCAAATTACAGTTTTTCCCCTAAAGCCAAAAAGTACTAGATGAATAAAAGACTTGAATACAAAAAAATCATCATAAAAACTCCAGAATACAAGAAAAATATACATTTTAGTACCTCAAAGTTGAAAAGGCTTGTAGAAACAGCAAATACAAAACCCAGGATTATAAAATAAAATATTCATTATGTAAAGAAAAGATTGACTACATAAATACTAAAAATGTCTGCAAAGACGAAACTCAAATGAATCTGGAAAACTGGAGGAATTTATGCAATATACATGACCAAGAACTCATACTCACAGTACATAAAGAAATATGCAAAGTAAAAAAGAAATAGCAGGAAGATTTTTAAAGCCATAAATAAGGGGTATACAGAGAAATAAAGACCCATGGCTTTTAGACATTTAAAAGGATGTTGAAATTTATAACTGGAAAAATACATATTTCAATGCTAATATAATATTATTTTAATTTATCAAATTATCACAATGAAAGTGTTGATAATATTTTTGCTGGCCATGGGACAGATGCACACTCTCTCATGCCTAAAATGATAAATTAGCATACATTCTTTGTGTCACAGTAAAAGCCTCACACCCTGAAAAAGGACTGACTTTGCTAAGAATCTGTACCAAGGCTGCACAGATGGGTATGAAGTAGGTATTTAGAAGCTGCTTTTGCAGGAAAGGATTTACACCGCGCTTGGTGTGCAATGTAACTAAACATGGTAAAAGCTGGGCCTCTCTGTCTGCAATCTGTTCCTGTCTGTTTTGCTTTGCATCACCTGGTCACCTCTGCAGGTCAGCATATTATCCCCTCAAGGAGAGTCTGTTTAGCCTACCACATGCCCTTATAGACCTAAAATCAAAAAGAAAAGTCACTGTCTTCAACCTCCAGTAACCTTAGATTCTAGTACAGCAGAGCTTTGCAAGACACATGCCTCTGCCTACCACCATCACATGAGGACAATTTTCATGATGGTAAAGCTGCACCCTAGAGCAGAGGTAACTGTCACCTAAAAGCCAGATTGAATCCATGTAACAGCTATAAGAGGACTTCTTTGGAACAAAAAAAGACCAGCCAGACTACACTTTGACTAGTACAACTTAATTGTGCATACTGCCTGGCCCCAGCTCAAACATTTCTCCATTTAAATCAAACTCATGTCAATATACGGAAGCTGGACTTATGGGTACTTATTGCTTTAATTGGCATATGGGAAAGGGTAGCTGATCCAAGCCTGTTGGAGCTGCTGGAGCCCTCAAAAGTCTGGTTACAGATAAATATCTGTAATACAAGAAACTATAAAGAGCATTAAGGTGCATCACATCACACGCAATGTGTAAGGGAATACTTAAACTACAGGAGACTCACATGAGGAAATACCACGCAGACCAAAAATAAAAAATAAAAAAAAAAGGCAAACATTTAAGCCAGACCAATACTGACATTTAAGAATTATTAATTCTAATTATAACCTGTTAAGGAGAATACAAAACTCTCTCAATAATGTAGATAGAAATGAAATAGATAGGATACAGTCCTGGGAAATTATTTTCTAGATACAGCAGAAAAAGAATTTTCTAGATAGGATACAGCTGCAGGTTGGAAACACCCAAGTGAATAGAAGGGAAAAATTTCTGAAAGCCTCCTGTTGCCTTTATGGCGAAGCCTGGGCACCTTCGCCTGCAGCAGAGCTGCTGAAGAGACTACCTGTATTGTGCACAGAGGTTGCCCTGGTTACTGCTGCTTCTTTTCTTCCTGGAACCTGCCGGATGGAACCACCATTCCAATTATTCCTGCTGCTGTTCTGAGGTTACCCACTCAGCTTGAGCCCACAAGAACTGCCGTAAGTCTATCATCACAACATGAACACAAAGTTCCCAAAAGAAGAAAAGAAATGGCTAAAGGAATCTCTCAAAAAACATTGACCATCCCTAGCAATTAGGGAAATGCAAATCAAACAACTTTGAGATTTCATCTTACCCCAGTCAGAATGGCAAAGCTCTCTCCCCTTAGCTTATAGATGCTACAAGTCTGCGTTCTCTTCACCAGGCCTATGGGGAATAGGGGGATTGATTTTTAGCTTTTTGAGAATTCTCCACACAGATTTCCAGAGCGGTGGAACAGTCAATTTGCAATCCTGCTAACAATAAAAGGGTCCCCTTTCCCCACCCCACCCCACTACAACAGATGCTGTTGGTTGTTTGGTCATGTTTTTTACTTGTTTTGAGAACTTTGTTCAAATCCTAAGCCCATTTTCTGAATTGGTCATTTGTTGTTGTTCGTTCTCTCTCTCTCTCTCCTCCCTCCCTCCCCTCCTTCCTCCCTCCCTCCATGGGACTGATTTGATTCTTCTGCATGCAGACATTGTTTTCCTATCACCATTTGTTGAAAATGCTTTATTTTTCTCTAGAGTATATTTTTTACATCTTTTAAAAATATTAATTGGCTGGAGTTATGTGCACTGATGTTTGATAAAAAAAAAAATGAATCACAAAAGGTTAAAGAGGAACCATGAGATAGAGAAACCACATTTACCTGAAAGACCACAGGCAGGGAAGGCTCAGACTGATTCCGAGAAGAGCTGAGCAGACAGCTTTCTGAAGATATCCTGGAAAATCCAGCCAAGGGATTATTTTTCAGCTGTTGAACTTTTGAAAGACAAAGAGCAGAAGAACGCTTTTGTTTGGTTTTGGTTTTGGTTTTGGTTTTGCTTTTGCTTTTGCTTTTTTTTTTTTTTTTAATCAATCTGACATTGAAACAGCTGTATTTCCATTGACATTTTACAAGCAAATACATTTTTTTCATTTAGATGTCAAGAAATCTATTTCTTATGCCTACTAATGTAAAACAGAAAAAGAAAAAAATGGAAGTAACAGTCTTCAAATGATCCAGGCAAAAGTCTGCCTAGCATTTCTGAGCACACCTGCTGTTCTGAATTTCATCTTGTCCTCTCTGCTTTGTTAGAAGAGCTACTTCAAGTTTGCAAGGGAACCATTCCTTTCCTTTCCAAGAAACTTTTAACAAAACAAACTAAGTAGAATGATGCATCCCCATAAAGCACAGTTATTGGTGAGATTATTAAGGCCACTCCACGTAGTTAAAAGGGAGGTTTATTTTGTGGGGTAACTTAAAAATGAAGGGATAGGTTGCAGGGTCTGGCAAAGGTATGGCGCAGTCTGGCGGTGTTCTCTGAAGAACTCTGCTCAGTCTACATCCAGCCTCCAGCGTCCTCAACCAAGAGCGCACGCCCCTCTTCTGCTTCCTCCTCCGCCCCGCCTTGTGGGCGTGACCATTACCGAAGCCTCAATGGGGGTTGGAACTTCCAGGCCAATGCTGGGATGGCTATCCACTACACACAGCTATTACGTCGAACATAATATGTTAATACCTTACTAAGAGTGACCATGGATCAGGAAATGGATTCAGGTTACTTGACATGACATGTTCCAGGGAACAAGAGTTGCATAAACCCTTGATAGCCACAAAGAAAAGAAAATTGTAAATCAAGTCATTTACCAAATACATGGGTGGGAACATCAGGCTAATGACTTATGACAAAGTCAGGAAAAATGCTGGAGACCTCAGATATTATCTGATGACATCCTTAGCTGTAGGGTTGATGGAAGCTAGTAGACTGTTAAGGTATTCCAAAGGCTTCACCTTTGAAAGGATATCAAGTCTGATACAAGTCGGGGCTACTAAATAGCCAGCTGAGAGACAAAAGTTCAATGAGACAATTTTGGCTCAGGATCTACCACAAACCATTTCAACTTCTACAGAACTGTTGTTTCTCCATCCCAGACAATGATATACTGTGTTACCAACTTCATTATCAGTACTACAGACCATCCTTCTCAGGGATGGGGAATTTGGATACTATATTTGAATTTCCACATTTCCCCTCACTTCTACCCACTTCTTTATCTTTTGGGGTTTTGCTTTTGTTGTCCCTTTGAGTGCATGTATTTTCATGGTTTGGGGCTTCACGTATTTTACATGTAGGGAGAGATGTCCACATTCAGAACTAGAAAGGAACTGAATGGAACTAGTGGCTTGGGATGGATTGATGTGCTTCTGCTATTGTTTTTCTGGTTGCTGTTTTTGCTCTCCTTCTATTTACTGTTTAAAAACAAAGACCCTCTAGTAGAGGATGTACGACTTTAGCAAATATTTCCGAAGACATAGATAAGCCAGTTTTTGCTTCTGGCAACTTGAGATTGTCTTTGTTATAGGCAAAGGGAATTTGAAACATATATATTTCACATAGTTTTGCCAAGACTATTATGATTAAGAACTTCAAAAAGTGAGCTCAATGTCTGAGTCAAATCAGACACAAAGAAAAGAGGAAATGCATGAAAAAGAGAATGAGAGTAGTATCACAAGTTAAAAACAGCAGAGAAAAAGAACAAAGGCTCAAAAAGAGGCTAAGAGCCATGACACGATGTATTTTCTGAGTTCTGTCTTGCTAAAGCATAATTCCAACTAGGGTCACTCAAATTACATGCTTAGGTCTCAAGCCCGTGGGCTTGTGCTAATTTGAACATCTGTTCAAAAGAAGTTCATTGCTATTTGTTTGACAGAGGGGGGAAAAAACAGTCCTCACTAATGGGCTGAGATGCTTTGACACAAACTGATTTCCCTATTGTTAAAACTTACTTGCAATATCAATCACAAATAGCTCTGACAATCTGAACCTATTCTTCAATGCTGACATGCTGAAGAAGAAGTTTTTCAAGATCCGAGATCAACGGTTTGAAAGAACATTACTGTTATTTGTAACCAACTCTCCTTTATTCTGCAGGAGAATTAGGAAGTGGGCAACTTTGGGTCGTATACACATCACTTGTTGGGAGGATGTTGTTATTAGTCACCTTTGTTTTGATTGAAATTATCTGAAGCTGAGCTCCCTACCTTTGGATATAAAGGAGATGATTGCATTTTATTCCTCAGAAAGGTTTACAAACCTTCTGATGCTGGATGCAGCTGGTTTTTCTCTACTGCGCTATGCTATTTTCTTTCTTCAAATAGGAAGTAAACTTGGTGATGCTACTAAGTATTGGATCGAATGAAGCACAAACATTACATTTGTTACTATTTGGAAATAATTTTCCCTAATTGTTTCTAGAGAAGAGAGTAAAATATCTTCAAAATAATTTCTCTTCAGGACAAAGAAGATAGAACACCCAATGGAAATGAAGTCCATTCAGTTGGAAAACATAGATTATGTATATGAAGATTAATAACAGAATCATGGAGGACTCCATGTAGATTAGGGAAACTGTGAGCTGAAGTGGTGTGAGTAAATTTCCCTCGTTCTCTTTCAAAATTGAAGATCAGGATTTCGAATCCTTACTTCTAGATAACCTTTTCCAATGATGAGATTAAAGATATTTGAGGAGAAATATTCCACGGTATTTATTATGTTTCTATTAAGAAACTACATTTTATTTTCCTCTGTTTATTTTCTTTGGCTGGCCATAACTGTCATACAGAGTTCAGTATATCCCACTTCATCTCATCAGTTCATTGATATTTGATGTGTGAAGCCACTTTCTCTTATAACTACTGGATGATCTTCCTTCATCTTATCTCTCTAAAGTTTAGACATTAAAGTATAGATTATATATGTATTATGCATCAAAAGTTAATTCTTATTGCCTTTTTGGTATTTGTAGGTTCCTCTTTATCCACATGCAATTAGCATACCCAAGGAAACAAAAAGTGCCAGTTGTGGCCCTCTATGCTATGGCCTCTATGCTATACTTTCTCATAAACTCATTAAATGAAGGCTTCCTCAATGAGTAACACTGGGTCTTAGTTATCTGCATGTGCATGGTTCTCCTCTTTGGGTCAGTATGAGTCAGGGTTCTACAGAGAAAAATAGTTGCTAGAATATGTGCATGTATATGTGTGGTGATATTTTGAACAAATAAAATTTGCCTGAAGATCAGAGGACAGAACAAGCCACTAGATTAAACACAGAAGTTGGACAGTAGCAGCACACACCTTTAATTCCAGAATTTGGGATTGATATCTTTAATGCCAGCACTAGGAAGGCTGAGACAGGAAGTGATATGACTGACTAGGCAGAGAAAGGAATATAAGGCAAGAGGAGACAGGAACTTCCTCTTTCAGGCAGAGGAGTTGGTGAGGTAAGAGGTGATGGCTGTGGCTTGTTCTGCTTTCACCCTGATATCTGGCTCTGGGTTTTTATTATAAGACCATTTAGGATTTGTGCAACATATATGCATATGTAAGAGCAATTGTATACCAAGAGATCTATTTTAAGGATTGGTCACACAACTGTTGGGCAGGCAACTCCAACATTAACAACAAAACTGGCTAGCTAAAGATCCCAAAGAACCAATGATTTAGTGCTATGTATACTGTGTAATCTTTGTACACTGTAAATACGTATTGCTCTCATTGCTAATAAAAAGCTGATTGGCCAATAGCTGGGCAGGAGGAGATTGGGTGAGACAACCTGACACACAGAGAATGATGGAAAGAAGAAGGGCGTAGTCAGGGGAGTCAAGAGCAGACACAGAGAGAAGCAAGATGGACATGCCTTATGAAGAAGAGGTACTAAGCCACATGGCAAAGCATAGATAAGATATATGGGTTAATTTAAAATGAAAGAATTAGCTAGTAACTAGCCTGAGCTATCAGCCAAGCATAATTTATAATTAATATTAAGCCTCAGTGTGTGTATTTGGGAGCTGCTGGTGGGACAGGAAAACTCCGCCAACAATTTAGATGCAGTTTGAGTCCAAAGGGATACTAATCAAGACAGCTAATTGTGTACTTCCTGTTCAAAGGTGTGAGCTCCATTTCAAATCTAATAGCAAAGGAAAAAACCTCTATGTCAGTGTAAAGCCAGTCAGGAGGAAGGATTCTTTTACTTAGAAAAGGGTCAGACTTTTGTTCCAGTTAATCCTGCGAGTGATTAGTTGAGGCCCGTTCACATTTTAGAAGGCACTCATCTGCTTTATTTAGTCTAACAATTTAAATGATACTCTCATCAAGAAATACCCAAAAAATATTTGAGCAAATACCTAGATATACCATTGCCTGAGCAAATTGATACAAAATTAACTATAAGTCCACCTCTCATCAATTGGTGGCCCACACACATTACCTGATTGCATATATTATTTCCAAGTGACAATGAAGAGTTAGGAATAGGTTATAATTACACTTAATATAATACATCTATGCTGTACATTCCTCAAATATGGCCTCTTTTTTATTCAGGCCTTCAGTGTATAAACTTCCCAAATCTGCAAGCAACTGGGAGCTGTTAATATCTTTTTTATGATTTAGGTTAAACTTTAATCCAGGTGACTTAGAACATATATCTTTGTATATATAGAAGGAAGAATAAGAATTGCCTGTGCATCCCATGTTTCCTTTCAGAGAGCAAAATGGTAAGCTAGAAAGCACCTCAGGTTTGTACACACTGAATGCTATTGTCCATCAGATCAATCATCTTTGCCTGGTGCCCCCACCTGGAATCCTTCCCCTGGGTCTTTGCCACCATCAGATCTAACTCTTATCATTGTAGTTGGCTTTCTGGATTTAATATTCACTTCTCAACTAGGATAGAATAGGCTTGCCGAGAAGAATAATCACAGAACCCCTTAAGGACCTTAATGCTCCCTACATACATTTTTCACATTCGTGCTGAAATGTTTGTCTTGGAGACCTTTCCACTGTGAGTAGGTAGTCTTTAAATGACAAATTCACTCCAATATTCTTTATCCCAAAGCTTAGACTATCTACCTACCCTCTGTCCCTATGTGAAAGCAGAGCAGACCTGATACTTCATACTCACTCCGAGTCACCTAGTGATCTAATTGTCAGTCAAATAAACAAATCATTAGAGTTCTCTCTAACTTTCTGAAATGAACCATTTAATCTCTCGGGATGCTGGGCAGTGGAAGACAGCAACAGATCCCTGCCAGGCATGTGGGCACAACAAGAAACAACTGTTAATATGTGGTTTCGAGACTTACCAGCATTTGGGGGAGTATAGGTATTAAATAATTTGCATGAGATTTTCAACTTTTTATAAATTAGGCTTTATGTTACATGGACTTGCCTAACTGGAAGTGAACGTAAATTTTCTAAGAACATTTTTTTTAGATAGGCTAGGCAAAACATGGTGTTCAGAGTATTATATAGATTACACACATTTTCAGCTTACAATGTTCGTGACTAATGATGCATTTGTCAGGGCGCACCCCCACTGTAAGTCAAAGAGCAACTTCACGCTTGAATAAAGTCATTGCACACTGAACTCTAATTAAATTAGAAATCAAATTCTGAAAACCCCAGAAACAATTCAGAAATCCCCTCCTTAAAAACTCCATTTCTTTAGAAATAGTCTTTGTATCAAATCTCTGTGAAACCACCAGAAAGATGCATAAAGAAAATCAATAGAGGGAAAGGAAGGGAAGAGGAGAAGAGGGAAAGAGAGAGAAGGGGAAAGAGTGCAGGAGAGAGAAGTGGAGAGGAGAGGAGGGGAGGGCAAGGGAGGGAAGGAATTTATTTTCAGGACTTGGCTTGTAATATTATGGCTATGGCAAACATCAAAAGCTAATGATTTAGTTCTATTATGAGTCTACAGGCCTGAGCACAGCTGACATGTTCTCACAATCTGAGAGACAGCAAGTTTGATAACTGGGAAGAAACGGCTTTCCAGGACAGTTCTGTGGGAGAGTTTTATTTTACTTTTACTTTACGAGCAAAATTTCTGCTTAAACAACTTTGTTCTACTTTCTCAGGCTAAGGAATTGACTTGAAAGTTAGCCAATTTATAGGAATAATATCATACTCCAACAAAAGTATCCAGCTTTCATTTTCATGGAGCTGACTACTATTAAAAAAAAAATAGAGCAGAAGGGAAGCAGGTGTAGTTCAGTGGTAGAGCATATACTTTGCATGCAGAAGCTCCTAAGTTCAATTCTTAGGTAAAATACATACATACATGCAAAAATATTTAAATAGACAACAACTGTGCTGTGCAAAGCCAGGTGTGGTGCTGCACACCTGTCATCTCTGCACTCAGGAGGCGGAAACAGGAACAACACAAGGATAAGAGCAACCTCAGGTACAGAGAGATAATGGTCTCTGAAAATATGTCTGTACTATAGAAAATAAGCTCCATGAATTTAGATAAACTAAAATGCATGTGTTTCAGTTATTGACCTAAGTATTCAGTTATTGGCCTAAGAATATTTATTATTTACTTTGGTTTGTTTTGAGGAGTTCTTTAAACTAGCTGTACCAGGTAATGATTATATCACTCTAAAAATTGTCTTTAATGTTACATATATGCATTCAGTTTTAGGACTGGCTAGATATCAGACTCTACCTAGTGGAAACATCATTTAAATAACAATTAAATTATATTTTGGGAAAACTATTCAAAGTACATAAAAACTTCAAAGAAGTAACTTAGCAGATACTATTACATGTGAAAATAAAAACTGAAAGAGTGTACATGATAATTTCACCCTGAAAACTCTGCCAAACCTCAGGGAAATATCCAATATTTTCTAGGTCTAACATACAGGGTGAGAGAACAATGGAAAAACTAAAGATTCTCTTAAAAGAGAATATTCCCTTAAAAAGTGAGACTCTAGAGAGCTTGTGTGAACCCAAAGAAAAACACTTTCATGCCTAACAAAGAATGTGACTCTCAGAAAAACTGAAAGTAGAAGTCAGCCTCGTGGAGATTTCTAGCCAAATTCACATTGCTCAGGAGAACTGAAAAACTTCAAACCATAATCAAGGCAAAGGGCTGTCCATATTGATATGGTTTCAGACAGTGGACTTCTTAGTCTAGAGGCAATTCCTTCCTGGAACAAAATACCAAGATTTCAAAGAGTTCTCAGAGAAGCAGATAATTTCCCATATAACATAATGATCCCATTAAACAAATAAAACACACCATCAAACTCACAAGAAACAACCACCATATACAAGAATGAAAATAAAAAAGCCCTGAAACACGGTTAGAGAGAGACTAGATGCTAGGAATAATAGCCTTCTTTTATATGTCCGAAGCACATTAAAACCCAGCTTGAAATTTTGTGGGAAACAGCAAACTACAAATAAACACTAGGCATATTTTAAAAGGAACCAATCAGAATTTCTAAAATTTGAAAACGTAATTATTTGATGAATGCATTTCCAGCTATGATGAGGTAGGTTATGACAGGACAATCCTCCAGCTGAGAATGAGTGTAAGCATGTACATCTGTATGAAGGCACCAGAGAACTGCTGATGTCATCAGGATAAGAGGGTGCAAGAATACAGAGTGGGAACTGTGACGAGAAGTGGAAATGTGAGTAGCTGCTTCTCTACATGAGCCATCTCCTCATGAGAGTGGAACAAGAGGCAAAGCTTTGGGGAATGGGAAGGAAGACTAATGGAGAAAAAAAACTAGCAGAATTTGGACAGTTTTATTACATTGAATAGGTGAACCATGAGACTTGAAATGCAGAAGAAATTCCATCTAATAGAAGAGGGAGATTTAACCTAGTGCACAGTCACATTTTCTATGAAGAACCCCGAAGAGCCATGCGTAGTAGAAAAAGAAGTTGATGCTCGAGAGAGGAGTGATGTGATATGACCCTGGGAAACAGAAAAATGGGGAAGGGGCTCCAACTAGGGAGAGTAGAGGGAGGTCAATAGAGAAGGAGAGAGGAGGGGCAAATAACATCAAGGTTGTTTGATAAAGCCTCAAGGAACCTTCTTATTTTATACTTACCTAAAATCATATACAATGAATATGTGTATACATATATGAAGTTAAGCCTTTTGAGCTGACAATGCTCCCCACAAGGATCACAGACAATGAAAACCCCAGTACTAGACACAAGAAAAGTCTTCTTGAATGTTTGGATAGTGTAGTCCAGTTGACTCTCAAAACAATATAGGCTATGGATATTGCCCTTAATTGCCTCTTGGAGAATGATAGTATTGCCTCTATTGCTGAAGATACTCAGGACTCAGATTATTTGAGCTGGATCTAACCTTCTTCCTATAGTCAAATATCAATGATACCAGAATATTATACACACTGCCAAGGAAGGGAATCAATTGGTTCCAGTCACTATGAACCACAATAATGACCAGTATGGCAAGAAATCCACAAAAGTACAATAAGTGGGATCCACATGTTGGTGGTAACCAATACTCATCTAATGGGCCTTAAGTCTTAGTCAACAGGAGGAAAAATAAGTCTGGTACAAGAAACCTAACCAGTTTCTCAGAGCTAGTGAAGTCATAGATCTTAGAGGAGAATGTATTTTGCTAGGCCAGCATAAGTCCTAACAACATTTTTAATCTTAACTTCATACCCATAGATAAGTGTGGCTACCACCACTCATCAAAGAAGTCTCTCTTTATAGCAAATGCCCACATCACTGAAAAACACAACCGGACACAAATCAAAGATAATGGATCATGGGGACTTCAGGCTCAGAGAATACATCCTTACCACGGCTCCTGCAGCTATAGGCCAGAACACATCGTGGAAGAGGGCTGGAAAGCTTCTTGAAGCCAGAATAACAGAATGTCTGCTGTGAAACAGTCTCTCTTAGAAATGGCTGCATGAACTAGACTGAGCAATGGCAATATGGATAGGCATGCTAAGTCAGAAGGGGAGGGGAATCTTACAGGGCCCCACCCCTAGACAAGAGTTATGGGTAACTAATGACATCTGAGAGAGGGTGAATTAGCCTTTCCCAGGGATGAGTGCTTAAATTGGTTATCCAACACAAATTGATCATCCTGAAATCATATACACACCAACTATAAAGGATTTAGCAGGTTGTATTTATATATTTATGAAGACATATACATGTATATGTAACAATAGTAATATTAATAACAATGATCAAAGAAAAAAGGCTACCAGTTTGAGAGAGGTGGGCTCATGGAAGCTGTTGGAAGGAGAGAACTGAAGAGAGGAAGTGGGAAAGTGATGTAATTTTATTTTAATTAAAAGTGTATTAAAATAAAGTTGAGTTTTCCCTAGAAGCAGACTCTGAGGTAAGGTTTGAGGGGGAAAGGAGTTTACTTGGGAGATAATTTCACGAAACCATAACAGAAAGGTAGAAAAGAAGAAAGGAAGGATCGAAGTTAGAAAGCAAAACAAAATATTATTTTTGTTGCAAAACTCACAGTAGGCAGTTAGAACTTAATCCAACCGGTAAATTCTTGGCTATAGTATAAAATCCACATGTTAGTTATCTCATCCAAAGCAGGAGGGAAGTGAATTATGTACCAATTTCTGCTGGCCATTGAACAGAGAGCATTAATTCCTTTTCTCTCTGAAGTTCTACATGTACATAAAGCATTGTGGTGACTAGAGAAAAAATCAAAAGGAGGAGACATTCAAATGCTAAAGTTTGGGGATGAGTGGGCACTGCAACAGTCAGAGCTGGTACAACGTGAGCTTAGCAACACAGTTCCTGCTACAGATAATGTCTTGCATCATGCTTATGCAGCCATGCCCCAGGTGGTGTGCACTCTATCCTGTGAATGGTTCTTTAAGGTAGTATAGGTGGTTACAGTTTTTTTAGCTGGGTGGTGGTGGTGCATGCCTTTAATCCCAGCACTCAAGAGGCAGAGGCAGGCAGATCTCTGAGTTTGAGGTCAAGCTGGGCTACAGAGAGAATTCTAGGAAGCCAGGACTACAGAGAGAAACCTTCTCTCAGGAAAAAAAAAAAATAGTAGGACTATGTAAATGAGTAGGTCGATTCCAGCCCTCCCTGCTGTCACTGTCCCTGATACAGTAGTGATTTTTGTTGCTTCTCTCATTGTAGGTTTCATTCCTTCTTGGCAACTCACATACTCGTCTCTCTGAAGGAGATCACACAGATTTTTATTCCTGATGAGTCTGAGTCTACGTCCTCAGTATTGGTTAGCCCGAGTTTACCTCAATGTCTTGGTGTGGCTATGAGTAAGTAGTGAAGTATCCACAAGAAGAAATGTCAACCTAAGTTCTACTGATTCTCCTCCCTGCTGACAACATGAGATGCCACTCCTACCCTTTCATCATCAATTTCAGCTGCTATTGACAATCCTATATTTTATTGCTAATATAGAGGACCAAAGTATCCCAAATGACCATGTGGCAGATGGAGCATAAGATCTAATACAAAGTTTCTTGCAGACCTGATGAACTATCACTCCAGGATTTGTTTTAACTTTTGTTTTGTTATTGTTAAATGGCTAAAGTGGATATTTCAAGAACGCATAGTCAACACTAACTAGAGAAGTTCTTATATTTTGATATGAATACTATAAATCCAATGAGGTATCCTTATCAAAAAATTTAAATATGTCCTTTTTAGTCACTGGAATTTCAAAATCACTTTTCTAGATTGAAAGAATGAATATACGCAGGAGTTGGCCTTACCATGAAAGAATACAAATATTAAAAATGCTAGAGCAGCAATGCTATATGATATTCCACAGTGCCAGCCCCACCCCTCTGGTGGAAGCAAGGGGTGGGGAGTGGCGGGAGTCAGCAGGTGGCATTTCCCAACTGGGAACTAACATTGTGAGAGGACATTAGTAAGCTGCTAACTTACTTTCCTACACTTTCCTACATGGAATGTGAGTCTCCTTAAAAACATGTCAATATTTGATATTTAAACAAAAGTAACAGAGAAAAAGAATTTAAATGAAAATCACACAGTTTAGGTTGCCTTCCACCCCTTATTGCAATCTCAAGGCAAGTATTCCTTTTTACGGCCACTGAGCATAATTTCCTACAAAGAAAAGCTCTTTCATCTGGAACCCTTCAGCATCTACATTTCCTCTCTGTGGATCTCCGTTGTTATGATTAGAAACCAAATGACACTCAAGGATGAATTGACACAGCCCAGAAAATGGTGCTTATTTCTCCTGCCTTAGAGGAAAATTTCAGATTTTTTCCTTTAAATGCCTCATATATCCCTGGAAATAAAATATACAAAAGATACATTCTTTTAGAAAACAACAATCAGAATAAGTGGTTGTTTTCCCAATGGCCATCTGTCTATCACTGTCTGGCAGGATGCGTGTACTGCCTTTTTTACTCCTTTAATCTTAGGCAGCTATTCGAACATGAATATTTTTTTAAAGACCTTAGAAATGGTGTTCCTGTAGCTTACTGGGCACATACTGAAGGCGCTTTGTAAGCAGGAGAGATGCCACTGTAACCTGATCACTTATCTTTGAGAAACAAAGAAACCCATCACAACTTCCTGTCCTAAGTAACTAGATGATGTGTGAAGTTAACTGTAAAGAGGAATCAGGACCAATTCTGCCATGGTATTCAACCTGTCCTTCAATTGCTAGAGGCTCACTCTACCAGCTCTACCAGAGTATGAATTATAATTGGGAAAAACAAAATTAAAACAAAAAAGCAAACAAGAACAATATCAACAACCCCACCACCATCACCTATTATAGTTCTGAAATATCCCACTAAGTCAGCAAGAAAAACTCAATGACTCAATACACAACTGTTTTAAACATTATAAATAGAAAGACACACAAAAACACTTTGGAAAATGAGAAAAGTAATTATACCGTGAGGTAAAAGGAAAGATTCAAGAAAATCTTTATATAAGAAGTATGTTTGATCCTCAAGAATATTGTACCCTAAGATCTAAGATCACTACAGATTTGGGTCCCATGCCCTCTCATTTTTAAGATCTCCCACTTCTAAGCATTAGGCTATGTATAGTCGCTCATAAGGCACTGAATATGCAGCTGAAGCTACCTTAAATACTTTGTAGAGTGTCTCTACAGTCAACACTGTACCAGGATGCTATTTGCCATTTTCACCATGCTGCTATTTATTCCCATGCTGCAGAAGGAATGATGGGTAAGCCACTGGCAACTGTCACATGTATCCAGGAAACTCAACCAGAACCTGCATTCTTCACTGTCACGTTTATAACAAAAAATGAAAGCCAGGTCTACTTTAAAAGGTCCATGGAAAAGTAGTATGTGTTGTTCGTTTTATTAAACCTGGACCTCTGAGTGCATGTATTTTTATTATACTATGTTACAATACAGGAATCACCCTTGCAGACTTATTTATTATTGAAGTAAAAGTGACACTCTGATGGGACAGGATTTAGGAGATTATTGAATTGTGAATTGAGCTAGCCACCCATTCTATTTGAAAGTCACCAACACATTGCAACTTTTTTTTTAGACCTAGGATATTAGGTGTTTTCTCAAAAATAAATAAAAATCTCCTGCTATGAGCTTGAAAGATCCCCAACAGTTGAAACTCTCTTAATAGCATCAATGGGGATATTACCTGAGATTTCTTTTTAGAATTGGAAGATGTACACACATTGGAAAAAAATCACATTTTTTCCCAAATGTCCAAGGAATAATATTACAAAATTATATTTGTACCTAAGCTCTATTCTGAGTGAAATATAGATGAAAAATGTATATATGAGAAATTAATTGATACAGCTTCCAGATTGAACATTATAAATAATCTTTAAGAACTGAATGTATTTCAAAGTTTGGTGTGGGATTAATGACTATCCACAACTACTTACAAAGGCTATTAAGATAGCTCTTATTTTTCCCACTCTATAACTGTGTGGAATACATTTTCTTCATTTGGCCCAAGCAAAACAACATACTACAACCACCAGGTACAATCTGGATGTGGTAATACAATTTTTTCCCATTATTGCATATTAAAGATTTTTTTTAAATTTAAAACAATGAAATACTTATTAAAATTTTTGGAAACGAGTTACTTTTATATATAAAATAAATTAACACATAATGGATTTATTATTGCTACTGTTATAATACAAATTATACATTAGTTTTAAATGACTCCAGTTTAATTTCAAGACTGGAAATTTTATAGTTTTGTAACGAAAGGTTCTTTGGACTGTTTGAAAATTTTTAAGAATACAAGGGCATCCTAAGGCCAAAACTTTAAGATGTGCTGCTGTGTTGGACATAAAACCACACTATTATGCTAGATTAACTGAAACACTGTGTTATTGATGCAAGAACATTTAAGCATGCCAATGAAGAGAATAGAGTCCAGAAATAGACTCATATATATGATAATTAAATACTATGATAAAGTTTGCATTTTAAATTAGAAATTATATCAAGCAGGGTCTTGACAGGAAGCAGATGGCACTGCCAAATGAGATAATTGAAGACATTCCAATAAAGGGACTTTTTCAAGGATATGAGCAGGAATAAGGAGATCCACTCAGTTTAGAGAAGCATGTTTTTGTCAGAAAGAGAAAGCCTGTTATAACTCACTATAGAGAAGGAAGGAACTATAGAGAGAACTAGCCCAGATGACCTACAGGCCCAGAAGAGGAAGAGCCATTTCCAAGCCATAGGCCAGCAGGGAGCTAGAAGAACAACTGAATTTCACTTTTCTCCCACCCATCTCTGACCTCTTGCTATTTCATTCTGTTGGCCAAAAACCCACTGAAAGCCAGATCATCCCTGGGCACAGGAGTCAGTTCTGATGTAAAGAGTATCAGAAGCTGCATGTAGGGGATTTTCAGTCCACTGGTCTTGCTTCTTAGCATCTGCTTTGAGTCTTTGCCTAGACCTTTTGTGGCCTGAGTCCCCTTCCTCCTCAGTGATGGAATGCATGGCTGATGCAGTGGATTTGGGTAACACCTACATCAGTAAGGGAAATTTTGATGTAAAATTCATTTAGTGTCCTAAATCTCTGATCAGGTAAAGGCTTTAAAGTAGGATATTCTTGGGATCTACCCTATTATGGACTATGTGTGCTGTTCTCTCCCAAATCTATGTGTTGGAACTCCAACCACCAATAGAATGTTGGGAAGCTGGACCTTTGGGATGTTAGCAAGCCTCCTGAGAGTCAAGCCTCTATGATGGGAGTAGTGTCCTTAGGTGAAAACAAAAAGACTAAAGTCATAAGATCTCAGTGGACACTCATCAAGAAGCCATCTCAAGCAAGAGGATCCTCATCAAGAATTTGAACCTGCTGGCACCCTCAGCTTATTCTCTCCATTTCCCAAATAAATAATGATTTATCTAAGCTACCCATTCTACTCCTGAGATGTATGATTAAAGAAAAGTTTTTAAAAAAATACTGAAATCAAACCCTATTTGACAGGAGACTAATGTTCTTGACAAAGGGAACTTCCAAACACATAGGAAACATTAATTTCACGTGTAGCGATGTAAGCCCTCTTTCTGATTAATCAAGCTAAAGATATTTTGCTTAATCTTTCATAACACTTTGATGGGTCCAGTATTGAATTCATGAAGGCTTTATGAGCAACTAGTCATTGCTAAGATCTCTGCACTCAAACCCTCAAATTTAGGATTTACTGAAGTTCCCTTATCATCTTGGATAGTAACATCAACATTTGTCTGTCTTCTCAAGGATCCTATTAAATACAAATTTGTTGAAGCAACACATCTGCCATAGGAGTGAAAACTTACACTGGAGTATCAAGATACGATACACCATGATACTTCTGCTTGCTCTCCCACACTCCCCTTCTCAGCTTTCTTGGTTCTTCTTTCTCAGTTCAAGAGTCCATCCTCTGATTTCATGTCATATGTATCATATTATCCTCTCTTTTTTTCTACTCTTCCCATTAAATGATATTCTTCCATTCTTATTGTTCCCTTTCTGGTTTCATGACATTCGTGGGTTTAAACAGACAGACAGACAGACACACAGACAGACAGACAGACACACACACACACACACACACACACACACACACACACACAAATTGAGATATACAGTCTTTATGTGAGAGAAAACATGCAGTTATCTATTGTTCTGAGTCTAGCCTACTTTGCTTGACATGGTATTTACAGTTCTGTGTTGCTAAAAATGTCATTTTAATTTTTCTTCATGACCTAATAAGATTCCATTGTATTTATGTACTATGATTTCTTTATCCATTCATCTATTGATGAACACTATGATTTCTTTATCCATTCATCTGTTGATGAACACTATGATTTCTTTATCCATTCTTCTATTGATGAACACATAGACTGATTCTAACTTCTAGGAATCATGAATAGTGCAATAATAAACAGATGTACAAGTGTCTCTGTGATATGACTTAAGTCCACTGGGATATGCTCAATGATGGTATAGATGGGTGATATAGTGGTTCTGTTTTTAAGAATGTAGAAACCTCCATACAGACTTTCACAGTGGTGCCCTAGTTTACATTCCCATCAGCAATGGATTAGGATTCTCTTATCCTTGCAAGTATATGTTACTTTTCTTCTTGAAGGGATAGTCAGGATGAACAGGATCAGATGTAACAACAAACTAATTTTGATGGACATTTCTCTCATGGATAAGGATCCTGAACATTAAAAAAAATATTTCCTGGATATTTGAGACTTTTCATTGTTTTTGTTCGTGAGGTCACTACTTTGCTCACTGAGCCATCGTGCTAGTCACTTTCAATTTCAATGTGTTATGGAGGTGTTTTTTTTTTTTTAATTTTAGGTTATGTCTTTGCTAATATTTAGCAAAACACTGAGTAATATCACATATCTGTTCATTTAAAGGAGTATCTTAACATTCTATCTACACTGTTGTCTCTGTTTCTCAGAATCATCTATGGTTTTAGGGAAGCTGCTCATATCCACCATAGTGTGCTCAATAAGACACTAGATGCACATTCATGTCATGTGGCTATTTTCATGTGTTCAGTTTTATCTCCAACTTGACATAGTTAAAAGCCACTCATTAAATGTGGTGGTTCTTCTTCTTTGGATGTACTAATTGATTGTAAATTCATGTTATTCTAAATAATGTGTACTCTAACATGCATAAAAATGTTCGAGGACTGAGGTATGAACTTTCCTGCGTATGCTGTCCCTCTACTGACATGCTCAGTGCTACAATTTGATCTGCATCTATGCATCTTCTCCCTTGAGCTGTGAAAAATAAATGAAGATGACCTTCTTATGACTGAATAAAATAAATTATTGCCCCCTGGGGCCATAGAGAATAAGTAGTGAGGCTTTGATCAAGCTAAAGAAATAAATTTAACACAAAAGATGTTTCAGGGACAAAGATTTGTCACTTTTAATGGTGGTTGAGAGGTAGAATGATACTGTAAAGTTCCACAGAGTAGCTCCATGAAAACCTCATTATTAACCTAAATATAACCACCTTCTGAATTGCAAACAGAAGCTGTGAAGTAGCCTGGTAGTTTGTCCTTCTTTTTCTTATTTAAGCCATAAATTGCCTCCCTTCTTTATGGAAGATTATGCGCCTATTATATTTCTATCCTAAGATGCTTTGAGTATAAGCAGTAAATTGTCCTATTTCAGCTTGGAGATGACTTGTCAGGGAACTATTGCGAAGTCATCTGTCTGGTGTCTACATCGTCTCTTCTACAAAGGGTTGTAGAGTCTGGGGACTCAAGTCACTACTCACATGGTTTGCTATTATTTCAGACCCTGGCCAGTGTGCCAAGGAGCTTATATTTCAACATTTATTTTACACAGTCATACTTCATGTGGCACGTATAACAGCAACAACAGAATAACTAAGTCTGAAAGACTGCAGCCAATATGAATTTGAGAAAAGATTCACTTTGTTATCACACACCACTGGAGATTTCTTCTTGATTCTCTAGCATGATGACAGATGTCAACAATGAAGTTTAAAGAGCACTGAACAGCAACAAATTAACAGGAGTAAAATAAAGATTAGTAACATGTCTTTGGCTTTGGAGGGTGACCTTAACCGATACATTTTGCATGTATTAGGCTTCATTTATGCACTTTTAAAATTCTAAACTGAAATGCAGAGATTTTCCTATGTCAAGTTCAGTTGTACATGTGGGGAATGGGTCAGAACTTAAATATGTTAACTTGTAACTACACAGCACCTGGGTGGGTGGGGGGGAACCAAAGGAAGTTGATTGAGTTCTGGGTGTTACTATGATAATCAAGAAAGCCCTACTTTGCACCATTGGTTTCCTGTATCCATTGTATATTACCTGGTGAGTTCTGGCTCCCAGAGTACCATGTCTCTGTGCCTGAGGCTTCTCAGCCATCTAGATGCTCCTTCTGCATACCAACATTTGAAAAAATGGCTATTCTGAAGACTGTGGTAACTTTTTAAAAGTCCAAATCCTCACTGGTACCACACTCTTCCCACAGCAGAGCCTATAGACAAATATTGGCATATCTACAGTTTACATTGCACTGGCCACACCACACTGCCTCAAAGGATTCTTAGGACTATAGCAACTGTCAATCAGTTCTTGTCATATATTTTGTAGGCCAGTTACTTTTCTCAAACTTTAACCAGGAATGTCATAGGCAATATCCATAGATAAAAACCAGTTTTTTTAAAATATATATTCCCGATGCACCCTTGCTTCTGTAGTATTTTGAATGAGAATGGGCCCATAGGCTCATATGCTTGAGCATTTGGTCCCAGTTGGTGTAACTCTTTGAGAAAAATTAGAAGGTATGGCCTTTTGGAGGAGGTGTGTCACTGGGTTTCCTTTGAGGTTTCAAAAGACTCACATGCCATTCATAGTGTGTTCTCTACTTGCTGATTGTGGTGTGAGCTAAATGCTCCCAGCTGTTCTTTCCTCCATGTCTTCACCCTGCCATCAAGGACTGTAACCCTCTGGAGCCCTAAGCCCAACTAAATGCTTTGTTTTATAAGTTGCCTTGGTGATGGTCTTTCATGAAAGCAATAGAAAAGTTCTTAATAAAGGTTCTCTGTTATCAGACTTCCAGCCCAAGTAGACCACTTGCAGCAGCAGAAGGACTAAGATGTGAACCCAAGATGGAAATACAGTCTTTCCTCACAGCAAGATTTGGGGGCAAGTTAACAGACTTTTCAGGGCCTTGTTTGCCACAGTGAGAAGAGGAAGAGAATGCACCTTGTAGCTGAAAGTTTTCCTGTGCCCACCCAGCTCCCACATCTTTGTGGTCCCGCAGCTGTTCATACCCAAATGAGCCCACAGAGGCTTATATTAATTATGAATTGTATGGCCTATTGGCTCAGGCTTCTCGCTAGCTAGATCTTACATCTTAAATTAACCCATTTCTATAAATCTATACTTTGCCACGTGGCTCATGGTTTACAGGTATCCTTACATCTTGCTTCTTATGGCAGCAGCTGGCAGAGTCTCCTCTGTTCTGCCTTTCTCCTTCCTCCTCTCTAATTAGAATGTACCAAGCCAAGCAGTGGTGGTACATGCCTTTAATCCCACCACTCAGGGGGCAGAGGTAGGCAGATCTCTGTGAGTTCAAGGCCACCCTGGGCTATAGAGTGAGTTCCAGGAAAGGCACAAAGCTACACAGAGAAACCCTGTCTCACAAAACAAACAAACAATTTAGAATGTCCTGCCTAACCCTATTCTGCATCACCATTGGCCAAACAGCTTTATTTATCAACCAATCAGAGCAACATATTTTCACAGCATACAGAAAGACATTCCCTCCCAAGACTCCCAAAAGTTGCTTGCATCCTTCTCCTGTTTCTCAGGTATTATTATATTCCTTCTCAGATCTTTGATGCAACTGGAGCCTAACAGTTATAATTACAATCTTCTTGTATCTTAGCTAGAACATATTAAGTATTAGATTCAGGTTCTTCAAGGTAGGAAATACTTTAGAAGGATCTCTGTAACATGCCATTTACCTGTGTTCCAGACTCCTCTGGATTTTAGTATGTGTTTCTTGTTTGATGGTGTTCTTGTTGTTGTAGTTTTATCTTTTATAGGTCATTATCCCTTATTCCTCCATGGCTATATGTAATCATCCCTAGTGTAAACAGTTTTGTATTAGGTTAGAATTTTCTTATTTAGACAAAGGGGAAAGATGTAGTAAGTAGCTGTTCCAGCTTTGACCTTGAAACACTGCCCCTAGAGTGACAGCAGGTAACTGCCACACCTGCCTATGACCTGCCCCTGGGGTGTGGCTGAGAGGGAGCCCCTAAAGACTAGAGGTGCATACATGCTGGCCCCTTCTGGATACTTCATGGTCCTGGAAGCTTGATGGGAGACCAAGCCAGAGTTCTCTGCTGGATGGTACCTCATATCTCCTGGACCCTGTAGCCAACCCCTATTGGCTATAAGTTACCCCAGAAATAAATATCTCTTGATTACCAGATAAATTATGTGGAACTGCCTCATTAATTACAGTTACAGCACCTGGCTTGCAGCATTTCTGTGCGAATAAATATATACACTAAAGAATCATTTGAAAGTGAAAGGAGCAACTCAGTAAAGACTCAAGATCATATTAAAACATGTTGCCATCTGATCACCAGACTAGGTCAGATCAGGCTTTCTCTCAAAGGATATACATTGTGGATTTCTGGGGACCTCTCCAGCACTCTGCCTATTCCTGTTCTCATGTGGTCCTCATTTAGCATGGTCTGTTATTCCTTGATATCTCCCTTCTGTTCTTGACCCAGCTGGGATCTCCTGCTCCCCTAAGCTCTCTTTCCCTCGAAACTTGCCCTTCACTACTCCCTCTGTCGTCCAGGTTGTTCATCTCATCCATTTCTCTGTCATTGGGTGATCCCTGTGTCTTTCCTAGGGTCCCGTTTTCTAGGTAGCCTCCCTGGAGTTGTATAGCAGTCTAGTCATCTTTGTTTTACATCTAGTATCCTCCTATGAGTGAGTACATACCATGCTTGTCCTTCTGAGTCTGGGTTACATCTCTCAGGATGATTTTTTTCTAGCCTGCTGCCTGTACTGAATCCACCAGGTTTAAATGAATCCCCAGGGGAGTCTTGGCCCTGGAGGGGATGGGAATGGAGGGGGGGAGGTGGAGGCAGGGGCAGGAGGGGGGAGGACAGGGGAACCCATGGCTGATGTGTAAAATTAAAACACAAATATAATAAAAAAACATGAAAAAAATATGTTGCAAACAATGTCAGCAGTAGCTGTTTCCAGAAGGTCAACATGTCAGAAGAAACTTAGATGTAGGGGAAAATACTTTGTAAAAATTTAATTTGGAAGGTTTAATTGAAACTGCCCACTTCAAAGACATGCTGAGTAAGACACAAAGGTGATATTTATCAGCAAGAAAAGACTTTGAACCCAAATATTCTCACATTATGTGTCTTCTAACATGGTTAATGCAGTGCCGGCATTTCCCTCTTTGATTTTCTTGATTGGTTAGTCCTCTGACAAACCTGAAAGAACTGGAGTCATTCGTAACATCAATAAATGAGTAACTAGGTTTTTACTTCCTTCTGGTTCCTGGAGGGAAGTGAAGAAGGACCTTATGTGTGTGTGTGTTTGTATGTTTATATGCATGCATAGTTATATGACAAAGACCATGTTGGAATTACAACATTTATTACCATAAAATAAATACATCTTACTGCTTTCAAAACTCTTTTTAAAGTTTCAAAATGTTGCCCTCATTAAAATACGTATGTAATAAAGTATCATTTTATTAGAAAATCATATGACTAAATAATCTCATCTAACTGGAACAAATACTTAACCATGCTGGGGATGCTATGAATGTGTTGCTCTAATTGATTGATAAATAAAATGCTGATTGGCCAGTAGCCAGGCCAGGAAGTATAGGCAGGACAAGCAGAGAAGAGAATTCTGGAACAGGAAGGCTGAGTCAGGAGTTGCCAGCCAGACATAGAGAAAGCAAGATGTAAAATACCAGTAAGCCACAAGCCATGTGGCAACTTATAGATTAATAGAAATGGGTTAATTTAAGATGTAAGAGCTAGTCAATAGTTAGCCTGAGCTAATGGCCCAGCAATTTTAATTAATATGAGCTTCTGAGTGATTATTTTATAAGTGGGCTGCAGAACTACAGGGGCCTGAGTGGGACCGGAGAAAACTTCAACTACATAGCCGGACATTAGGCACCTACACACATACATTCATGCACATGTATGCAAACATACACAAGCACACAAGTATACATTCTAATGGATTTCATAAATCACACATATTTAACTCCATGCAGTGAGCTATAGAGAATATCACATTCTTCGTTCAGAACCCAATTACTTTCACTTCATGTTCCTCAGCCACCAGCAGATTAACAGGGGTAGAGAGTGTGAGATAAATTATAAACAGAAAGTGATGTTAACAGTTTTATGCATGAGTAAGTGATGAGGCAAAGGGATGCTCAAAATTCAGATACAAACAATACATAGACTGTAGTTATTGAGTGATTGCACCCAAGAGTTGCAAATACTTCAAAATTCCCGTCACACTGACTTGGTTAGTTTGTTATGGTGTCTATTAACTTTAGTATCACTTGTGCAACATCTGGAGAGGTTATGTTACATTCAATATTCTTGCTGTGTGCTCAGGTGTGTGCAGGCACATGTGGAGGCCAGAGGTCAATAGCATGTGTCTTCCACTATTACTCACCACCTCATTTTTTTTTTTTTTAAAGACAGACTCATTTACTGAACCCATAGCTTGCTGACTAGGCTAGATTAGTGTCTTAGTTAGGGTTTCTATTGTTGTGAAGAGATACCATGGTCATGGCAACTCTTATAAAGAAAAACATTTAATTGTAACGGCTTGCTTACAGGTTCAGAGGTTCAGTCCATTATCGTCATGGCAGGGAGCATGGCAGCATGCAGTTTGGTTTTTCGAGACAGGGTTTCTCTGTGTAGCTTTGCACATTTCCTGGATCTCACTCTGTAGACCAGGCTGGCCTCAAACTCACAAAGATCCGCCTGGCTCTGCCTCCCCAGTGCTGGGATTAAAGGCATGCGCCACCACTGCCCAGCTGAGTCATACATCTTATAGGCAACAGAAAGTCAATTGAGACACTGGACAGTGTTGGGGAATATAATTTTAAAGTGCATTGCATCTTTCCTACTGCTTTTGTTAATAATTAAAGATGTATTTGATTAAACAAAATTAATCTGGGAGCAGGAGGCTGAGTCAGCAAGTAGCTGACAGGAAGTGTTTGGAAGGAAACATGTGTAGCAAAGGTTTTATAAGTGGGGGCTGAGAGAAGGATGCTGGGGTTTTTGGTTTTTGTTTTGTTTTGTTTTGTTTTTTTGTTTTTTTGTTTGTTTGTTTGTTTTGGAAGACTCCAGCAAAGGGAGAAGTCTAGATACTTGCTATTTTTAGCCTCTGAGCAAGCAGAATTCCACTTCACACCTTAAATTGTGAGTACCTTAGATTGAGATAAAGTTTCTCTAAGTAGCTTAGAAAGAGTATGTTTCTCAGGAAACAGGGAATCTGCTCAGGCTTGATGTTCAAGGGGCAGCCACTGTAGATAATAAAAAACAGTTAACAACAGAAGCTTATCATGAGCATAGGAAACCTCAAAGCCCTCCCTCACAGTGACACACTTCCTCCAACAAGGCCATACTCACTCCAACAAAGCCACACTTCGTAATAGTGCCACTTCCTAAGAGATTATGGGGGCCAATTACATTCAAACTATCTCAATTTGTTCACCAGCAAGTCCTTGGAACCTCAGAGTTAGGAATTCAAGCACATGCAGCCATGCTGGGCTTTTTATACAGGTGCTGAGAATCTGAACTCAGATGTTGGTACTTGCAAAGCAACTCTCTACCAATAAGACCATCTTCCCAGCCCCTTAATCCCTAAGGCAGGAGGTTGGTAATACTTGGAATTGTTAAGTGTTTAAATTAAAAAAATAAATTCAGTATCTGGATGATGAGGATTTCCTTTAATAATATATAGTCTCACATACACTAGATGATGATTTCTAGAAACCTAGGTAAACCAAGGCTCTATGTTTCATTAACAATATAAGCAACACGTGTCTTTGTCCTACAGGTCTCTTGAAAACCCTGGACTCCATAAAGACTGGAGTGTAATGCTGACCTTTGACTCTGAATCCTAAGTTCTTTCTGGTATGCCCTAGCAGTTCCTAAAAGCATGCTGGAGAGAATTTTCTAAGAAAGGAATGTATTGATATACATTGCTTGAATCCCCCCTCTCCAAACAAAAATTTATCTGTTAGGGGACATAATTTTGTGTGAACATTATAAATTAGAAGCTTAAAAGTTACATTTGTACCAAAAGCTTCCAGAGAAACTCCCAGATTTGTTTATTTCTCTGTCGACAACGGTATTGCCATCTCCTTTGTGCAAAATGGTGAACAAGTATGAAAATTGGCCAGTGAAAGCCTCTGCTCAGAGTGCAAGGGAAGACTGGAACCACACAGACTCTGAAGCTGCCATTTAGAGTCATGGATTCCCATGTGACCTCATTTTGGGTGTCCCCGAATCTGAAGGTATTATGCTGCTATAAAACTCTTAAGGGATATTTAAAAGCCTCGACTTAGCTAAAGATCAATAAATTTAATCAGCGTCTGCTCTCCAATTAGGCAGTGGTAGGAGACTGTTATCCATTACCTTTTTAAAAGAGACCAATATAATTTCCCACAGTCTATTTCCTAAAACCTCATTAAAATAGTTTTTTTTTCCTACTGGTTATAAACTTGCATGTGTGTGCATATGTATAAAGAAGAATTAATCATGATAGTCCCTATACTGAGAATTAATAACTTTGGATGTAGCAATATAATTTAAATTAGTTCAGATCATATCATGCATAACAATTTTAAGTCCTGAGTGGTTTTTTTTTTAATTCTGCCCCACCACCAGAAATATTTCACATCATATTTTCCCTGTGTAACAATAAAGGCTTTGCTAATATCACTTTAAATGTCGCATTTTATTTGTTCTAAAGTCCACTTACTGATATTTCTATTGTTTTTAAATGAGCTACAGATTTCATAGCTCCTGGGAGAAGTACAGCTTTAAATGAGGTAGCAGTAATGGTTTATTGGTGCTGTGGAGGCATTAGCTGTTCAATCAATCAACACGTACACATTTAGGATCTTTGAAATGCTTCATGATGAACCAAGAG
Organism: Onychomys torridus; assembly: GCF_903995425.1. Taxonomy (NCBI): domain Eukaryota; kingdom Metazoa; phylum Chordata; class Mammalia; order Rodentia; family Cricetidae; genus Onychomys; species Onychomys torridus. The sequence continues at coordinate 79,259,980 of NC_050450.1, read as the reverse complement.
CTGTAAAGAATGGCAGCTCAGAAGAGAACAGGATATGAGAACCAGGGCGCAGTACTGTGGCAATGGGAAGTGGCTGATGGAGCCCTGCATCCTGACTTCTCATCCAGTCACCCCACTCTACACAGCAATGAACACTTGGCACATTGCCAAAACATTCCAAGATAATTTCTGAAGTAATTCACCACTTCAGATGTAGGTCCCCGACTCAGAAAATGCTCCCTCCCTTGTTGCTATTAGCCCAGTCACTTGCTGCGTGAATTTGGGTGAACGCTGAGATTCTCAGAGTGTGGATTTAATTAATCCTCAAACAATGAACAAGTAATAAGAATCTTAGGGCACACAAACACATATCACATAGATGCTATGCCACCAATGATACCGCAGTTAAATTTATTATTGATAGTAATAATTCTTACAGTTATTAAGTGTGACTGCTAGCCTAGGCATGTATGAATGTTTTCAATCAACAGGTATATATATATATATACATAGATATAGATAGATAGATATACATATACTGTATGCATATATACTTTTTCCCCCTCGCAACTTTAAAAACCTAACTATAGAAAGATGAATGATCTTTCTCAATGTCACATAGGTTTTAGGAGGCAGTGAGTGCTAGGCCTTCTGGGTTCGCATCCCAAGTCCCTTCTCTATATTCCTGAAGGAGATGGTGCATAAGTAAAAATTGAGGAGTCCTTTTAGGCATTATAATCTTCATAACAGAGACAGATCATTGCACTTCAGATAAGAAAGAGATCATCCTGTATCAGATGAGCTAGCAGGAGGGCAGCAGTCTGAATTTCCCTGGGCAAACATTAGAAAAGAATCTCTTCACCCCAGATAGGACACCAACAGACCAAAGAAAAAATGATTTACCAAACACTAGCTCTGTCAACCAATGAGTTACGTGTGGGTGAAGGGTTATTTACAGGTCATGGATGACACAAAAATGTGTGCCACAGAAGAGCCACCCACTTCACAGCATAGTGTCCTGACACAGCACTTGGGATATCTCCAGGTCTCATCTTTCCTGTACTTAACTAAACCTATTAACTCCATATTTTTGTGCATTAAGTACACTCAGTCATTTTCTAGCCAAATACATATAACTTTACATGAGAGACAAATTTTATATATATATATATATATATATATATATATATATATATATATATTATCAATATATATATATATCAACTTGAAGTGTGTCTGTTAGGTATCTTTCAGCTGACCAACTTACCTGGTGGATCCCTGCATTCAATTTTTTCTTTAAAGTCTGCTAACTAAGGCTCATGAAGAATGAATCCTTAAAGCTTTAGAACAGTGGTTTCCAACCCGTGAGTCACCTTTCACAGGAGTTGCCTGAGACCATCCTACATTTCAGATATTTACATTATGATTCATAACCCAAGTAAAATTATAGTCATGAAGTAGCAATGAAAATAATTCTAGGGTTGGGGTCACCACAACATGAGAAACTGCATCAAAAGGTCACAGCATTAGGAAGGTTGAGAACTACTGCTGTAGAAGCTGCAACAAACATAAAGTTCCTAGAGAGTTATTTTCTCACTCTGCAGAAAGTCAAATGTAAGAAAGTCTTAATTGTGACCATGTCTGTGTCTGTGTGTTGTCTATGAGTCTCTGTGTAGGCATGTGTATGTGAGTGTGGATGTTCATGGAGGCCAGAGGCATCAGCTTCCCTGGAGCTGGAGCTACAGGTGTTGGTAAGCCACTTGACATACATGCTGGGAACTAAGCCTTTGGTCTTCCACAAGAACAATATGAGTGCCTAAGTACTGAATCATCTCTCCAGCCCTAAGTAGTTGCTTCAGAATGAAAAAGGGAGGCCATCATGATGCCTCTGTGAAACAGAATCAGCTGATTGTTGCTGGTTTGCTATGTTACTGCTCTGAAGGGGAAGTTTTTCTCAATCCAAGTGTTGCAGATATGAAGGAAAGTTCGCAATGCATGTGCGACAGCTCTGCGGGGAGAGGTTTCACTATACAAGTGTGACAGCTCTGAAGGGAAAGGTATCCAGGAAGTCAGGAGCCAAGGAATACCACAAAGGAACTCTGTACAACAAACCTCACACAAGAGATTTTGGGGAAATAACAGGAGGGTGGCTGCCTCTGCCTGGGTGAGAAGCAGGAAGGAACTGAACAGGAGATAGTCTCATATAGGATTTCTTTGGGGAGGACATTTCCAGGATGGGTATTTCCCGGGTGGCAATTGATGAGATTGCAAGTCCTGAGCTTGGGGAATGCCAGGGAATTAGTGGGATTATGAGCTAGGGGTTGGTGAGTTTGGGGGCTCAGGGTCTGGTGGGTTTGGGTAGGTTTTCAAACCCAGAAATGGGCATGGACCTTTTCTACCCTACACTTGCTACTGGAAGGACCATGATGTCTTTATGAAATAGACTCAGCTGATGGTTGCTGGCTTAGTAGTGAAAGGGACTACAAGCCAAAAGACTGTAGGCAGCCTCGAGAAACAGGAAAATCTAAGAAACATGAGTTCTTTGTTTGAACCTCCAGAAAGGAACACAACCTTGCTGATTCCTTGGTGTCAGCCCACTGAGACCCCTTTAAGATTTCTGGTTCTTCCGAAATAGAACATGGACTTGTATCTACTTAAGTCATTAAGTTTGTGATAATTTACACCCACAACAGCAAGCCAATAAAACAGCTTCATAACTATTGAATTAGAATAATAAGTGAGCTATAAAATATTTTTGGAGGAAATTGTGAGCATCCAAAAGAATTCTGTACCCAGATGACAATGTATGTATGTATGCTGAAGTTCTCAATCCCCATTCAAAAATACTAAAATTATACATTGTAAAATACATTGATATTCTTTAGGCAAAAAAAGAAAAAAGAAAAAAGAAAGCCGGGGAATCTGTTAGGCATAGTTTATACAAAGGTACCTGAACTCTTGTCAGAAATGTGTAAAAACAATAACATTTTGATTAAGATTTTAAAAATATATACGATAGGTAGGGTTTTACAGGATTCTCTGATTTATCATCCTTTAGGGTTAAACAATCATTTCATTCACTTCTGCTTTGGGGTTAAACTACAATTCTACCCACTCAATATTCATTCACACATGGACACAACCCATAGTGGGTAACATTCTCTTTCAGTCAGTCCAGAGTCACCACGAATAAACCAAGCATAGCTCTTCTGTGGAGGGCAGGGAAAAAAAGATTGAGATGTTTGAAATGAAAATAAAAGCCACCAAGGAAGCAGTAAGTCAGACAGGAAACTTAACTTCCTATCAAGAAAGGAAATACATCTACAAAATACAAATATGCAACCCTGGTGCCTGTGACTGAATGGTGAGACAATTTCCACTGGGTCTTACTAATAAAAACCATAGAAAAATGTGGCAGAGCCTATTTTCATGTTTTCCTTCCAAAAGGATTACCTGAATTGGTCAAAACACATGCCATCACATCTGAAACAGGACTATCCCATGCCAACTGCAACAAGAATATAAAACTGTTTCACTGGGCTTAGAACTCTCCAAAACTCTGGTAGTTTATCCTCAACATAAAGACAAACAAACAAACAAAACATTCTTCAAGGTGAGACAGACTAGCAAGAATGTCAGGAGTCCTAGAGAAAATTCATCTGCTGTCCTGTTTGGCAAGATATCACATTTGCAAGCTTTTTCCGCATCTTGAAATGCTGAAGTCTCAATGTTTGGTATGAACACTTTTCACTTCCTTGGCTTCACCCTCTTTAGCCAGGACAATTAAGTATGCTGGGCTGCTGGCTCAGCTTGCATTTTTAACGAGACAGTTGGCCCCTTCCTCCTTGCCTCTGAGGTATCTTCGATATGCTTCAAGCTCTTGTGTAGATGTAGTGGAATTAGGCTGCTGGCCCAGAGCTGCTTAATATGTTTGAGTCTGCTTTTGTTTGAGGGATTCATCTTTCTTAAATTCTCAGTGCTCTTCAGCACCTCCAAACAGAATACCATTAGCGTGCGCTTGTCAGTATATCACCCGTTAGACATACCCTTCTTTTGGGAGAAAACTTAAAGCAATCGCACTCATTAGCTCCTTGCATGAAAGGCTTGACAAAAGCCAGGTTGGAGTGTGAAAACTCATTTACACCTGCTGGAAGGGGATCATTAGCCAGCTGAATGATTCGAAGAAGTACGAGTCCATGGAAGGGGTGAGAGAAGCCCGGACTTCCAAGTCCCGAAGCTTTTAATGGCAACAGTGTTGAGCACTTAAGGACTCTGATCAGAGGATTTGTTCTGTGACAAGGCTGAAGTTAACACAGTCCTGAGTAGCTTCTGGGATGTGTCTTTGCTCTCAAGAAGGGTAAGGTCAAGAGCATGCTGCTGATTGTGAACCGTGGAGGAGATCAGCAATACTGTACTAACTTCGCCATGCCTTGCTTATATATAGCGCCTGCCACTATACAGGGACTTTTTAAAAAATTTCTTCTCTAATTTTTATGAGGGCATTAGAAGATGATGTGGTACAATGTTTTATAGATTATTTACGTATTTATTAATTAATTTATTTATGTATTATTATGTGTATAAGTGAAGGGGGGACACATATGTGGACATATATGTGCCATGGGACACGTGTGGAAGTCAGATGACGGCTCTGTGGAGCCAGTCTCTCCTTGCTCCTCAGATTTGCGCAGCAGGCCTTTTATCTCCTGAGCCACCCCACCAGCCACAATTTGAGTTTAATGAAACAAAAAGGTACACAGTTAAGTACAAAGAAAACAGTAAATGGTGGGCTTTGTAGCATAGAAACCCATTTCGTCCTATTCTGTGTAAACATAGTTGAAGAATAGGATTAGCCCCTGAGCTGTAGAAATCTGACTCGGTTAAGTTTGCAGAAAAATAAAACCTAATCCGTGTTTCTTAGCCATTGTAAAATACAAGAAGAGGTGAAAGGAGGAAAAAGGGGACCTGGGATCTACAAAGAAAACCCCAACTAACCATACAGTCAGGCTCTCCATGTTCATGGAAGTGTGCCCCTCCTTGCTTTCCCAAAGTCTCTGTTGGGGTGGCAAACTTCTACACCTATTGGCCAACGCTTCTAAGGCAAAACTCTGCAGAGCCAATCCTGTCTGTGCCCACGCTCTACACTGTGTTCTCACGAGTCATCCTTTTAGCAAAGCAGATCTTTACATCTTGTGTTGTCAGGATTAAGCCTCCTCCTCTAAAGCATAGACAGAAAATAGTCAAATCATGATGATGGGGAAAACCAAAGACATCGTTCTAGTTCAAAAGACCATCAAACAACCTCTCTTGTCAGGTGATGATCAGCACTCCATCTTACCTTTCTAGAACTCATTTTCCTTGCCTTGTGCAGAAAGGTTTCCACAATCTAATAGTTCAGTGCATTCTATTGTCTCTTCCATTTTGTCATTTGTAACCACAACAGGTATTTCACTCTGGCATTTTAGAGACAACAATTTGTTTCTTTCTTACTAAAACTTGGAAGTGACCATCATTGTAATTTTCAGACCAATTGATTTGTGAAGCATGGGCCACAAAAGGTTATTTAGGGTGGCAATATTTTTGCTAGCAAAGACTATGGTTGCAGTGTGCACTGAGCAGGCTGTGACACATGTTCATCCTGATCACTCAGCGACCAACAAAGACCCCAACAACAGCCTCTTTACAGCTGCCAACAGGGGGAGGAAGACCCCAAAGCAGCAGTTCTCAAAGTGTGACTCAGTGACAGACCCCTCCATCCCCAAGACTCCTTCAAGGTTCCTGGGGCTAAAATCACATCAGCACTAAAACAAAGGTGTGATTGGTCTATCCTTTAAGTTATATAGAGGTGACAAAAAATGGTTGTTCTAAATGCTAATGTACTTGTCTATTCTGGTGATTTTTTTTTTAATGTCTTGGGCTAGTTTTGTATACAGTAGACATTAACAGATATATCTCATACTCAAGGAAGCTGGTTATGGCTCTTAATGAATCTTGTGATTATTAAGGGTTTCTGTCACCAAAAAGATTGGGAATGCTGCCGGGCTGTGGTGACGCACGCCTTTAATCCCAGTACTCGGGAGGCAGAGGCAGGTGGATCTCTGTGAGTTCGAGGCCAGCCTGGGCTACCAAGTGAGTTCCAGGAAAGGTGTAAAGCTACACAGAAAAACCCTGTCTCAAAAAATAAAAAAAAAAAAAAAAAAGGATTGGGAATGCTAATACAGAGTTGTAGCATGAATCTTAAAGCGTCTTATTAATAAGATCAAACCTGAGGTCAGTTATTGGGGTGAATGCTGGAAGATCAGAGAGACAGAACAGGCCACAGCTACCTCACCTTGCCAGTTCCTCAGCTGATCCTGTTCCTCAGATTGGAAGCCTCTGAGTCCTCATGCGAATGAATCTCAGCTGAACCGCTTCTCGAAAGCCTGCTGTGGATATTGAGCTGTATAAATAAAATGCTGATTGGCCAGTAGCCAGGCAGGAAGTATAGGCGGGACAAGGAGAGAGGAGAATTCTGGGAAGAGGAAAGGGAAAGGAGAGAGATACAGCCAGCCACTGCCATGACAACATGTAAAGACACTGGTAAGCCACAAGCCATGTGGCAAAGTATAGATTAATAGAAATGGGTTAATTTAAGATAGAAGAAGTAGATAACAAAAAACATGCCACGGCCATACAGTTTGTAAACAATATAAGTTTCTGTGTGCTTTCTGGTTGGGTCTGACTGATTGTGGGACTGGCGGGTAAGAGAGATTTGTCCTGACTATGGGCCAGGCAGAAAAACTCCAACTACAAAAGCCTGAATGCTTAACCAGCCAAATGCTTCTAGTTTCTTGTCTTCACATCTTATATATCTTTCTCTTTCTGCCATCACTCTATGGGATTAAAGGTGTGATTCACCATGCTTGGCTGTATCCTTAAACAGATGGATTTCTGCCTCTGGAATGCTAGGATTAAAGGTATGTGCTACCACTGCCTATCCTCTATGTTAAATATTGTGGTTGTTCTGTCTCTGACCCCAGATAAGTTTATTAGGGTGCACAATATTTTGGGGAACACAATACCACCACACAGAGTAAACAAAACTCTGGCATATTCCATTCAATTCATGCTGCTACAAAAAAATATGGATAAAATGGGTGGCTTCTACACAAGAGAAGTCTATTTCTCAGAACTCCAAAGTCACTGTCAAAGCAAAGATTGTGTTTGATGGGGTTTTTCCTGTGGTTTACAGGTAACTTCTGACTGCATTCTCACATGGTAAAAGAGGCATGGGTCTATGGAGAATCTGCATTGTAAGAGCACTAATTTCACTGAAAGCCCTGTTCTCATGACTTATGACACCCCCCAAAGAACTCATTATATACCATAACCTTGGAAATTAAAATTATCTGAGTGGGGGGTGGTCACAGTCAGACCATATTAGCTGAAAGGTAGTCCAAAGCTGTACTCATAGGGAAGCCTCAGAAGCCTGAAATAAGCTTGAAATCACTTGGTACCCAAAAATTATTCCTAAGAGAGATAGGGGTGCAGGATGTACTAGCTTTGCGGGCTCATGTCTATAAGTTGTGGGTTCTATATCCCAATTCATATGCTGTAAAACACCATGTTTAATGATCCACACTTATTATACATATTGCTAAAGGCAAAAACATCAGAAATTAAAATGTTAATATATCACTGATTGTAACAACATGTGGATTCAAAACCATTGAAATACTCACTTTAAGTTTTAGAATTAATGAAATGAAGCATACAAAGTCCACAGAAATGTCCCTTGCATATGATAAGGATCTTGTAAATAGTTGGTCCCTCTTGCCCTTTCATCACAGAGGTGAGGAAAATGGTCTTGAAGATAAACTGCATGTAACTGGTTTAGTTGTCTGAACTCTATGTGCACACACATATACACAGTGCTTGGTTTCTGGTTTGGGTTTTTGCAGCTGTGATCTGTCCAATCCACCCTTCCTGTTGCATCACGATGCCACAGGCAGATGCAATGGATTCCTGGTTATTTCCAACTAAAACAGTTCACCAGTGTACCATTTAAAAGTCCAGTCTTCACCCTCAGGGCTAACCCCTGCACAAAAACTGACACTTACTCCAACTCCTCCAGGGAAATGTAAAATGTCAAAGTGTGTGATGACAATCTTGTCTGTTTTATTTCTCTGGCATTGGCCTAAAAGCTAAGTGCTGTGATTCCATCTGACTCTCTTTTACTTTACTTTGGCGTCTAAAATCTGAAGTCCATCACTTGATCTTTGGCTGCTCTACAGAAACCGCACAGCTCTGCTTGCCCTCCAGACAGCAGTGTGCAAGCTTGCTATTTCCTACCTTCGCCCTCACCTACTCCTTTAATCCCCACTTACATATGCCTTCTACCCCTGGTTTGTCCCTCTGCTTTAAATGACCTAATAACAAGGTGAATGAGAGTAAGTTCAGCTAATTATATAAAAAGCCTGCAGCACATTCATGGCCAAAGCTTTTGTAACCCCCTTTTACTCCTTCCTTATAAGGTAGGGTTTTTAATGAATCTGTGTAGCGAGTTTTACATTCCTGTGACCACAGAGAGAAGAGGTAAGACCTCGTTTAATGCTTCTTCTATTACACCAACCTAATAAAAGCTAGCCCTGCCCTCCTTGTTAGATAGTTAATGGCACAATTTTCTTCCTGAATCAGCAATAACTCAGCTGAGTCCAGACACAGCAAAGCTGCTCAGGGCAGTAGAAGCCTCCTCAGGAGTCTTCAGAAGACCAGTCTCTACCTGGGGCTGGCAAGCATCTGTTGCAGACAGCATGTCTCAGCTATCACAACAATCTCAGGGAAGAGTGTGCAGGAGAGGGAGTCTGACAGGTCTGTGTTTCTTTTGGTTGAATAACCACTCCCGTCATGTTTAATTGGAGAACAAAGGTAAAAGGCTGTTTTCCAGATGAACAGTGAGGAGAAGTTACCTTTTCTAGCAAGAAAAATATGCCTTTTATTTCTTCTCCCAGAGCTCTTGGTTGTCAGCCCAGGCACCAGCCTGACTTCTTAAGTGTTGATGGAAGGGAACCTGAGAATTGGGATTGGAAGACACAGTTTACTAACAATGCTAACAACGTTTCTCTTAAAGGAGTTTTGGGCAAGTGCTACTTTTAACAACAAGGACAGATATGTTTCAGACAAAGGAAAGAAAGGGGAGCTAGGGAACTTTATTTAAGCTCTCAGTATGTCTTTAAGAGAAAAGTATGTTATATGCTTCTCATAAAGAGAACAAAAACATACTGAACCAGGCATAAAAGGAGAGGTTTCAAAAGAGGTTAATGCTTTCCTGGAACTCAGTTCTAGAAGTGCATGCGTATGTCATACACACACACACACACACACACACACACACACAAATGTATATTATATGTTCACACCCACACATGTCCCACACATGTATATTATATGTTCATATATATACCTATGCTGCACACATGTATATATGTTCCTACACGTATGCATGTCACATATACATATATCATGTATTCACATCTATACAAATATAAATTTATGTTGAATCCAAATGCTCTTTTTCTTGCACAATATGGGAAAAACAGACCTCAAAAAAAGTAAATGTGACAAGTCACAGAATAGAAAAAAAAATGATACAACTCAGGAACTTTAATATTCTTGCTATTTGCTTAGACTATGGAAAAACAATACAACCAATAAATTCATTGTATTAGAGCTCTCAGTAATGTTGAGCATTTCCTTGCCTCTTCACCATTTAAAAAGGACCTCCTCTCACATGATCACATTAGGCCCTCCAAACAACACTGTAAAATTGTTCTTTGCTATTTCAAATATAGAGTAAGAAGCAAACTTATGGGGCTGGAGAGATGGCTCAGTGGTTAAGAACACTAGCTGCTCTTCCTGAGGACCTGGGTTCAATTCTCAGAACCCACATGGCAGCTCAAAACTGTAACTCCAGTTCCAGGAGATCCAACACCCTGACATAGACACCAATGCATATAAAATTTTTAAAAAATCATTAAAAAGAGAAGAAGCAGACTCATAAAGAAGTGTAAGTGACCCACTGACAGTTGGGCAAAGTGGAGTCTGTAAGCCCAGGGTTACTAATCCAACATACTTTTATCTTTATTTTTTTTTCCTTTCTTTTTTTCCAGAGCTGAGGCGCGAACCCAGGGCCTTGCACTTGCTAGGCAAACGCTCTACCACTGAGCTAAATGTCCAACCCCTTCTTTATTTTTATTTATTTATTTATTTATTTATTTATTTATTTATTTATTTATTTATTTATTTATTGGAGCTGAGGATTGAACCCCAGGCCTTGCACTTACTAGGCAAGCACTCTACCACTGAGCTAAATCCCCAACCCCTATCTTTATTGTTTTATTAAATTGTCCAGCATCCCTTCAGTCTAGACAACTTGTGACTCTTAAGTCATTTGAGGTAGAGAACTTATTTCATTAATCCCCGACCCCGACAAAGATAGCCAACAAAGTATTAAACAGTAAATAAATGTTTGTTTGAAAAGGGAATCAATGGATATGGCATTCACTAAGAAATGGCTTAATAATCTTTTTATACATTTCTGTGCCTCCCTTCAAAACGTAAGATATCATTTTCATTTTATAGAAGAAGAAAGTAAGGCTCCAAACAGTAACTTCCCTTTTATTATCTTTTAATAACTGAAAGTTGCAGGCTGAATTTAATTTGTATTTCTCTCACCCTTCCACCTCCTTGCCCACTCTTTAAACCCACATTATCCAGTATAATAGCCCCCTAGCAATGCATAGCTCCTGTTGTTATTTGAAATGAAACTAGTGTTGTTCTTTGTTTTTGCTCTTTTGGGGAGCCCACCAGCCAGCTCCCAAGTAAATCATCACACATGGAGGCTTTTTCTTGCTTGTAAGTGCCCAGCCTTAGCTTGGCTTGTTTCTTCCCAGCTTTTCTTAATTTTAAATGGTTCCTCTGGGCTTTTCCCTTTCTCTATTCCTGTGTACTTTTCCTTGTTTCTTACTCCACTGCTGGTTGTGTGGCTGGGTGGCTGAACCCTGATGTCCTCCTCCTTCTCAGGCTACTTCTTCCTTCCTTTGTCCTCTCAGATTTCTCCTTCTATATACTCTCTCTGCCTGCCAGCCCTGTCTATCCTTTCTCCTGCTTTACTATTGGCCGTTCAGCTCTTTATTAGACCACCAGGTGTTTTAGACAGGCAGAGTAACACAGATTCACAGAGTTAACAAGACAATGTAAACAAAAGTAACACACCTTAAAATAATACTCTGTAACAGACTAGTCTAAACTAAAAAGTTGTAATTAGTATAAATTATGCACTAGACTTCACATGATATGGAAAAACTTATGTGGACTATAATATAATATTTTATTTTCATTGCAGATTGAGCTTTTATATTGAACTTTAAATAAAATATTAAAATCTTTCTTCTTAATTTAAAAATTTTAAATTTTATGTATGATTTACATCTGTATAATATATTATACTTTTGTTAGACAGGGTCACTCTGATTATTTCTGATGACATTCAAGTCTAACTTTGTAAGATATTCCAGAACACAGTCCCTTCTTTAGTGTCTAAGCTACTTGAAATATATATATCACAAAAGGTATTAATCACTTTCTTACATTTGTTCCTGATATTTCTCTGAAGGACTTCAGATGTAAACATACTTTCTATTTATTTGACTCAATTTGGGGGATAAATTCACATTCTCATTCGCTTTGGAATTGCCTCCATGTTCTCTTTCCATGTTTACCTTATAATCATAAACATGATTTTTATATATCTACTGTTGCATCAACACCAATTAGGTAGAATTTGTTAAAGTAAAAAATTACTCCAAAATGTGGACAGTAGTTTATCTTCTGCAGGGATGTGGCTTTGCCAAATACTGGTTCACTGTGTCAGGCTAGCATCTCTCTCTTAGCACAGCTTTCTGCATCACCATTGAAAAGGAATAATGTCATATTCCATATTTCCACTTAGACATTATGTTTGTCTTTCCCAGCCTCCTGGTTACAGAGAACCTATGGCTGAGCTTAGGTTTAAAGTTATGAGGCGTAACAATGCTGAGGATCTAAGATAATCATTGACAATTGCTGAATGACCATAAGGGTAGGTACCTTAGGTGAAATATTTTTAATCCTCATTATTACCTTCTACAGTGAGTGAGAATGCTACTGAAAATAGAAAAGAGAGACTAAAGAAGTTGCCTAAGTTCACAGTAAGTTCATGGCATCGAGGTTTAATGAGTAAGCAGATGTCTCTAGTTCCAAAACCTGCAAACTCCTAAATTCTTTCATCACTACTTACCTGGCAGTATTATTTCTTCCCTCCATAGGACATGCTTTGTCACTTGGAGCAGAATCATATTGTGTAGGATCCATCCCTCACCATCAACTGCCTGTGTTGTTGGCACTCCACTTATACTCTGCCACGCCAAACAGAAATGATTCTCTTTATATTCTGTGTCTCAAAGAGTACACAGTACAGAGTTGTGGCTTAGAAAGTATCATTTCTTCAAATGAGTGTGTTGACCCATTTTCCAAGGAACTGTGCGAATGAATAGTAGACTTTATATAGCTTGGTGTTCTTGCTACACAAAAGGACGTTTTTATATGACAATTATAAAGGGAGAATTCTCTTAGAGTAATCATGTCTTCATGAATAAAATAAAGATATAGAAAGAGAGGCTGTACAAGGAAAAACAGTCAAAGATTCTAACCATTGACCCCCATCAAGCTTGTGGAGCCCGGGAATCCCAAACTCCCCTGAGCATGCCAAGCCTAGACTTGCTTCTTTGTTCACCATCTGAGCTACTTCTCTGCTACTGCTGCTGTGGAAGTAAGGGTCAATTGCCACGGAGATCTCATAGTCTGTAAAGATGGAAATGGAAAGAGCTGGCCTATTCCAGAAACTCCTAGTCCAAGACTTCTCCCTGGGCTCTAAACAAGGAGAGCCAGGCTATCAAACAACACTTAGCCAAGCCCCAAAGCAGCATAAGCAGAAGAGATTTTCAGGCAAGCATGGTGGCACAGGTCTGTAATCACAGCACTGAGGAAGTATAGGAAAGAGCAATTGGGTTTCAAGGCTAGCCTCCATACATAGTGAATGAGTTAGAGGCCAACCTGGGCTACATGAGATACAATCTAAAAAACAAAACAAAAAATGCCACAAATAAACAAAAAGCTTTATAATGTCTTCCCACAAGTGTAAAGACAATGCCTATAGTCAAGGAAAATTGGAATTTTTGGTTCCCTACAATCAGTGTATTCCACACCAATGGATACTGCAAGTTATCTCAGAATGATAGGTTTAAAAGGGAATTGCTATAGTATTTGTACTTCTGTTGTGTGGCTGGAGGAAGTGTTAAGGCTGCCATTCTGGTCTGTATGGGGTACTGCCAAGAAGTAGGGGAAAATCTATGACTAGAGATGCTGGGAGATTTTATCTAAAAGGCAGAGGGATGAGACTAGGCTAATCGGAAGTAAAGCAGCAGTCAGTCTTACTGTCTGGGAGAGATGCAGATACTTGGTTGAGTTGTAACCCAGGCACTGTCCTTGGTGCTGTGACTCAGGCAGGATACAGAGAGGCCTTGTCTCGCCTCTGTCCATGTTCTCAAAGTGACCTGAACTTATGTTGAGTTCTGAAATTATAAAGTTATGAATTTACGGATGTCCATGAAAAAAAAAAGCACTATGCTACAGCTGTCAATGAAAGCCAGCCCAGAACTCACCCAGGGTTTGGCCACAATGCTCCATTTTCATTCTTTTTCCTCCTAGCAATATATTAAAACACAAATTCAACAACATGGACTTAACAAAATGTGATTCCATCTCTTAAATTAGGGTGCGAGGATACTGTCTTAGAAAGATGGGAGTTCTGAAGGAAAATATAGTTGAGATAAATTTAAGTTCCTTCGCTTTCAACTGTTATTTTTGAAAGGTTTTAAGATCACTGAGCCTAATTTCCCTAAATGTAAAACAATAAAATTGAAATGAGAATTGCATACTAGTATGCAGAGAGAGAGAGTCTAATTTGGAAGTCTCCATCAAGTCCATCACCTTGGAGCTCAGGGAATGCCATGGAAGATGGGAGGAAGGATTGTAGGAGTCAGAAGGGATGGAGAACACGAGGAGAACATGAACCACTGAATCAACCAAACAGGGCTCACATGGTCTCACAGAGATTGAAGCAGCAAGCGTGGGTCCCGCATGGGTCTGCAGGTCCTCTGCATACATGTCACGGCTGTTAGGTTGGCGTTCTCGTGGGACTCCAAACAGTGGGAGTGGGTGTTTCTCAAACTCTTGCCTGCTCTTGTGACTTTTTTTTTTTACCTCCTCTTGGGTTGCCTTGTTTAGCCTTAATAGGAGGGCTTTTGCCTTGTATTATTGTATTTTATTTTGTTGTTTGTTTGTTGTCTCTTGGAGGTCTACTCTTTTCTGAAGAGAAATGGAGGAGGAGTGGATCTGGGGGAGAGGCCAGGTCAGGAGGAGCTGGAGGAGTGGAGGGAGAGGAAACTATGGTAGGGATGTATTGTATGAGAGAAGAATTTATTTTTAATTAAATTTTTTAATTAAAAAAACAAAAGAAGCACATAACATTTTATATAAACACAAAGTATATAATATCTGTCACATGGGAAACTCCCAGTAAATGATGGATATCATTTACTGTTGTAATCACTATTTTATTATATAGAAAAAATACATGGCAAAATCCACTTAAGGAAAGAAGGGTTCTGGCTCATGGTTTTGGAAGTGAAACAGTTCCATTAATACCTTCAACCATTTATGCTATCATGTTATACCTTCCCTCCCTTGAAAGTTCCCAGCCAAGGTCCCTTAACTAATTTCTCAACCTCTATTCCAAATAAATCACATGTATCTGAAGAATCAAAATTAACATCCACAAATGAGAGAAAACATGAGACATATGTCTTTCTGGTTCTCAGTTACCTTGCTCACAATAATGTTTCTAATTCCCCTCCATTTTCTTGTGGGTTTTATAATTTCAGTCTTCTTAATAGCTGAATAATATTCCATTGTATAAATATACATTTTCATTATCCATTCAACCGTTTATGGCCACTACCATTCCCTGCCTATTGTGAATAGAACAGCAATGAACATGAACAAGCAAGTATCTTTGTAGTAGAATATGAAATCCTTTGGGAGTATGCCCAAGGGAGGGACAGCTGGGTCATACATTAGAACTAGTCCTAGTGTTTTGAGGAAACTCAACACTGATTTCTATACTGGAGCGTGAACTCCCACCAGTGGTGAATAAGTGTCCCCCACAACCTACACCCAGGCCAGCCATTATCAATTGTAGTTTGGACATGGACTATTCTGTATGGGATAAGATGAAATTTCAAAATAGTTTAAATTTGCACTTTCCTGCTGGCTAAGGATATTGAACATTCCTAAAATGATTCTCAACCATTTATATTTCATCTTTTGAGAACTCTGTTTAGTTAAACCTGTCAGAAAAACACCTTCAAAGTATATTTTGTGGTGATTCTAAATCCAGCCAAGCTGACAATGCAGGTTAATTATCACGCTAAAGAAAGGACAACAGACAAGCACTAAATATTTCATTTTAGTTAAAATAAACAGTAAATGCCAACAAATAAAATGTAACTGAGAGAGAAGTCTTTTTCTGTTAGAATATTCAGTTCCTTAGAAAAATACTACTGAAAGTAGGTACTTTATAACTCTCTGTTTATGAATGATTTATCTTTGAATTGACTCTTGATGCACAGGATAATTGAATTAACTAATAAGCTACTTCCAAATACTAATCAGGATTTATATTTCTCTTGCTATAAAATAAATGATCACATTCTGCAATCATTGTTTTATCAGATTGTTGATTTCTCTCTATATTACCATATCCAAAATTAGTAACTAGAAAGAAGACATACTGGTTGCTTTCTCTCAATCATTTCCATAGTGACATATTGGCAAGAAAAATCAAACTATCGGACTATGTGATACCCACTTCATAGTTCATATTGTCATGTACAAAATATGATAATAAAATAAAAAATATAATCTTAAGAGAACTTTATGGGCCAAGAGGAGCTAACCTTGAATTTGGGATACAGTTATCAAATAGCATGAGCCAACCAAAGCATCAATGTCTGGGTTGTCTGGTTTTCACTGACTTATTCTGAGAGCTGACACATATGTTATGAGCCATTAAGAACTCTTTAGTTGGCCATACATAAATTATAGCCCTAATTAGTTCAGTTCCGTTTTGATATGGATCGTTTATGAGGCCCCAAACAAAAAGGGCCAACTCCTGCCTGACTTCTCAATGAATTCATGTTAATACTGGCAGCAGGGCAAATATCTCAATTATACATTCCAGTAACCTTAGAAGAATGTGGCATGAATTCCATATGGTGAAAGAGAAAGCCAAGATTCAGGAGTGACACCAGAGCCTGTGGAAGCTTAGAGGATTATTATAGTCCTTCTGGAGGCTTGATTAATGACAGAAAGAAGGCTAAAAGTTATATATTTTTAGTGATTGTCATTTGATACAATTAATATGGACTTAGCAGGGTGAATTGTAGCCATGAGTTGAAAAACTCAATTATGAGTTAAGGATATCCATACATATTCAGGAAAGGTCATAGAATGTTCAAGCTACATATTTTTAGCAGCTTAAATTTGTGATGAAAACATGTAATTCTGGAAATTTGGAATTCCTGAGATCATAAATTAGGAGAAAGTAATTTGCTTTGCATACTGGTATATGCCTATAATCTTAGCAGTCAAGAGGATTGGGGGTTTGGGGCCAACTTGGGCCACATAACAGGACTTTGTCTCAAGAAGAAAAAGAAAAGGGAAAAAATGTACCTGTGCTGATTTCAGGAACACGAATTTGAAAAAGCAAATTTCCCTGTATAAATCTCTCACCACTCATGAGACAACAAAGATGGAAAATTGTGATAGGAAAAATATTACATTTTATAAATAGGATGAGAATGGAACACAGTAAAGTAATGATCACACACACACACACACACACACACACACACACACACACACACATGCACGCACGCACGCACGCACGTACACGCAAATCTACTTGGCAGAAAAGTAGATGCTTTGGGGACCGTCCAGCATCTTGTCCCCTTTACCTGCTGGATAGCCAAGTCTGGTTAATTGTTGACTGGATAACATTACTCTTGTTTTCTCCTTTCTTTGCAGAATTACCTTAGTCCAAAAGGGACCTGCCTCTAGGGTTCACTCTGCAGAATAAGAGAAAAACCCATCAATTTATATAACAAACTTTACAGAACATCAGAGCCTTCAGAATGGAATCAAAGGAACAATAAAATGTGCAAGTTTGATGCAGAAATGGGTAGCTGAGGAAGACTGACATTGAACAGGAGAGTTATGATCTAATGATGCACATGCCAACAAGTTCATAGACAATGCAGGACACGTATCTTTATATCATAATATTTGTGTTGTAAACTGCATGGGGGACAACAGGAGAAAACAGATTGTTCAGATTCTTCTCTGTGACCTTGTGTTTTTATAGAAAAGGGCATCTGTTCTCACTAGGTATATGATGTCTAGCAATAAGGGTTGTATGCCTTGTTTCAGAGGAAGGATTGCAAATCAGTTTCTCTGTTGTATAACCTGCTTCCAGGGAGTAGGGCAGCTAGTATTCCTACATCTGTAGCTTTCTCAAAAGCTAAGGGGCCATATTTTGGATTAATTTATCTTGATTCACATTATTCCCAGATCTTGACCAAAAAACTCACTGGCACTAGTAAAAAGATGTAGGAAAAACTTGGTTGTACATTCTATGTACTCCTGATTCCTCATGGAGGAAAAAATGGAAGCCATTCTCCAGTGCACACAACATTCTTGCTTACCTACTTTGACCCTAATCTTTCTTAAATAGCCTCAGCATTTTTTTAAAACAAGAATCTTTAAGAACTGCTTCTTGGGGTTGGGGATTTAGCTCAGTGATAGAGCGCTTGCCTAGCAAGCGCAAGGCCCTGGGTTTGGTCCTCAGCTCTGGGAAAACAAAACAAAACAAAAACAAACAAACAAAAAAAGAACTGCTTCTTGGGAACCCCATCTAAGAATATAAGTTTGTTTATGTATTTTTTCTCTTCTTTTTAAATTTATTTATTTATGTGTGTGGTCTAAAAAAACCAAAGTGTTATGATAAAGACATCTTTTAACTTGGCATTCAGTTATAAATTGATATTTTTTTCATCAACATCTTCCTCTCCATCCCATGTGAAGGTAAACATGCCTGGACCACAGTGCACTAAAAGCCACACACTTCTTTGATATAAACTGAATCTGTTTCCCATAAATACTAACATGAATAGTCTTACCTAGTTTTGTTCTTAACTGACCTTTTGGGGCCAGACTTCCAAGTCAAAATGATGTCTGTTTAATATTCAGAATATCAAGCCCACTCTTTAAAAGACCTCCTTCTGCTCTAGGTGCCCTTGAGATACTTTTTCAATGCTAAGTACTTGAAAAGCATCATTAAATTACATGTTCAGTACAATCAAAAACCATAGATTACTTGATGGAGTTATGTACATGTTCTGGGGCTGTTCTGAGATGCTTCTGTTGCTTTGGTTCTCATTCGCCTAATCTTTGCTCTTCTCCCACAAGAGAGGAAGCAGCTTAATGTTCATTCTCTTGGGAGTCCCTAGCACAGGCTTCAGGTTGCAGTTCAGGATTCTGATCTGGTTATACAAATTTGTAGTCATGAAACTCATCCAATGCAACATTAACCCTTCTGAGATGTTAGACTATCTTAGGATAGATAATAGGAGAGCCTGACACATGTGAGTCCTTCCTGTCACCTGCTGAAGAATTTGAAGGTCAAAGACAGGAAGTCCCAAATTGCTGAATAGATACTTCATATAACATCCTGATAAGATTCTACAGATCATCCTTCCCTGAACATCTGGTTTCTGACTCTGTTCTGTCTTAGTGAAGGCACATAAAAGAAAGCAGAAACCACTAAACATAGGACTAGGCAACCAGACACTCTTGTAGCAGACAACAATCTTTGCCAAAAATCCCACTGATAATAGAAAAACACGTCATAAAACTTTGACATTGAAAATTGAGAATGTGAGAGGCAGGGTTCATAACATCTGTATCTCCAGTTCCAAAGGACTAACTATTCTTAGTGTTCTTTTATGATCTCCATGAACACCAGGCACACACAAGATGAATATACTACACACACACACACACACACACACACACACACACACACACACACACGCCACTCACATACAATGCATACAACACACACACATAAAATAAAATAAATCTGTAAAACATTTTAAAGAAAAAGATGTGCCAAATTTACCAGTTCTGTTCATGAATTTCACTTTTTAACCTCACAGATTGAATTAAAATTTGTCTGTTGTTAATCCTCAACAGAATCGAATCCACTACAATGTAAGCATCATAAGGATTTAAATAAAATATTCCTATTCTCCTAGAAGGTGTCTACTAAAGGAAGCACTGTCTGAATGATGTTGATGGATATCCCTTAAGTATATTTCCTACTCCATGCAACAGATATTAAGGAATGTTTCTTAGTTAGCAAACAGTGTATTGAAATTTAGGACTGTGGTCCAACCTAGAAGGAAGATTAACAAGTAGTTACATGTAGTTTTTAATAGAGGCATGCACAAGATACTGGGCACCCTGTACCCAAGTTGAACCTGGCAGTCTGTGTGGATGGCAGGTTCAAAAAATAATTGAAGTGGCATTATCATAAATGAAAAGATAGACAAAATTATGTCATCACAGTTTCCTGGAGAAGAGAGAAACACCAGAACCAAGTCTTGAAGAATAGCAGTAATATGCCAAGTGTACCTTGCAAGATTGAGCAGTGTGGACAAGGGACTGTCACAGAGATAGATTTGCAGCTATAAAGCATCAAGACAAGTTTAAGAACTATGGATTGCTCTTTTCAGCTAAGGTGTGAAGCATAGGTATCAATGACAAGAGATCAAGAAATATAGGTAAGAAGGAATTAAATCATGGAAACTTATCTCTACTGTTGAGAAAATTTATTCTTTACTTATAAACAACAAGGGGACTAGTGGAGGGGTTTTAACAGATAGGTACTATGCTTAGGTTGTATATATCTTTGTTCACATGTATGTATGTATGTATGTATATATATATATATGTATATATTTACATGTGTATGCACATAATAGATGATAGGAGGTGTTGTCCTGATTAGCATTTTTGTCAACTTGACACAAGCAGGGTCATAGCATTTTTGTCAACTTGACACAAGCAGGGTCATCTGAGAAGAGGGAATTTCAACTGAGAAAACACCTCCATTAAATTGGTCTGAGGTATTTATGAGGCATTTTCTGGGCTAGTGACTAGTGAGGGAGGGCCCAGCCTACTGTGGGCAGTGCCACCCCTAGACAGATGGTCTTGAGTGTAAGACTTTCGTAGGAAAGATATAATATTTTATGTAAAACGTGATATATTTGACTACATTAACATATCAAACATTTATTCAAATGAAAACTCTGTAAAAAATGTTACAGGGCAGAGTGTGTGAAGGGTATTTTAAAAATATAAATGAAGAAGGACCAGGATTCAAAACCATAAAGAACCATAAACCAATAGACAACCCAAAGGTAAAGTGGATGAAGACACTGATGAGCCATTCACAAGGAAGGAATATGAATCAGCCAATAACCAATTAAGAAGACTCCCTGCTTCACTAGCAATCTGGCAAATGCAAGCTAAAATGACCATGAAATACATGTCATGACCATTCTAACGAGTATTTCTTTAAATGTCCAACAGTTCCTCTGGAGTGCAGTGAGACAGGAATCCTCACATGTTACTCGATGGTATAGGCCCATTTGAGGATAATTAGCTGTCTTCTGAAGCTACAGGTCTGTGTCCTCTTACCCTGAAGTTCCATGTGTGAACACAACACTCAGTAAAATTTCAATTTGTGTAATAATGGTTCCACAGCCAATGCTGTTCATTGCAAACCAACTTACATTAAAAAAAAAAAAAAAATCCAAGCTGAAAACAACCCAAATATCTATTTATAGCACAATGCATATATAAATTGTGGTAATTTGCATAATGTCTTAAACAGTTTATAAAGCAATTAAATGAAATGCTTATACTTAATAGCATGGATAAGTCTAAAAACACTAATGTTGACTCAAATAAGTATATTTCAAAGTGACAAGTGTGTGTTGTATCACTTCCCAGACATCTTAAAACATGCTCGTCATCATTTTTAAAAAAAAGAGAAATAAGTAACAATTTTTAAAAATACTCATGTGATAAATGTCTACCTACTTGTACTAAATCATCTACCAGCAATTAGAACATTTTGGAGAGTCTAGAAACTGTCATTCACTGCTGCAAGCAATTTAAAGATGTTTAATCTTCCTGCTTAGTTCCTCAAGACAAAAAAATGACATACATAAAATTATTACTACCCATAATCGCAGAAAAGGAAACTGAGTCACAGGAAGATTAGGAATCTGTATTACAGTCCTAGTATAGGAAATAAGCCAGCATAGGAAAATAAAGGGTAGACTTAATTCAACCTTAAAACAGTGAAAGCAAATCTTTATTGTTCTGAGAGGTTGATGTCGCAAACCCTGTGGCTCAGTATTGAGATGCAGGATCTGAGAACCAGGGTTTGTAGTAAGAACAGGGAAGTGTCAGAGTAAACTGATTTTTGAAAGTGCAGGTGGAAGATGAATCCCATTGTCTGGTTTTGCACCCCAGGCTCCAGGGCACATTATGGGGTCAGCCACACTTAGGGAGAATTCTATAGGTGAGAGATTTCCGGAAGCCTTGGGCCTATTTATGGTCCTTGTTTGTTTGTTTGTTTATTTTCATTTGGCTTCATGCTGGTGGTATGTTCTCCATCTAGTTAAAGACAGTTATAAATTCTCAAATCCTTCATTTATCTAAGTCAGAGTAGAATGATCTTAGGTGGTACGAAAGAATGGGACACAGAGACGGCATAAGGTCAGCTTCAACTGAGATATTTTCAGATGAAAATTCTGGGAAAAACACAGTAAGATAAGTAGGCTTGATGAAATCTAAGTTGAGAAGCACAAATGCCCATTACATCATTGTCCTTATCGGCTAAGACATCCAATATTTTGTAATGATGTACCCACAATGACCCCCAAACCATTTTACCAATGCACACCCTAAATAGTTCTCCTTGAAGTTTATGAAATATTTCTGAGATATATATTATTATACTATATTACTATATATAACTGTGTATAGATTTTATATATAATACCATTCAAATTGTTTCCCTAAACCCCATAAAGCAGGTACTAACTACTGTTACCCCTGTTGCATCCTTAAGTGACTTGAATCTTAAAGAAACTCAGTATCTTGAAGCGTGCTGGGACTAAAACTCGGTCAGATTCAGGTCCCCTGACATGAGCTCTTCTTTTCTCTCCAACACGAACAGTTCAAAAGCCTCAGAGCAACCACATCTACATTAAATTGGCTGACTTTAAAAATGTATTTACATGTTTCTTAGTAGCAGTCATATTCTTCAAACATAAAACCTTCATCTTAGACATCATTTTCTGCAATCCATATCCTCAGTACTTTTGCATCCAAAAACATCAATATTAATTCTGGCTTTAAAGTGGTCCCGACAAGGAGCCTTCATTTCATACTCATTTACTAGAAGGGTTTTACTTTGAAGTTGACATAATTACCAAGCATTCTGTTCGTCTTTTGATATCTTTTACTAGTCCCAGAAATCACAGGTTATAGGTAATATGACTCTGGCTCAAAACACAGCAAAGAAAAAGCAGGAAACTTTGAAAACAACAAAAAACAAACAAACAACAACAACAAACAACAGGTAATGTTTGCATCACCCTGGGTCACTAAAAGGTGATGTTTCTTTACCATGGTTATATTCTTTATACCCTCATTATTTTGGGGATTAAAGCCATTGAGGCTCAAATAGGAGGGAGTGTAATTTTACCTTGCCAATTTGATATCACACTGAGAAAATAAACAGATTACAAAACTAACCATTTTCTTAGAGCAGAGCCAATAAATTGAAACCTGTATTTGTGGTGAAAAATTCTGTAAATTTTGTTAACAAAAAGATTTACCCTTCAGAAAAGGTTGCCCTAGAATACCTTGATGCTCAAACTTTGCCAGGAAATTATAATGTAATTATATTGATCAAGTTTAATTTATTCTCAAATGCTCAATAACATGTGAATATTGCTAAAATAATCACTCCATATTGGTGTAAAATCCAACTTTTTCAATATCCATATTCTCCATCATGTTTCCACAAATCTAACATTTGTAGAAACAGTGCTTTATGCCCCTGAATGACTGTGGATTCCCCATGCCCACACTACTCAAATCATAAGCAATGCTCATAAGATTTGGGGAAGAAAGACAAATATCAATTTATAGGAGAGTTGACTTATGAAATATGCATACAATCTTCTTCCATATTTTTATATTTTTGAGATTTTTTTTTATTTTTTTAAATTGTGTTTTTGCGTGAGGGCTGGGAGTATATGCTCATGAGTACAGGCACCAACATAAAGCAGAAGGGTTTTTTAGATCCTCTGGAACCGGAATTACAGGCAGTTGTGAGCCACCTGATATGGGTGCTGGGAATCGAACTCAGGCTCTCTACAAGAGCAATATATGCTCTTAAACATTGAGCCATCTCTCCATCTCTTCCTCCTTGTTTTTCTCTATTTATCTCAACATTAAAGACTAGGTTAGGAAAAGAACATGCTTTGGACTCTACCTTGTAAAGCCCCTTTTCCCTGCTTTGTGTAAATGACTTTATAGGGGAAAGAATCTGTAAGCTCTGTAGGTTCTGATGTGAAAAACAGAACAAATGTGTTCAATAGATCATTAAAAACCCAATTAACACCTTGGTGCCTTGGCTTTATCCTGGGCTTTTCTTCCAAAATCTGAGACAACCGTGACAGCTTCCAACTTTTCCCATTCAGGAGACAGATGTCACTCTTCTTTTGTTCACTTGCTACAGGCACAGTCCTACTGCAAAGGCACATAAACCAGAAGCTACACCAAAAGACAGGGGTGTCGACAACAAAGGGGGAGCTGCAAGGGTGACTTGGTGGTTAAGAACGTCTGCTGCTCTTCCTGGGGAGCCAACTTCAGGTCCCAGCACCCACCCCATGAGGCTCACAACCACCTGTAACTCCAGCTCCAGGAGGTCAGGTACGGTCTTCTGGGGCATCTTCAGCACTTACACACATATACACAATCCTGTACAAAGATACACACACACACACACACACACACACACACACACACACACACACACACACATATATACATATATACATCATTAAAAAAATAAATCTTTACCAATTAAAAAAAAGAACAAAAACAGCTTTGACAATCTGGGTGACGAAAGTGTGTTCCAACCCCAGTAGAGCAGAGGTTTCGCAGTGGGGACTGACTGAAGGAAAAGTTGATAAAGGAACTGAGGACAGACAATGCAGAAAGCTAAGCGACAGAAACAGGGGTTCCCATCATCGAGAATGGAAATGTATTAAATATAGCTTTTATTTTGGCCATGATAAAATAACTGAGAAAAAGAAAGTAACATAAAGGCATTTAAAAGATGTACATATTCAACAAAAGTTCAAATTAGATGACTGCCTCAAATGAAAGGGACTAACTTTTTAAATAACTGTAGTTCAAATACCTTCCTAAGCGGGAAGGCTAGCTAGTCCAGGGAAGGAAGCAGCTGTGTGGCAGATAAAAGTTGGTACAAAAGTAGTCTCAGTAGAGGACATCTTGTGACCATTCATTGAAAAGCACGGCTGATCAGAATCAGATGGGGCCAACACGCCCTATTATAGAAACAAATACTCAGTGCCTTTTATCTTATTTGCTATCCTAAAGAAATAGACTTCACAGAATTGGCTGGGTCCATCACGTAACTGACATCAGGACCCATCTATAACTGAACTTTCGTTGGACTTCCAGCTCCCTAGTAATGACACAGTGACGTTTTGTTAATTATGAAAGCTTGGCCTTAGCTTAGGCTTGTCCTCAACTAGCTCTTAAAACTTAAATTAACCCCTTTTTATTAGTCTATGTTTTGCCACATTCTCTTCTGAGTACCATATGTCCAACTTCCACTGCATCTGGTTGATGAATCTCCTACCTCAGATTCTTTCCCAGAGTCCCCATCTCTGCCTAGAATTGGCCATTCAGCTCTTTATTAAACCAATCAGAGGGTGCCTCAGGCAGGTGAGCTTAAACACAGACACGTCTTCACACAGTGTACAAAAAGACTATCCCAACACCCATCCCCCAA